>NC_069675.1:12665372-12966844 GCF_023699985.2 Odocoileus virginianus
AAAATAAAATCAATAAATATTCAAGAGAAATAAAATATGTAATTAAAAAATACATTATGAAGAGGGAAAAGGAAATGTCTTAATAATGCTGTAAGCTGCTAAAAGAGTAGATCTTAAAATTTCTCTTCACAAGAAAAAAAAAAATTAACTAATGACCAGCTTATTGTGCTGCTCCTTTCACAATAGATACAAACATCAAGTTAAAAGAAATCTGTGGAGTTAAAAAGTAGCAGTTTTAGTGGCTTTATTTTTCAAAACACAAAATGATCCTGTTTAATTTTATATTGAACACCATTTTTTTCATTCAATAGAATGCAGTTTTTGTTTGTCTTATTAAAATTGGTTTTCTATGTTCATCCACAGCTGATTCATGTCAATGTATGGCAAAAACCACCACAATACTGTAAAGTAATTAGCCTCCAATTAAAATAAATTAATTAATTAAAAAATAAAATGAGGGGAACAAATGGTTTTCTAAAGCCTCATCTCATAAAGGCAGGAATGATAGATGGATACTAAAAAAAAAATTTAGTCTGCAAGCAAAAGAGGTTCTATATAAAATTAAAAAGCAATTGAAATGGTGAAATTATTTGTAATGTGTCCTTACTATATAAAAAGCTCTGAAAATCAATAATAAAAGAGGAACATCCCAAAACCATGGAAAAGAAAGTAACAGCAATAATATAGATAATAAACATGTTTTTAAAGTTCTACCTTACAAATAGAGAAGAAATGCAAAGAAAGATAAAAATGAGGTGTCCTATTGGCAATTTTTTTTAAAAAAGATAACACCTGTAGCAAAAGTTTAAGGAAAATAGTGCCCTTGGGCAAATAGAGAACAGATGATAATATAAAAATGTAAAATCTATCTAGAGGGCAATTGAACAAAACATTTCAAAAACCACTCTGACTAAAAATCTGCTTCTTAAAATTTAGGGAAGATATGCACAAATGGTCCAAAGATGTAAGCCTAGGCTGTCACTCATACAGGAAAGCTTGGAAATGAGCTGAGAGGGCACCGAGGCGGGATTAGTGAGACAGGAGAGGATCCATCTGTTCTATGGGTCATCGGGTGAACATTAAGTACCATGATGCAGATGCAAACGGAGATGGATAACTCCTGACAGTAGGAACATTCTTAATGTATTGTTTCCCACAAAATCAAGATAAAATAGTTTGTGTAACATAAACCCATTTTGCTATCTCTATGCCATACATAAATGTGTATATACATGTATAAAATACACATATAGGGCTTCCCCGGTGGTCCAGTGGTTAAGAATCCACCTGCCGATACAGAGGACACAGGTTTGATCCCTGGTCCACGTAGACCCCACTTGCAGCAAAGCAACTAAGTGAGCTGCGTGGGTCACAACTATTGAAGCCCATGCATCCTACAGCAGTGCTCCGCAACAAGAGAAGCTGTTGCAAAGAGAAGTCCATGCACCGCAACAAAGAGTAGCCCCCACTCCCCGCAGCTAGAGAAAGCCCATGCAGTGCAGCCAAAAAATAAATAATAGACAATTTAAAAAAAAATTTTTGGAAAAATATGCATATAACACATATTTGCTTGTATAAGAAATAACATACCCCAAAGTATTAGTGGAGGTTATCTCTGGGTAGTGAGATTATAATAAAACAGAGAAGGGAGGCATTGCTTATCTCCACTTTCTGATGTGGCTACAGAAATTATGTAATAAGTAAAAGAACAAAAGTCCAACTTGGTGCTGTGATGCTAACACCCTGAATCTTTTACAGTGATGCCATGAGCAGTTCTCAGTCCTCCAGGTGCAGGGGACCAGGCTGGGTGTGGGGGTCATGGGGTGAAGAGCAGCCTGACAGGCTGGAAGCCCTCTTCCCCATTCCTGCTGGGGCTGCTCCTCAGAATGTCCTCTGTGGTGAGGGCGGGGTGGGGGGGGAGGGCCAAGAGCTTGGCTAATCCTGCAGTCACGAGCTACTCAAGGAGGGCTCCAGTGATTCATCCAAGCCTGCCCTGCTCCTAGGTGGCAAAGCAGAACTGGAACCCAGGACTCCTGACCCCCTGGAAGCCCTTTTTCACAGGCTCGCTATTTTACTGAGGTGAAATTCACATAATAAAATGCACCATTGTAACCATTTTAAAGTGTACAACTCAGTGGCTTCTAGCATATTCCCAGAGTTGTGCCACCACTATCTAATTTCATAATATTTTCATCATCCCTAAAAGACACATCGTACCCACCTCTCTTCCCAGTCCCAGTGACCACTTTCTGTCTCTGTAGATTATGTATTGTGGGCATTTCCTATTAAGGAGTCATACAATATTTGTCCTTTTGTGTCTGACTTCTTTCACTTGGTGTGTTTTCAAGGTTCACACATGGTGTACCATGAGTCAGGATTTCACGTCTCTCGTGGCTGAATAACATCCCATTGTACGGATGCACCACAACTTTCCAGAGGCCAGACAGCTAGTGACAGCCAGCCCCTGCCCACACTGTCTTCACCCTGCGCTCCCCTCTCTTCCTTCTGCAGTCCCACCATCCAACATGGCCCACCGTTCAATGCCACCTCCGCTGGCAGGCCACCCTGCTGGCCACTCCGATCCCCGTGGGGCCTCTCTGTGTCACTAGCCTCCCTCAGCACCAGGGACCAGTGACTGTGAGCTCCCTGATCCTCCTGCCAGCCCTGCCGAGAGGCCCGAGACACACACCTGCCCAGCAGGGACTCTGGGACACGCTGATAGGCAGAATGGTAGACTGGAAATGGTGCTCACCCAGAAAGTCATCAAAGGAGAACTTGTCATTGTCCCAGATCTGGAATACCACTCGTGCGGGGATCTTGCTCTCTGTCTTGTCCAGCCTCCAGAAAGCATCCTGGCCCAGAGGAGAAGCAGAGAAGGAAGCAGGGGAACAGGATTAGAGAAGGGCAGTGGTCCCTTCCCACCTGGAGGACTGCCTAGAGGAGGCAGTGTAGGGGGACATCCCTGAGGGACTTGCCAGAACCAGGTCCTGGCAAGAAGACTGCTGAGACCCCAGAGGGCAGTGTTCACTTGATATAAGGTAGTTCCTTTAATGCTCACAATTCCATGAGTCAAGGTTTCATTCCTGTCTTACAGATGATGAAACAAAGGCTTGGAGAAGTAAAGAATTTGCCTAGGCTCTGACAGCTAATAAAAACATTAATATTGCATTTCTTATTCGCCAGCCCTTTTCCACTATAAAGTAATTTATCCTTCCAGTGACCTATGAGAGAGATACTATCCTTATAGCTGAGGAAATCACAGCAAGTAATTTATCCAAGTTACCCAGTTAGGGAGTGAGTGGTAAGCTGGATTCCAACCCAGGCAGTCAGGTTCCAGGGTTCCACTCTCACCTCTTAATCATGTTCTACCAGTGTGATCTTAGGAACAGGGTGGGCTGGCTGGGAACATGGAGGGCTCCCCCCAAAACACTGTTGCAAGGAACTGGCACTGAGGAGCCCACCTTCATCTCCAAGAGCTTACCCCAGGGCAGATCAAAAGCCCCCAGTGCTAGGAAGGTCACCAGCCCATTGCTCCCCCGCCTTCTCCTCCCTCAGAGCAATCAGCCTGGACTAGCATCATCTGGGCCTTCCCTCCATGGAGGCCTCGGGAAGCAGCTGAGCGTGGGCCCTGGGCTCGCTGAGGCCTGGATCCATCTCTGGGCCAGTCACACTCAACCCAAAGGACTGTCCCTGGGGCCTTCCTGCTCACACCTGTTCTCTGTCCTCTGTAGCTTTACCCGAGTGGGTAGCAAGGAGAGGAATCATTCTGACCACATCCTGCTGATGGTGGGTGCCAGGTCACAGCAAGGGTCGGGACCCAGTCTCAGGGGCACAGACTCCACAGGAGTCGGGGAGCACTGCTGACCACCCAGGGTTTGCCTGGGCCCGGGTGCCCCATACCTAGCCTTGGTGGCCACTGCAGATCACACGGACCCCACAGAGCTCCCGCCCCAGTGCCCCCGGAGGAACCACCACCTTGCCAAGCAGCCGGCTGCAGCCTGGACTGCTGCTGGGGTGGGGAAGGAGCTCCGGTCCCCACCTGGCCCCTCGCCCCCGGCCCCCATCTGGTGCCTCCCCCGCTCCGGGCCCCAGCCCTCCTGCAGGTGCCTCCCTCCTCTGGCAGGGCTTTTATGGCCAGCTCCACAGGCCCGCCTGCACAGGCCGCCAGCCTCCCCCACGCCTCTGGCCGGCCCGGTTTATGGGCTCAGTAATGAGCCAGAGGTTCAAACGGCCCCTGGTGGGAGCAGCTGGGCTGGGGCTCCAGCCTGGGGAATGGCCCCCCAGGTCCCAGGCACTCATTATGCTCCCAGTCTGGGCCCTTTTACTAGCTGTTTATTTGCAGGGTGGGTGCCTGACGCGCAGGCAGGCCCCGGTGGGTGTGCTGGGCTCCAGGTGGGGAGCCGGCCGGGGCAACCAGCGGTGGTTCAAAGCCGCCGGATGAAAGGAGACCTTGTACTTTATGACAGTCTCGTCTGGTTAATGGGGTCCCTGGAGGGCCTGCCTGCCAGAGGCCCTGAACCCCTCAGCAGAGGGCTGGCTCTGCGGCAGGACCAGGACACCAGAGGCTTGCGGTGCCCCCGCACTAACCCCCCAGCAGACTCAGGCCCCTAGCCCAGACCAGCTCACTGGGGCCCCACTGCGGGCATGCCTCCCCTGCCTCCCAGGGTCTTTTCTCCCAGAGGGACCCGCTGGCCCTCTCGGGTCAAACTAGGTCCTTCCCCGCTCTCCTGGTTGTCTGCAGAACCCCGTGAGTGTTTCCAATCTTCTCTTCTGAGCTCTGCCACCCCTCACTCAGCTGCCCTCTCCGGAGCCTGGCACCACAGAGGTGGGAGCCCCTCAGCCTTCCCCACCCGCCCTGGGCCCCCCCAGACCGCCCTTCCTCCTCCCCACTTAGCATCCCTCCTGGCCTTCCCATTCTCTCAGGACCACCCCGGCCAGGGCATCGGGCCACCGGTCCCTTCCCTCGGCCCCTCTCTTCCTCTGGAGCTCCACCGTGACCCAGACTCCCTCCTTCCCTGCTCGTGACTGAAGGGCAGAAATGAAAGCCCATTGTAGCTGGATCAGAGCCACCTCAAACTCTAACAGCAACCCCCACTGGCTCTCAGCACTGCTGGGTACCCTCTAGTAGGTCTCTCTCTTCCCTTTCTCTCCCTCGCTCAGTGTAATAGCTGCTTCCAGCCTTTTTCATTCATCTCAGTCACCCGCCACAACACCAGGAGACTCTCTCTTTTCCTACTTTGCGGAAAAAAGCGGAAGCCTCTGCTTCCTGCAACTCCGTGCCCCCATTCCCACCTGTCACAACCGGGAGGTGGTCTGGCCTCCCATGTGAGCAGGCCGATCGGCATCCCGCAGCCTCGGTTCCCCAGCCACAGCTTGCCTCGTGGAGGGCTTGGTGAGCATGGACAGTGGCCCGCCAGAGGCCCCCATTCCCCATCCTCTCTGTCCACAGCAAGGGAGGGCGCTGTTTGTGTGACTTGGAGCTCGCCCAACAGACGCAGCCTTTGCTGTGCTAGGAAAACGTCTTTCAGTAGACAAATACAGTGAGCACAGGCAAACAAGATGAGACCTACAAACAGGCTAGGCTCTCCTTGACCATACAGCATCCAGGGCTTACCGCTGTCTGCTTTCCAGTAGGCACCAGGCAGCAATCCCCGGGTGAAAGAATTCATTTAGCCTTAGTTAGCCCTTATTACTTTTGCTTGATGGTTTCAGAATGTTCACCGGAACATTCCGGTTTGTCTGAAGTGCAGCGCTGTGTGTTGGGTTGGGAAGGGGTCACGGGAGCCGAGGTACATTACATATTTCCCTTCCTGAAGCCACACAGCTGCTCCGGACAGAAAGAGGAGTCACAGAAGTTTGCCCCTGATAAGAAGAAGCCATGCACCACCTCAGGAAGGAAGTGGGACCCTCAGAATCTCAAGTCCAGATGGGCATTCACACGGTCAATCAAGCAGGCGAGCACTTCCAGGCAAAACAGATTCTAGGTGGGAGGCATGGTTAGAGGCTCCAGCAGAGATGCCCACCGCCTCCGGGCAGCCACTGCCCATGGCATCCTCCTCACTATGCTCTGGGGGCTGCTTCCTCAGGGCTGCCACCTGCATAGGACCCGCCTGCCTCAGGAGGAAAGAGTTTATGGCCCAGATGAGGCCTAAACTAGGAGATGCGGACCTACAGAGAGCTGAGAGCTCTGGAGCAGCCCCTTGACCCCAGCTGATGCACCGGGTGGACCTCCCCAGGCCTGAGAGACACCAGCCTGGACAGCAGCCCAGGCCACAGGCATGGAAATGGGAGAAAGGAGGAAGCCGTGGAAACTTGGCTAAGCAGCACCTGATCCTATCAACAAGCTGACCTCAGGCCAGCCCAGCCCTGTGGGGCCAGCCGCCCTAGGGGGTAGCCCCCACCACGCCCTCTGATGACCTTGCTGAGTTTCCCTACAATGTCCTCCCGACTCTGACACCAAGGCCTTCCCTGCTACTTGAATCGTTAGGATTTGAACTTAATTACATATAACAGTGGGGGCCTTGCAGGGTGGGGTGGTGGTGGGGTGGCAGCAATGCTAACGATGGCAATGGTGGCAGAAGAGGAAGGAGGAGTGGGCATGGAGGACACGGTGGTGGCGGTGAAGGGACAGTGGTGGTTGTCACGCCATGATGGCAGATGTGGTTCCAGCAGCAGTGGGACAGGCTGAGAACAGGACCGAGACACAGCTGTAACAGGTGGTGTGATCAGGCTGACAGCTGGCAGCCCTGGGACCAGCGCCGCTGGGGCGGGGATGACACTCACCTTCTTGGAGACGGTGCAGACTTGCTCAGCTGGCAAGTAGTCGAAAGGGAAAATGAACCTCCAGTTAAAGTTGCCTTCACCTCCCAGGGACCGATAATGTACATCTGTCTTTTGCTTGTGTTCTTCAAAGCCAACCATCCAACTAGAATACACATTTGAGAGAACGTAGCTAACTAAGGTTTCTACCACAATATGCATCCTCAACTCAAGGAATTAAGAAGGTCATTGAACTTGGTAAATGATAGAGAAAAAATAAACCCCGAGAAATTTCCACAGTATACCAAATGTGCCATAAATTTCACAATATTCTAATTTCTCTCTTGAGCAGCATCCTCAAATCTTATAAGTTCATCCCAGATATTAGCATGGAAGAAGACATCTGGTGGAGGTCAACTCCCCAGAGGCAGAGACGGCTCCCAAAAGACCGTCCTTGCTTTCCTGTTCTCCCCCATCCCCACACCAGAGAGCCGACTGATCACCTACTGATGATCACTGATCCCGACTGATCACTACCCTTGTGGGAGCAGAGGCGACACCCTGGAGCTGGGATGGGTAGAAAGAAGGGTGACCTCCTACCCTTTCACATAAATGTCGCTCATCTTCTCCCCGGTGATGCTGAGGTCATCCAGGATCACATCCTTGGTGTTCCAGATAATACAACGCAGGAAAAACCTGCAGAGAAAATGACTCAAATCCACACGATTCCCACCAAGGGTGGGCGGTCCTTGACCAAGAAGCCAAGAAGTCTGCTCACCCAAGACTGCTGCTTGCCTGGTTGGACACTTGGCCAGGCTCACACAAGAGTGGCACCTGAGTGGCAAAAAGCCCGGCCCAAGAACCACCTCCTGGTCCCATCCACAGCAACCACCCCCCACCCTGCTCAGCCCTGAGCCCGGGCCGCATCAGTCACCTTCTGGCTCTCCGTGGGGTGATGTTGAAGGGAGGTCCCGGCCGTCCCAGGGCCTTTGGAAACAGGTCAACCCACATCTGCAGCTTCCCCTGGGAAAGGAGACACGACCCTGGTCTCTTGCCACACTTTTCACTCAACCAACATATCCCAATCGCCTGCTCTGTGCTGGATACTTGGAGCACGGGACAGAGGAGACTCAGGTCTGCATGGTGAGGCTCAGCATCCAGCAGGGTTGGGCCCACCGCCCCACTGGCCAGGGACTTGGGGAGTGCCTGGGGGTCAGGGGTCAGGGTCAGGGCAGCTCCCTGGGGATGGTGATGTTTGCTGGATCTCACTCTGCCAGGCGGGAAAGAGTAGGGGGCACTCCAGCCTTGGGATGGTAGACACGGTTGTAGAGGGTCAGAGAGTGTGGGTTGGTCATAGGGGCTCAGAGGGTTTCCAGACAGGAAACCATTCTACCTGCCACCATTCAGCTCGTGCCCTCTTTGCGAGCAGCTGTTACCTCTGGCCCCATCTTACAGGAGGAGTAGAAGGGACTGACCTAACTTCTGTTCACGTGAGCATGAAAGAGCTGACATTTTAACACCTGCAGTGCCACTCTGGGGAGCTGGTAGCCACGCCACCAAGGGAAGGACGACTCAGCTCCAAAGAGCAGGGAGGATGTTCTCTGCTGTGCACAAAGGCACCTTCGTGGCTGCATCACCCCATCTCTGCCTGTAACCCCTTCCCTCCTCTTCTTCCTCCAAACCCCAGCCTTGAGCTCACTCCCTCCAGGAAGCCTTCCTGTGTCAGCCCAGGTCTGCTGTCCCTCCGCTCACCCTCCCTCTGCCTGGGAGGGCTCCCCTGACCTTCGTGATGGCTGCTCTGCCTCTCTGCCATAGGGTCGACCTGTCTGAACTCCCTACAAGCCCAGCACAGGGCTGGCCTTCTGGGGTGTCGCTGATTGATGGTAGGGTAGGACACCCTGAGGCCAGGCTGAAACACTAAGGCTTCAGAACGACTCATGGGCAGTCAGAGGTTCAGCCTACATGGGGGTGGAGGAGGCAGCTCATTCCCCAGGCCCCAAGGCCTGCAGGTAGCCCAGGAAGGCCAGGTTCAAGGGGGCTCTCTCATAAGCCAACAGTGGTCAGCGGTAACTACCCAGATCAGAAAAACATGGCGAGGAGGGGTTAGCCAGATCCTGAGGTCTCCACTGGTGCTTCTAGGGTATCCATGCTGTCCCTGGGGCGGGGTAGCTGAGGGTCAGGGGCTCTGGGGCTGAGGGTGGAGGTCCTACCTGCTCAATGTCCGGCTGCAGGGGGCTGTAGAGAGGCCGGGACTCCACGTGCTCAGGGATCAGGCCCTGCTGCTGGAGGACGTGCAAGGCCAGACGCTCCTCCACTGGGCCCAGATGTGGGTTCGGGACCCTGCCAGCCTCTACCCCAGGAAAAAGATGGAAAACACCACGAGGACTGAGTGAGCAGGAGATGGCAGGGGTGCCTAGGGGCCTTGGGAAGCCACTAACCCCACAGCCTCACCCCGAGCCCAGATACACTTCTTCTGGCCCTCACGTCTCACTCTCTGTAGCAGGAATCTCACTGTCCATAGGCTCTGGGCTTAAAATCCAGATTCCCCATTGCCATCACCTCTTCCAAGCATCTTCCGTAAGCTCTTATAAATTCTCCCCACCCTCCAAAGCCCACCACTCCCAGGAAGCCCCTTCCAGACTGCTCTCAGTTCTGAGGCTACAAGCTCTTCTGCCAGATAAAGCATCTAAGTGCTCTCCGTACTATTCTCTGGTTCAGGCAATCTCTTTGATTAGTAGCAGTAGCTAAAATAATAGCAATAACAGAGAACACATTTAAATCAAGAGCCAGGCACTGCTCTCCATAGATATTAAAGTTTGATCCTCAATTAATCCTAATGAGTATTAATAACCCTATTATTAGTCCCATTTCACAGGTGACAGATATGAAGCACCAGGCAGTCACACAACTGGCTAGCGGGGTGGCTGAGATCACACCCTCATTAGGAAAGGTGCATAACTGGATGTGAATACTCCCCCTCCCCAGCATGCTTCCAGGTGTAGCTCTTCCTGTCAGGGGGTGGGTCACGAACTGGTACTGGGGATGGGGTGTTTCTAACCCTGAGAAGTCTGGCTGATCAGGCAGCAACATGACTTGGAGCTCCCATGACAGAGACCTGACTGGGAGCAGGAGGGTCCACATGTGTCTACACATGTACACACACAGGTATGTGCACTCAGGTGTGCCCATGTTCACCAGCACAGATTCTAACACCGCACACACACATACACACATTCATCCATCAAACCTGCCCTACCCACTTTAACAGGTGCCACTAAGGAAGCAGCAGAGCACTGCAGGAGGAGCACTGGGCCAGGAACCTGGTTCCGCCTCTAAAGGGCTGGGTGACTTTGGGCAGGTTGTTAACCACTCGGTCTGAACAGCCTCATCTGCAAAAACAGGCAGAACTCTGGCTTTCTGGCTTTCTTTTCCTATGAATTTATGACCATGAGCCCTGGTCCCTGTGCTTAAGCTGCTTACAGACTAGCAGAAGGAAATGAGACCACCCCTAAAACAGATGCGAGTTCTACAGGAAAAGAGAACGGGGTGGGTTAGGGCCTAATGGAAAGGAGCCTGACTCAGCCATGACCTCGGAGAACCAGAGAAACAGATGAGGGGTGGGTTGGGGATGGGGGAGCCAAAGCCTCATTCCCCTTTTACAACCTCAGCATCAGCTCTGACATCAAACATCGCCGAAAGCAGCAGGAGGCGAGGGGCCAGCTGGGCCTGTAAACACCTCCGGGGAGTCTGAGTTGCTCCGGGTGGGCCATGCAGGCCTGTGAGCATCTCAGACATGCAGGAAGCACATGGCGGCACCCTAGGCACGAGCATTAGACAGACCCAAAGCATCAGGCAAGATGAGGGCTACAGGGCTTCCTGCCACCCTTTGGATGTATCAGGTGCAAGAGCTGTGACTAGGGGCTTGGAAGGTACCATCAAGGTCAAATCGGCATGCTAGCGTGATTCAAGTAGAAAACCTTCTCAGTGGTGGGCTGTACCCAATCTCTGACCAGTCTGACCACCCAAAGCCAGAAGCAGCCCAATCCCAACCATGACCCTGACCCTGGCTTCAGACTCCCCCCTCATCTTCCCCTCAGACAGGCCCCAACCTGGCCATAGGCTGAACTCTGATGAACCCCCCAACCCTGGCCCCAACTTTGACCTCTAATCTTCACAATGGTGTTCCAGGTAAGTACTGGTCCCAGGAGCACCAAGGGCAGGTCTACTCCATCTGTGCTGCCCTGGAGAGACCCCAGACCACACTGGGCGGGTGTGGGTCTTGTGCGGTGGGTATGTCCAAGCCCCTTTATGACAGGAGAGGACCCATAAGAGAAAGAGCATTGGAGGGAGAGCTCACCTATTTCTTCGATGGTGTATTCTTTATCCTGAAACACCACACGGTCTGTCCGGTACACGGGGGCCTTGACTCGGCGCTGCTGGCAGAAGAGGTGGAGGAGCTGGGAGGGGCGGAGCTGATCCCTCCACTGGTTGGGTCCAGAGCTGAGGCCCAAGCAAAATACAGAGATGAGACGCTCCAGGACACTGACGGGGCAGAGGGGCATGCAGTGGCCTATGTGCCCACAAACACGGCATCAGCCGCCCTTCTCTTTGACCATGGGCACCGTCAAGGTCAACTGATTGTTCATCATGACTGGGGAGCCCATTTCACACACGAAGAGATTGAGGCCCAGAGACAAGAGGACTCCTTTACACATGCATGGGATTAGACTGAAAGGTTTCCAATTTCCAGGTTTAGAGAATCAGACTCAGACAAGACCCAAGTTGGCAGGAAGTGAGTGAGGACTGTAGGGCCCAGCCAGGCTCTGTGACCCATCCCACAGTTTGCCTCCCTTCTCTGTCCCCTCTCCACGCCCTCGATGGTGCCTTCAGGAGAACTGTAACGACATGATGAAGAGTTGGGTTCTTAGAGTCAGATAAGCAGCTTCAACTCCTAACCCCACCACTTACAAACCTGGGCCTCAGTGTCCATATCTATGGAGTGGGGATGAGACCTAGCTGACTGACTGAGAAAGTGTCTGTGCCAGGCTAGCATCAGGCCAGCACACAGTCAGTGCTCGGCCCACAGTCAGAGAAGCAGCCAGCACGGTGCACTTACACGCAGTAGGTCTGGGGGAGTCCACAGCGGGCCCCGAACTTGGACAGCAGCCTGTTCTCCAGGTCAATGACTGTCTCCCCAATCTTTTCATCCTTGGAGAGGAGGTCATAGTCATAGAGGGTGACCTTCAGGTCCTTCTCCAGAGGCAGAGTGCAGGTCAGCTCGAACATCCTGTGAGGAAGGAGGGGGGGTCGTCATGACAACACCAGCTCCCAGAGGTTATCGAACACAGCAGGACCTCAAGGGAGTAGCCAGGCGGGAGCACAGGCTGGAAAGCCATCCTTGGCCTCCTCCTCTTGCAGGACTGGCCTACAGTCCCCCCTCCTCAGACCGTCCACCACTCTTGCAGCATACCACCCACAGTACTCCCGATGCGGGGCTTGTCTCAGTGTGTGTGTGTATGTGTGTGTGGTTTCCCCCAAGATGCCTGCCTGATGGATCACAGAATGGACGAATGAACTGGGTTCATTCACAAGGTTAAACATGAAGTTTCCAGGGACTTAACTGGTGTTCAGTGGTTAAGAATCCACCTTGAAATTCCGAGGACTCGACTTCCATCCCTGGTTAGGGAACTAAGATCCCACATTTGGTGGAGCAACTAAGCCTGTGTGCTGCAACTCCTAAAGCCCACACACCATAACTAGAGGGTACACATGCCTCAAGGAAAGATCCTGCATGATGCAAGGAAGATCATGATGCAGCCACATAAATAAATAAAATTTTAACGAAGTTTCCACCAGGACACCTAGAGACACGATGTGAAACTCCAGAGCGAGGTGCCAGAGCTCTGGAATTTACCAAGGGCGTGGCCTGGGATCCACTTTCAGGACTCTTGGGGCTTCTCCACCGCTTCTAGAGTGGGATGGGAAGAGGACTTGTGCAGAGATTTCTCTGGAGAGAGCCCCTGCTATGCTCTGAGAGACCCACCTCCCACAGAGGGCAAGTGTGGAAGTGCTGCCCCTTCTCTGAAATGAGTTCCCTTCAGGAGGGAGACACAGCCTGGCACCCGAGTTGTGCTTGACGAAGTGCAAGCAGCGAGTGGCAGAGAGGAGGTGCGGAATGTTTGTGAGGAGCTGTGTGCCTGTCCTGGCTGGGCACAGAGCGGCAGGGTAGGGGGCTGCCTGAAGCCCACCCCATGGGACGTGGGGCTCTAACAGCGAGCGGCTGTGGGGAGATGCATCTGAGAATGGGTGGGTGGATGAGAGGGAGATACCAGCTAAAGGGACACAGCACCTGCCACATCCCAGGAGCTATGTTAGGAGGGCCTGGTGGGGGTAGGAGGGCTCTGGAAAGCACCCACAGGAAAGCAAACATCTGCCACCCAAAGGGCGTCAGATGAGCAAAGTTTGCACTTGAGATGGGCCCCTCCTCTACCACATGCTCCCTAGTCCTGGCCCTGCAAGAATGGCGGGGGCAGCTGGAGGGGGAGGAAACTGGACAAAGCCCCTCCTCCCCTCTGCACACCCCTGCCCAGGGTGGACCCTCCAGCCGTCTCATGCCCTTCTGACAACACATGAATGCGTGTTCTGGTTACCAACTTGAGACCGTGGGTTTCCAGCAAAGTGGACTGTCTGAACCCAAGCAGGAAAGTGGCCTGTCTGCCATGGTTTCTACTCAGGGAGTGAGGAAGATCACCCCACAGAACAGATGTTTATGGGAAACTAGTAGACAAAATCAGAGTTGTCTTTGATGATGTCCCATGCCTAGGGCTGGTCAACACATGGGTGATAGAAACACAGAGCTTCTGCTGTGGACTTGGGGAGGCTTGAACCACAGACAGAGCAGGTGACCATGATCTGGGGGCAGATGGCAAACGGCAAGGGAGAGGCGTGTTCTACACTCATGTTCCCGCCTTGCCCTGGGCCCGGTGTGGTCCCCTCAGCCAGGGGCCCCATGCCAGCCACACACACCAAACAGGGTTCCTCTCTCACACCTGCCATCCTCCTCGCAGCCCTTCTCTCCAGTTCCAGCTAGGCGGTGACTCATCATTGGCCAGGGCTGTTTCTCCTCCAAAAAAGGCATGACACTGGTTCATGAATCCAGTGTGCTGCCTGACAATATCAGTACATGCCTTCTCCAACAGGTGCTAGAGAAATAGCTGCCAACCTCTATCAAGATTCTCTTTTCTGTATATGGGACTGTCCAGGCAAGAATCCCGGAGTAGGTTGCCATTTCCTTCTCCAGGGGATCTTCCCGACCCAGGGATCAAACCCATCTCCTGTATTGGCAGGTGGGTTCTTTACTGCTGAGCCACCAGGGAAGCCCCTTGACTTAAATTAGCTCACATCCAAACAGCAAGCAGGTCAGGATGCCTGGGAGCTAGTCCCTGCAAAGAGCACTGCTTCTCCCTTCCTCATTCTTAGACTCGAGGAAGTATTTCACTCCCTTGAGTCCACGTCCTTCTACTATCTGCCACAAACGAACAAGGAACAATAAAAGAAAATAATTACTAAATGCAATAAGAATCCTGATCTAGATCCTAAAACAATAAAAGGACATTTATGGGGAAATTGGCAAGATCCTTTAGTTAATAGTAATACAGTAATTTGATAATCAATTTCTTAATTTTGATACATGTTAGGTAAGATGTTAATGGTGAGGGAAATTGAGTGACGGGTATACAAAAACTGTACTATCTTTGCAATTTTCCTGTAAATCTAAAATTATTCCAAAGTAAAAGTTGATCTAAGAAAAAGGGAATAAGGAGCAAATGCATGGTCTGGCTTTCCATTTAGATTTCTGATCTTTGAGGTAACTGTTTAACTAGGAGCTTCTGCAAGGATTTAAGGAAGAGCTAGCTGAGGTTACACCCCCACAGACATGCAAGATTTAGGGAACAAAGCTTTGCTCTAGGAGACAGGGACTTCCCAGCGGCAGCCACGTCTCTCCCACTGGGCTGTGGGTTATTCCAGACTGGCACCTCCACCCCAAGCCCCAAGCCACTCCAACTTACTTTCCAAATACAGGCTCCAGAGTACAAGGGATGTAGTTGTCCTGGTCACTCACTGACTTCTTCCCTATGGAGATCTTGATGTAAGGGTCACACTGCAGGAAGAGAAGGAGACACTTCAGTGAAATCACCTTCCCGACACGTCTCTGAGGCTCCTTCACTGCTCCGCTCTCAAAGGGGTCAGGGGGCCCACCACACCTGGGGGTTAAACAAGAGAGTTGGAATCCCCTGAAGCCCTTAGGAATCTGAGTCCTCTGACGCCTAGCCTCAGTATGGTGACACTTTCAAAAGAACGCCACTCTGCTCTGAAAGCCAAGAAGAATAACAGAGCTCTTTAGGTTTTCTTGAAGGGGATGACCAGAGTGTTCTCACTACTTCCAACAGAGAGAATTCCCTAAACAGCTTTGCCGGTCCCTCCAGTTTCATACTCGGGATAGCTATGAAATCCCTCCCTCACTCCCAGCTCTGCTGCGCTCTCCTTCACCTTTTCCTTCTCTGCCCAGCCTCCATGCCCCAGCCGGTGAGCTGCCAGCCACATCCAGCCCCAGAAAGTGAAACGAAGTCCATGCCCTTACCCTAAGCATTTTCCCCTCGTTTTTTAAATTACAGTAAAAGCTACATCAATAATATGTGTCAATCTTAACATATAGTTAGAAGAGTTTTGCCTAATGTATATGTATATGTAGTATGTATGTATATGTATATGCATAATGTATATGTAGTAATCTTTACTATCTGAGCCACCAGGGAAGCCCTTATGTAGTATATATATTCATATTATATACACATTCGTATATGTACATATACATTGTAACATATACATATATATTATGTATATGCATAGTATACATACATATGCATTAGTGAAATATTTCATAGTTGATATACATATGGTATATTTAGAGCATATGTGTGTGTGTGTGTATGTATCTGTGTAACCAACAAACCAACACATGATTCAAAACACCGAACATTCCAGTCACCCCAGAAAGTTTCCTCATTCCTCCACCCACCACCTTTTATCCCACAAGCAACCACCATTCTAGTTTCTCTTGTTGCTGCTGCTGTTCAGTCACCCAGTCATTTCCAACCCCTTGTGACCCCATAGACGGCAGCACGCCAGGCCTCCCTGTCCCTCACCGCCTCCCAGAGTTTGCCCAAGTTCATGTTCACTGCATCAGAGATGCCATCCAGCCATCTCATCCTCTGATGCTCTCTTCTGCTTCTGCCCTCAGTCTTTCCCAGCATCAGGGACTTTTCCAATGAGTCGTCTGCATCAGATGACCAAAATACTGAAGCTTCAGCTTCAGCATCAGTCCTTCCATTGAATATTCAGGGTTTATCTCCCTTAAGATTGACTGGTTGGACCTCCTTGCTGTCCAAGGGACTCTCAAGAGTCTTCTCCAGCACCACACAGTTCAAAGGCATCAATTCTTTGGCATCCTGCCTTCTTTACTGTCCAGAGAACAATCCATATGTGACCACTGAGAAAACCATAGCTGTGACCATACAGACCATTGTCAGCAGAGTAATGTCTGTTTTTCAACACACTGTCTGGGTTTGTCATTGCTTTCCTGCCAAGAAGCAACTGTCTTCTGATTTCACGGCTGCAGTCACTGTCCGCAGTGATTTTGGAGCCCAAGAAAAGGAAATCTGTCACTACTTCCACCTTTTCTACAGTATTGGAGCCAGATGCCACGGTCTTCATTTTTTTAATATTTAGTCTTAAGGCAGCTCTTTCACTCTCCTCTTTCACCCTCATCAAGAGGTTCTTTAATTCCTCTTCGCTTTCTGTGATTAGAGTGGTATCATCTGCATATCTGAGGTTGTTAATGTTTTTCCCATCTATCTTGATTCCAGTTTGTAACTAATTTCTATTACTATAGACTAAAGGTTCACTAACATCATATAAATAAAATAATATACCTGCAAAAAAACAAGAAGCAGCTGCCACTTGCCAGGCTAGCAGCCCCATCAGGCACACCACCCCAACGCGCGCCTCGAGCCTCTGCTCCAGCAGTGGAAATGGGGTGCCCAAGTCCTCCACACTCCCAGTCCACTGCCCCCTTAGGAAAGGGTGGGTGGGGGCCAGGCTCATAACCCCAGAAACACACCAGTTCGTGTGACATATGTGACTGGGCCAGGCTGGGGTCCCGTCTGTGACCTTTGCTTCAGCCGATAGAAAGGGAGAGAAATGGCCAGATGTTTTCAGCCCAACCCAGCCTCCTATGAGCAGCAGCATTCCCTCTACTGGCCTCAGAAGCAGCCAGGGCCAGAGTGCTTGGATCAGTCTCGGCACCAGGAAGGCCTGAGGTGTAGGAACTTGACCACAACCACATCTTGGAGGCCGTGGATGGTGCCTGGGATGGGACTGCTCCATCCCGCCCTGTGATCTCTCAGCAGAGCAGTGGAGCTTTTCTCCCCTTGAAGAGCAGGGCTGCAGGGATGGGGCACCAGGGCCCTCCCACAACCTAGGACACAGGCTAGGCCTGCAGCTGTCCAGGGGGACAAGGGAAGACCCTAGCTCGCCCCTCTGAGCCCCACTGCCCCTCACTCTGCCTCACCTCTTCCTCTTTCTCTCTCTTCCCAGCCACACTCAGCCCCTGTCCCCACTTCCCTGCAGCTCCAGACTCTGGCTCTCCCTCCATCCCATTCCTTCATTCAACACTCAGAATTAGAGTAAGTCAGGGCGACCCAGGCATATAATTTAAGGGAAGAACAAAAAAGTTTAGTAATCAAGATAAACATTTTAATTGTGATATTTTAAAAATTAAAATCAATACCAACAGTCCATGATGAACAAAACATCAAGATTTTATATAAAGACAGGACCAAGATTATTTATTTTTCCTTCTACCCCAGGCTCCACCATGGCCAGGCCAGTACAGTTGCCATCATGTTCCATCCCTTCTTCTTGCCTTCCCACCCCACCCTTGAAAGTCCCACCAATACCATCAATGTCCCTTGTCCTTACGCCTTATCCTTGTGCTAAACCTATGCTAAGCAGTTTGCTCCCAAACCTTTCCCAATGTTTTTAACTCCTAAAATACAGTTTTCTTCTCCCTCCTAGCCTATGAAAACTTCATCAGTCCTTAAGAACTCTATTCCTTCTAGGAAGTCTTCCTCATTATCCCAAAGCTGTGTGCTACCTCTGGCCTTTTCTGACCTCCTGGAGCACTTGGCCTTGATAGAACTCCAACACCGTAACACCTCAATTTTCTACATGTTTGTCTGGTTTCCCACTTACTGTGAACTCCCTGGGGCAAAGATTATATCCAAATTCTGCAGCCTCTTAATACCCCAGCCTGCCATTTACTCTAGGGGAGGTGAGCGCTCCAGGGAGGTTACCTTCCCATTGGGATCCTTAGGCTGCAGGCCAAACGCTCGGATAATGTAGACACGGACCAGGCATTCCTGGGGCCCCTGGGAAGCCAGCTGGTGGAACTGCCTCGGGGGCAAGGGGATGGCTGGGTCTTCTGGGAGAGGGTAAATTTTGAAGAGTCCCTGAAAAGAAGGAGGGGTCAGCTTTCACTTTCATCATCAGTGTCACCAAGACACTCACCACTATGTCCATTACGCTCAAGTCTGTCAGAGTCATCACCACTGTGATTATGAAGCCCAATGCAATCCCATCACCCCCATCAGATTTTGCATCAGCACCACCAACATCACCACCACCATCTCCATCACTACATAGCCGCCAATCTCAGCACAGGATTCATTGCTGATATTACTACAGTACTTCTGCCCCTCCTTCACTCATCGCTGCTACACCATAGTTGGGACCCCTGGGCTAGAGACATGTCCTCAAGGACTTACCTTAAACTCCCCAATGACTGATGGGTCTTCAGTCTCCTCCTGAGTCTTGCCCCGGTAGAGCTTGAATGTATTACAAAAGTCAGACAGGCCCTCAAAGGCCTTCACATTCTCCAGGGGTGTGTCATAGACCTGCCACACGTGGGGACGAGAGAGGGCGACAAGGGAAAGAGAGAAAAAGGACAGCAAGGAAAAAGGAAACATGATAGAGTTCAAGTGACAGAAAGGACAGAAAGACAAATGGGGGGTGGGGGGGGACCAGAAGCAGATTAGAGAAAAAAGCCAAGAGGAGGGCAGGTTGGAGGGGGTGGGTGGAAGTAAGAGACGAGACCAGGAAGAGAGGCAGAGAAGGAGAGGAAAAAGATGCAAGTCATGGAGAGGAGATGAGCAAGAGAGAGGGGGGAAAACCAGGAGAAGGAAATAAAAGGGGAAGACATTTGTTCAGCGCCATTGAAAAACAGGGTTTTCTGATTAATCCAATACTCTAAATACCCAAGAGTCATCATGCACATGAGTGGTGCATTTCTTGAGAATAAGATCACAGTCAAACACATAAATGAAAAGTTAACTGACTTGTTATTTGAACATCAAAGACAGAACTCTAGAAAATTCACAAGTCAGCAAAATGCTGACTGCCCAGGATGTCCAAATGGCAGTGGATCAAATTTCTCTCCTCTCAACAGCCAATGATTTTTACTTGTTAGAGTAGTGCTTAGATTTAAATGAAGCAGTGGTTTTCTAATATAGATGATAAAATGTACCTAATTAATAGTGATTTTAACCCACTTAATATGCAAGCTTAGTTGTATATCTGAAACTGACCAGCAGGATAGTCGGCCCTCCATATCTGCAGATTCTACACCCAGTTTCTTATTTTCTGCTTCTAGTTTTATTATTTTCTTCTTCATACTGTTTTAAGCATTTTTTTTCCTTCTAATTTCTTCAGTTGAAATTTTAATTACTTTGATCCCTCTTTCCTAATAAGGAAAACACTTAAAATTGCCTCTGCTTTCTACTGCCTTAGCATTGCCCTGTTTATTTTGATGTATGATGTTTTCATTTTCCTTTTCTTGGCATTCCACAATAATAGTCTCATTTTTACCTTTTTGATCTAAGAGTTAGATGTGTAGTTAGTTTTCATCCTTTTGTTTTAATTAACATAAGTTCTCAAGGCTATAAGCTTCCTCCGAACACTGCTTTAAATATAACCACTAAGGTGTAACATATAGTATTTTATCATTGCTTCCCAGATATTCCACAATTTTTTTTTATATATTCTCTTTCACCAAGAATTGTTAAAAGAGAGTTGCTTTCTTTTTAATTTTTCAGATAGAAGTTTTTATGACTTTAGAGCTTGTTATTAATTTCTAATTTTAGGGCCTTATAATCAGAAAACATTGTCAGTGGTACTTCCATCTTTTAACTTTATTAAGATTTTCCTTATGGCTTATTACATGGTCAATTTTTGTTGCTTTTATTCATTTTTATTGGAGTATAACTGCTTTACAATATTGTGCTCATTTCTGCTGTGCAGCAAAGTGAATCAGTCATACATACATCCCCTCTTTTTTAGATCTCCCTTCCATCTAGGCCACCACAGAATAAGGAGTAGACTTCCCTGTGCTAGACAGTAGGCTCTCATTAGTCATCTATTTTATACATAGTAGTGTATATATGTCAAGTTTGTAAATGTGCCGTAGGGGTGTCTCTATTTTCAAGCCACCGGGTTCAATAAGGCTAATAATACTCTTAAAAATAATTACTCTAGCATTCTAGAGTGGAATTATACAATGCTTATCCTTTTGCAACTAGCTTATTTCACTTAACACAATGTCTTAGAGAGTCACCTGTGTTGTAGTATGTGTCAGAACTTCCTTCCTTCTTAAGGCTGACTAATATTCCATTGTGTGTTTCCCATATTGTGTTTATCCATTCATCAGTCAACGGACACTTAGGTTGTTCCCACATTTTGTGATCTGCCAGTTTTAAATAATATCTGTCAATTCTCCTTACGTCTATAATACTACTATCAGTGTTCTTACTCTCTATCCCATCCTCTTTCATCCTTTACTCCAATTCATCCCCTAGGAGTCCCTTGAAACAGACTCCTGGGAGCCATACTACCAGCCTCCTCAATGTGCATACCTGTGTGTCTGTAGAAGTTATGCATGAAGGGCAGCTTGGCTGAATGTCAAACTTTTGGGTCACCTTTTCTTTTCCTGATGATCTTACACATGGTGCTTTGTTGTCATTGAGTATTAAATGTCATAGAGAAAGTAAAGCCACTTTGATTTATTTCCTTTTTTTAATTATTTAAATTTTTGTGAAGGGAGGAGATATGACTATTCATAGGATTTTTTTTTCTCTATCTCTAAAGTTCAGTAACTACACTGGGATATGTCCCAGAGTTGACCGATCCGGGTCAATCTTTTCTGACTTTCTGACATAGCAGAACTTCTAATGTGCATATTCAAGTATTCTTTCAGTTCTGGTAAAGTTTTATTAAACTATTAACTATTTGCCTAATTTCATTGTTTTGGTTGTCCTCCTCAGAGACTCCAATTATGCAAATGACTACTAATATTTCCCTGACTACTAATATTTGTCATTTTCTCTTCATCCTTTTATAATTATTTATTTCCATTTCATTCTTTCCCCTGTACCCTTTCCTGTGTTTTTCAATGTGGCCATTTTGCCCTGTGCTCCTTCCAATTTCAAGTTTTCTTCTTTCCTGAATCCTACTTGCTCACATTTCAGCTCTTCTCATCTCATCATCCCTTGAGTTCTTTCATTTTTGCTTGCGTTCACACTGCCCTATTTCTAAAAAGTTCACAGCAAAGTCTTTCATCTCATCTGCTCCTTGGAGAAACTTTTCTGGTGGGTATGCATCCTCTTCTTTTGGTTAAGTTTTGTTTTACATTTTCTTCTCTTTTTTCCTTAGTATTTTTAAATTAATTCTGTAGCATATCTTTTCTTCTTGCTTGTCACTAAATGTGTTGAATTTTTCACTAAATGTGTTTAATTTTTAGACCAGTTATCTCCTTAGTTCCCACAACAGAGGCAGGCTGTTCCCTATTAATATGGCTCATCCATGTGATTCTTCTGTAACTTCACCTTCTTTATTTCTCTGAACCATGCCAGATCTAAGAGGCTTTTGCCAACAGCCTGAACCTGTCTCCAAATTTCCCATGTCCATTGTTGTGAACAAAGAATATAATTTTTATATTTTACAGTAAAACTTCAATTTCAGGAATCATATTTTTAACTATCATGAAAACTTTCAAGCACACACAAAAGTAAAGAGAATAGATAATAAGTCCCCATGAATCCATAAAGGCTGTCTTAAATAATTATCAGCATTCTCTCATTAGGGAGTATGAGGTTTTCTGAAGTCTGCTACCACCACGACCTTTCATCATTTTCGTGCATCTTCTCTTCATTTACGGCCGAGTGGCTTCCACCCAATCTCAGTTGCCTCTGGACGGCCCTTACATGTATTTTGGAGTCTGCGGGTTTTATTTGTTTCCAACTTTTACTGAAAATGAAGTTTGTGGGTTTGAATGATTTCCAAGAGAAAAAGGGAAAAATGCTGACTTATGCAGCCATGTTCATACTGGAAGTCCCAATAAAATATTTTTTAAATTTCCAAGTGGTTGGTCTTTTTGTTTAAACTTTTGTTATTAATTTCTCATTTTATTGCATTTAAATCTGTCTTGTATGATTTCTGTTTTGGGTAACTTATTACCAAACTAATATGTGATCAAGTTTTGTAAGTGTTCTCTGAGCATTAGGAAAAAGGTATTTTCTCATTTTTAATTATTTTTATTCTCTATTTTAAAGCTACTTGGTGTAGCTTGAAAAATGTTTGCCTTGTTATTCATATCTTTCATTTCCTTATTTACTGCCTGTTTCATCTGTCTAAGATAAAGGTACATTAAAATCCCACTGCAACTTTAATTTTTTCAATTTCATACTTTCATTTATTACTTTATATATCCCTATCCACTTTTGCTTTAAGGATTTCTAAGCTTTAATGTTCCATACATTAATATTTGGAGTTTTTGCACTGAGATGTACATCTTTTATTTATACAAAACACTCTATTTTACTTCCTTTGCTTTTGACTTTAGTTTCAATTTGTTTCCCCTTTCTTTGCACTTATTTTGTTTGCCAAAATATTTGCTTTTCTAGCTATTCTAAATTGTATTGCCTTAGCAGCATCTTTAAAGGTAGTATAATGAAATTTTACTTTTGCTGTAGTCTAAGAGTCCTTAGCACTTAGTCAAAGAGTGTAGCCCATTTTTATTTATAGGAAAACTAACATTTATCCTTTTTCTGTTGTGTTTTTCTATGATTTATTTTCTTCTATGCTTTCTTGCTGTAGCTTTTGTTTTCTGTCTTCCCCTATTAAGACCATAAGTTGTCTTTTCCCCTCTATGATAAGTGATTTCCAAAATATGATTTTTTTTCCCCTACCCATTGTGTACTCCATTCTCTCCATAGTGCTACATGCTATTTTTCAAAGACCCATATTGCTGGTGGTGGTTGACAATCCCCAAAGGATCAGTGTTTCTTCCAGGTCTGCCTTCCCCCCCCAGAAACAGGTTGAATGCCTTTTGTTTTTAAATAACCCATTTTCACTTGGAAACTGCCAGAGATCTCCTCAGAGAAGTCAAGCAGGTGGGCTGGGTGCCAGAGGAAGTAGTGAGGGTGCCTGGGCCATGGGCCACCCCAGCAGGAGTCCTCATTCTTACTTGGCTTTTCTCAATCTTTTGGCAAGGCCACAGGACCACATGCCAGACTTAATGTGTCGGACCTTCTTCCTGGTACACAAATAGTTCTGTCTCTTTGCCCAGCCTCGTACACCCACCTACCAAGTCGACAAAGAACTTGCTGCCTGGGAAGGCCTGAGCCTTCTGACCGCTGGTGCCTGAGGCTCATCTCTGCCCCAGGTCTCCAGGCACAAGCACACAGGGGCCTCCAGTGTGCCGGAGGCGGCCCTTGGCACCCCGTGAGACGGCCTTCCAGCGTGGCCACCCACCACTTCAACGAGCCTCAAGCTCCCTTCATCCAGTCCCCTTTAGGGAGCTCCTTCGGGTTTTCTCACGTGGCTGACAATCTTTCCCCTTCTCGTTCTCTAGGAAGGACTGCCAGGTTTAGCAAGTAAAAATACAGGATACCCATTTAAATTTGAAGTTCGAATTCAGTAATTTTTTTTTTAATTCGAATAAAATATTATTCATTATCTATCTGAAATTCAGTGTAACTGAGCATCCTGAATTTTACCTGGAAACCTCTTCCAGGACACTGTATAACTTTCTTCAAGGAGCAGTTTTGAGTCACCTCTGGTTATCTTTTTTAAAAGGAGCCTGCTTTTAAAAAGTATAACCATATTTGTGGAATTTCCTCAAAATACCAGAATTTGGCTGACTCACTCCTGGTTTTGTGTTGTTCTTGAGGCTCTGGGGTTTTTTTTCCACAGAAACAGAGTTTACCATAGTTTTCTATGTGCTGGGTAATTTCTATCCCAACTGCAGAGGTGGGGGAGTCAGAGGTACATTCTCACATTGACTTTCCTTTTCATTTTCATGGAAAATTTTTATAATAAAAAAAGTTCAAATAACTTTAAAAGAGACGAATAGTATGACAAATCCCTGAGTACTCATCTTCAAGCTTTAATCATTTTCAATATTTTGCAACTTTGATCATTTTTAATATTTTGAAAATCTATCAGAGGGCAACCCACATCATCTAAATAACTCATCCTTACTTTTTGTAAGCATTTAAGAAAGCTAAGCAGATCCCAGGTATCTTTTCACCCACAAATGTATATGTATAGATGTATATTATCTTTTGGTTGCAACTCCTGGCGCCCAGTACACATGCCCAGGGACCACTGGACTAAAGAGGACGTTGTGGAGAGGGCTCACCTTTAGAGTGTCAAAGTCCTTCTCCAGGTAGGACCCACACTTTTCACTCTCCCCAATTGAGGCAAAGAATTTGCTCCACCAATCAATGAACTCCTCCTCCTGAGTGGGTAGAAAAAGAGAAACACTTTCAGAAACAGAACTTGCCAAGCAAGGTTCTTCTGGATGAACACCAAGCAAGACTGATGGGCTGGCCTGGACCACAAGTCTCTCCTGCTGGGTTAGTTCAGAGGAGCAGAGAACTGGAATTCCCCGCCTCTTTAGGGGCCGACTGCACAGTCAGGAAAAAGGTCTTCACACCTGCTTGGTGTTGAGTAGCAGAGGTTCTCGCCCTGGCTCTGCCCCACCTTTACCGTGTGCTTCTGTTAAGCTCCTGGGGCCTTTCTTTTCCTTTCTGTGAGTGGGCTCATCATCACAGTCCCCCTTGCATTCCAGGAGTATACTGAGGCTAAACTCAGACCATAAATTGGATAACTCCTTGGGAGGAAATGTCAATAAAATATTATTTATTAAAAAATTACAGTAGACCCAGGAAAACTCAGACACCAAACAACTATTCTGACCCCCCAACTCCAGAATCCAGCACAAAGTAAAAGCTTCCAAAATCAGAACTTAGCCTCCCCCAAAGTCAAATCAGGGCAAAGGCCCTAAAATTCAACAAATGCCAAGTGCCCATTATATAAAAAAACGCTGTGCTAGATGGGGGAAATGAGGTGAGAAGAAAGGAAGTTTGGGACAACACATTCTCTGCCCCTTCACATATTTATATTTGTGGGGAAAGGTGGGCAGGCCTGTTGGGGCACACACTGGTGTCGCCCCATTTTTTAACTCCTCTTGCATGTGGTGTGTCTACAGGCTCTCTTGGCTCATGTGTCTAGAATGCTCCTTCAGCTGGGTTCTGTCCAGGTGTCCCCTTGCTCAGGGAGTCAGCAAGTTCCCTGAAGGTGGGATTGTCACTCTCCCTGGACCTCCACCAAAATCCCACACAGGCCCAGGCCCTGGGTCTTGCTGTCGGTACCGGGAAAGCTCACCCAGTTCCATGGGAAGGGCATTGGACAAGGGGTCAGGAAAGCCCATTCTGGGGCCTGCGTTCCTCCTCTGTGTGAGGCGGTCAACTAAGGGATCTCCCAGGAGCCTGCTCCGATTCTGTAAAATGAACTGAATCCCATCAGGAGTTTAGGGGAATGCTGGTGCTCCCTTTAAACCAATGCCTAGCCCATCAAGCTCTAGGTTATTAAGGGTGACCCGAGCTGGAGGCAGGCCAATGGAACTTGAACAGGTCAGTGGAGAGAGGGTGAAGTGAGGTGCTCAGAGTCTTGACCCACTCTGGAAGTACGGCCCTAACGTCGCCTGTGTGGCCAGAATGTGGTACCCAGACATACAACACTAGTGGACGCCAGAGCAACGCTGAGTCTACAGAGAGTGTGTCTGACCAACTTACCAGAAGGATCTTCTGCAGCCAGAGAGGGGAAAGAGGTTCAGATGGGTTAAGACACAGCATAGCAGAGCTTTCAGAGTTGTAACCACTCTCAAAAAAGCCAGCAAGGCAGACACCAGTCCTGATGTTTTAAGTCCAATTTGAATAAAAGATGTGATGGATGAATAAACATAAAGAGACACACATATCAAACTCATACAATCACTGACACATGAAAGAACATATTTACACACTCATGCCCAAGAGACATATATGCTGAAATGCACATATACCCCCCACACCACAAAGTACACAGGCTAACACACAGGCAAATATGTACACAGAGGTAGGAATGGTTAGAATGGAATTCACGTTAGCTTCCTCCCAAGTCTTTCTTTTCTCCCCAAGATCAGATACTTCAAGATTTGCCTTTATGACTCAGGCTCAGAGACAGGCATAAACAGGCAACAACCAGTGTGTTTTGTACAAAGAAATGACAGCAACACCACAGTTGTGGGAAAGTTATTACATTTCCCTCAGTCTTGAAAAACCAAGTAAATTTTTTAAAAGAAGAATATGGAAACAGAGAATCTGAGTAATATGATTAACAGTGTCATTTAAATAGACAAACACCATGGATTCTAAAAACGGAACTTATACCTTCTTTTCCAGTACCATTGGAGCACTTCGAAAAAATTAAAAGCCACAAAGTAAATGTCAATAAAGTCCAAAGAATAAATCCATTATCAGTCACACTCTCTGATCTCAATGTAATAATAAAACTAGAAACGAATGAGAAACTCAAAAATCCCAACCTTCTAGAAATTTAAAGATGTATTCTTAAAGCTTTTCTGAGTCAAACGAAAAAACAAAACTAAAATCACAGGTCCTTAGAAAATACCAAGAGTAAGAGGGCTATGCCTTAAAATTTAGTAGCCAAGTCTGTACTCAAAGGAAAATTCAGTCTTAAATATTCTTGCTCTTATACAAAAAGAATGAAAATAAATAATCTGATAATTTAAAAAGCTAGAAAAAGGAAAATAGGAAGATCACAATTTGATGAATAGAATTATGGAGAATATTGTAACTGATAATCAAATCCCAGAGCAAACTTTCAAAAAAACCAACAAAATAAACATTAGATTATTTATCAAATCTAATGTTAAAAAGTAGGTACAACATTAGGAATAAGATCAAATAAAAAGATATTATGGAGAGAATAAAAATATTAAGAGATTTGCTACACCCAAGTCAGTGGAAAAATCTTGGAAAATCTAGATGAAGTAGGTAAC
Source organism: Odocoileus virginianus (assembly GCF_023699985.2). Taxonomy (NCBI): domain Eukaryota; kingdom Metazoa; phylum Chordata; class Mammalia; order Artiodactyla; family Cervidae; genus Odocoileus; species Odocoileus virginianus. The sequence goes on from NC_069675.1 coordinate 12,692,650, forward strand.
TTTCTAAAAAATATACAAACTGCCAAAATTGATTCAAATGTAACAGGAAATATGAAGAGATAACTTTTTGCAAGTGGAAGAGATATCAGAGAACTACCTCCAAAACTTCAGACCAAGATGGTTTCTTTGGAGGCAGTTTCTATCAGTCTTTCAAAGAAAAAATGACCACTGCATAGCAGAGAAAAAAGATGAAGTTTCCCCCATTCATTTTGTGAGGGCTGACCAGGACACATACACACACACACACACACACACACACACACACACACACACAAAATCAGTTCCTTTCCTGAATCACCAGGTAAAGCTCCTAGAGAAAAATACTAATGACTAGATTGCAGCAGTACATCTGGCATGGTCAGGCTGGATTATTCCAGAATGCAGGAGTGACTCAGTGTCAATAAGCAAGGAGAGAAAACCCAAACCCGATCATCTATAATAGAAATTTGCAAGCTATGGCCCAGCAGCCAGCCACCTGGCTTTGTCATTTACATATTGCCTGTAGCTGCCTCTGAACTCAACAGCAGAGCTGAGTAGCTGTGATGGAGCCCCTATGACCCCAAACCTAAAATATTTACTATCTGGCCATTTAAGACAAAGTTTGCCAATCTCTGATCTATAATAGGCAAAAAAGAAGGGGATGTGAGACATTGTTAAATTCTTCAGTTATATCTAAATGAAACTCTCATGAATTAAGAATAAAAGGAAACTTTCTTTGCATTATAAAGACTATCTTCAAGCAACAGCCAGCATTGTACTTAACAGTACTGGCTTTCTTCCAGAAAGGAGTCTGGCTATCACAGTGTTCAAATCCTGTCACTCCTAACTGTGTGACCTTGGACAAAATTTCTCGGTGCCTCAAGTGTCTCATCTGTAAAATGGAAAAATCCTATGATAGAGTTATTGTGAGGAATAATGGGTCACATGTATAAGGTGCTTAGAAGAGTGCCTAACTCTAGTTACCAACAAGAGTATTGTTTGTTTTATGTAGAGCAGGTTAGCTTCCGGCCAAGGACTGGCTCTCTCCCTGCCTGCAGAAGCATAGCTGGCCACAATCTTTCCAGAAGGCAATCTGGCTGCATGCTTCTCTAACCCTAAAAATGTGCCTACACTGTGATCCCTCACTCCAATTCTAGAAATTTATTCAAAGAAAGTAGATATGCATAAAGACTTACTACACTTATCACAGGGAAAAGCAATTTAAGCATCTGACAATAAGGAACCTTTGGGGGTAAATTGTATATCCATGTGATTAAATGTTGTACAACAACAAAAAATGATGTTGTAAAAATGTTTATTGACATGAAAAGTTATTCACAACTGATGAGATTTACAAATGGTTAAAAACTGAATAATGAGAATTCTTTTTAGTTAAAAGATCAAACCCCAAATGTTCACAGCAATTATCTGTGAATGATAAAATTACAAATGTTTTATTTATTTCTTTTATTTTGTGTTTCACTTAAAGTTTTATAATTTTTCATTGTGTACATGTATTCCTTACATAATTTTAAAACTGAAACATTTTGAAAATAAAGAACAACAGGATACTTCAAAACACACCACCAAGAAAATGAAAAGATAATTCACAGAACAGGAGAAAATATATGCCTGTGTGTATCTGATAAAGGATTTGTAAACAGAATATATAGAAAACTCATACAGTCCAAAAATCAAAAGACAAACAACTCAATAAAAATGAGCCATGGATTAAAATAGACATTCCTCAAGAGAAGTTATACAAACGGCTAATAAGCACATAAAGAGATGCTCAACATCCTTGCCGCCAAGGAAATGCAAATAGAAACCACAAGGAAAGAACATTTCACACCACTAGGATGCCTATAACCAAAAAGTCAGATAATAAAAAGTGTTCATGAAGATGTGGAGAAACCAAAACCCTCATTTACTTCTGGTAGAAATGTAAAGTATTGCAGTCACTTCAAAAAACAGGGTAGCAGCCCCTCAAAAGATTAGACAGAGAGTTACCATATGACCCAGAAATTCTCCTCGAAGAAAAATGAAAACTTAGGTCCATACAAAAAGTCATACATGAATGTTTATAGCAGCATTATTCATAAAAGTCCCAAAGTAGAAACAATCCAAATGTCTATCAATGAATAAAGAAAATGTGACGCACCCAAATAATGGCACATTATTTGATAATAAAAAGCAATGAAAAACTGATCGATGCAACGTGGATAAACCTTGAAAATGTTATGCTAAATGAAAGAAGTTAATCACAGAAGACCACATATTTCATGATTTCATTTACATGAAATGTCCAGAATAAGCAAACCCATAGAGACAAAAAGTAGACTAAAATGGTTGGGAGAAAATGAGAGACAATTGCTCTTGGGGTACATTATTTCTTTTTGGAATAATGAAAATATTCTGATATTGATGATGGGTGATGGGTGCACAACTCTGTTAATAAACTAAAAACCACGAAATTGCACACTTTAAATAGGGGCTTGTATATATGTGGATTACCTCAAAAAAAAAGCTGTTAAAATAAAAAAAGAACATATGATAAAACACAAGCAGATAACCTCTAAAAGAAGAACAAAAGCAGAAATCAAGAGTTTAAAAAAATTTTGAAGAACTAGCAACTGACCACCAAATGGGACCTAAGTCTTACCACACTCAACTTTCCCCAAGAACTCTCATCTGTAAATTCCTCCTCCCTCCAAGTTCCAGGTGGTTTCTATGGCTGGTTCTCCTTAAGCACACTTTTTTTTCCCACTTCCCACAGGGAAATCCTCTTCCAATTGCCCTCATTCTTGACAGAAATCATGCATGTTGCAGAATCATAATTTACATCCTAGCTAGTTTATATTTTGCCCCTTTGCCCTCCCCCACTTGTAAATTCCCTGGGCCCTGTCTTGCTCCATTGTATTTCTGGCCAACCCAACCTAGGTTTAAACCCAGCTCTTTCCCATCACATCCAATGCGGCTGAAAAAGAGCAAATCAGAGGCTGGTCTCACTCCAAGCTCATGTCACAGCCTCAAGGGGGTCCAGTGCTGTCATCCACTCCATCTGAGCTCCCTGATTCTTTGCTCTCCCTCCTCTTTGCTCTCCTTCCTCTGAACACACAGCTCTCCACATCTTCTGCTTTCTGCTCAGCCCTCTCACACCTCCTCCTTGTCATCACGCTGCACCAGTGACCCTGCTTCCTCTTCCTTTTAAAAACAGAAGCATCAGCAGAGACCACCCCACCCCTCCACAAGCACACCAATACTGGCATCACACCTGTCTTCCCTCCTGCTTATGAAGTGACTCCACTTGCACCCTGACCCAAGGCCACCCCTGCACTCATGCCTTCTGACCCCCTCAAGGACGTGATCTTCTTCACCCTCTCGTCATCACACTTCCTTTTCTCCTGGCTCATTCCCACTGGTGTTATATGTAACACTGCTGCTGCTGCTGCTGCTAAGTCGCTTCAGTCGTGTCCGACTCTGCGTGACCCCATAGACGGCAGCCCACCAGGCTCCCCCGTCCCTGGGATTCTCCAGGCAAGAACACTGGAGTGGGTTGCCATCTCCTTCTCCAGTGCATGAAAGTGAAAGTGAAGTCGCTCAGTCGTGTGTGACTCTTCACGACCCCATGGTCTGCAGCCCACCAGGCTCCTCCATCCATGGGATTCTCCAGGCAAGAGTACTGGAGTGGGTTGCCACATCCTTCTCCAATATGTAACACTAGTTTCCCATTATTTAAAAAGAAAACTCTCCAGTGCCACTTTTGGTTCTCATCTTCTTTCCGCTTTTACAGAAAATCATCTAGAGTTGTCTACACATGTCTCTAATTCTTGTTTTTCCATTCTCTGCGCCACCAAAACATGACTGTCAAGGTCACCGAGGACTCAAGCCTCATTAGTCAACCAGCAATAGTGTCTGATGTAGGCAGTCACTCCTCTGTCTTCAAAATATCCCCTTTGCCTTACAGCGCATTATAGCCACGGTTCTCCCACCCTACTGGCCATACCGTCTCAATTTCTGCTGATTCCTCCTTGTTACCTGAGCTCTGATCACTTGAGTGGCCCAGGGCTCCATGCTCAGACCTCCTCTCTTTCCCATCCACTCCCAACCCCCGGGATTCTCCTGGAGTCTGGCGTCTTTAATAACATAGACAATGAGGAACCCAACATGACTGTCTCCAACCTGCATGACTCCTCTGAACTCCAGCTGCCTATTTAACATCTCCAACTGGACATCTAATAAGCTTCTTGAATGTGCCATCTCCAGAATCCAATTCCTAATCACCCCTACCCACCTGCTCCTTCCACAGTCTTCCTCAAATAAGCAAGTACAACTCCTTCCTTCCAGATGCTTGAACCGAAAGCCCGCAAGTCACTTTGGCCTCTTCCTCGTGCCCCACATTCCATCCACCAGCGAATCCTATTGGCGCCACCTTCAGTACACATTTGGAATCAGACGACTTCTCCCTTATCACTATGCCCCAGCCCCCATCACCTGGACTATCGCCAGTCTTCTAACTAGCCTCTCTGCTTTCTCTCTTGCCCCAAAATCTGTTCTCAACACAATAGCCACACACATCGGAACATGCCGCCTCTCAGCAAATCCTCCAATGATCTGCCAACTCACTCGGAATAAGGCCAAACCCCTTACAACAACAAGAAGCTAGTCTCTCATGATCAGCCCCTCACACCTCCTGCATCTCATGTCCTCCCATTTCTTCCTCACTCATGCTGCTCCCACCCCAGTGGCCCACCCAGTCCGTGAACCTTGCCAGCACTCTCAGGCTCCTCCCATGAGGAACTCTATTCCTCCCATAGGTGGGCCCATGGGTCACTTCATCACCTCCTTCAAGTCTTGACTAAATATGATCTGTTTCACTCTCCTTACTCAACTTATTTTAAATCATGATCCCCCGCCCAGAAATTCTCATTTTCCCTTCCTCACTTCTTCTCCCTAGTAATTATCACCATCAGACACTCACTCCATATATTTTATTTAGCTTGTTGTTTACTATGTCCCATGATGGCAGAGATCTTTATCTTTTTTAACACTATGTCCCTAATCCTTAGAACATTACCTGGCACATATCTGGAGGCCAGTAAATATTTGATGGATATATGAATGCCTAAACAGTCAGGGGTGGGAAAGCTAGATCCTTGGCTTTTAAATTTCCTAAAGCAGATAATATGCCATGAAAAACATAGATTTAAAAGGATGTTCTTTTCAGCCCTTCTCACACTACATACAGAAGAGATGAAAGTAAAAAGAGGAAGAGGAAGCAAGAATCAGAGATTTCTGATGACTTTTTTTCATATTTTTGCTTTGTTATTAACATATACTTCAATCTTTCCCCTTTTTAAATGAATGAGCTGCTCAAAATTAAGACTAGATCTCTTAAATATCTAAAGTTCACAGTTTTGTTTTTGTTTTTTTAATTTTTTATTTTGTATTAGCCTATAGCCAATTAACAATGTTGTGATAGTTTTCAGGTGAATAGTGAAGGGACTCAATCATATACATGTATCCGTTCTTGCCCAAACTTCCCTCCCATCCAGGCTGCCATATGACATTGAGCAGAGTTCCATGTGCTATACAATAGGCCCTTGTTGGTTATCCATTTGAAATATTGCAGTAAGTACATGACCATCCCAAACTCCCTAACTATCCATTTCTCCCCAGCAACCACAGGTTCATTTACTAAGTCTGTGAATCTCTGTTTGTAAGTAAGTTCATTTGTATCACTATTTTCTTCAGTTCAGTTCAGTTCAGTGGCTCAGTTGTGTCTGACTCTTTGCAACCCCATGTACTGCAGCACACCAGGCCTCCCTGTCCATCACCAACTCCCAGAGTTTACTCAAACTCATGTCTATTGAGTCAGTGATGCCATCCAGCCATCTCATCCTCTGTCATTCTCCTCTCTTCCTGCCCTCAATCTTTCCCAGCATCAGGGTCTTTTCAAATGAGTCAGCTCTTCACATCAGGTGGCCAAAGTATTGGAGTTTCAGCTTCAACATCAGTTCTTCAATGAACACCCAGGACTGATCTCCCAATGAACACCCAGGACTGATCTCCTTTAGGATGGACTGGTTGGATCTCCTTGCAGACCAAGGGACTCTCAAGTCTTCAACACCACAGTTCAAAAGCATCAATTCTTCAGCGCTCACCTTCCTGTATAATCCAATTGTCACATCCATACATGACTACTGGAAAAGCCATAGCCTTGACTAGACAGACCTTTGTTGGCAAAGTAATGTCTCTGCTTTTTTAATATGCTGTCTAGGTTGGTCATAACTTTCCTTCCAAGGAGTAAACATCTTTTAATTTCATGGCTGCAGTCACCATCTGCAGTGATTCTGGAGCCCAAAAAACTAAAGTCTGCCACTGTTTCCCCATCTATTTGCCATGAAGTAATGGAACTGGATGCCATGATCTTAGTTTTCTGAATGTTGAGCTTTAAGCCAACTTTTTCACTCTCCTCTTTCACTTTCATCAACAGGCTCTTTAGTTCTTCACTTTCTGCCATAAGGATGGTGTCATCTGCATATCTGAGGTTACTGATATTTCTTCCGGCAATCTTAATTCCAGCTTGTGCTTCATCTAGCCCAGCAGGAGATGACAAGATAGCCCAGTGTTTCTCATGATGTACTCTGCATATAAGTTAAATAAGCAAGGTGACAATATACAGCCTTGACATACTCCTTTCCCAATTTGGATCCAGTCTGTTGTTCCATGTCCAGTTCTAACTGTTGCTTCGTGACCTGCATACAGGTTTCTCAAGAGGCAGGTCAGGTGGTCTGATATTCCCATCTCATTCAGGATTTTCCACAGTTTATTGTGATCCACACAGTCAAAGGCTTTAGCATAGTCAATAAAGCAAAAATAGATGTTCTTCTGGAACTCTCTTGCTTTTTTGATGATCCAACAGATGTTGGCAATTTGATCTCTGGTTCCTCTGCCTTTTCTAAAACCAGCTTGAACATCTGGAAGTTCACAGTTCACATATTGCTGAAGCCTGGCTTGGAGAATTTTGAGCTTTACTTTACTAGTGTGTGAGATGAGCGCAATTGTGTGGTAGTTTGAGCATTCTTTGGCATTGCCTTTCTTTGGGACTGGAACGAAAACTGACCTTTTCCAGTCCTGTGGCCACTGCTGAGTTTTCCAAATTTGCTGCCATATTGAGTGCAGCACTTTCACAGCATCATCCTTTAGGATTTGAAATAGCTCAGCTGGAATTCCATCACCTCCACTAGCATTGTTTGTAGTGATGCTTCCTAAGGCCCACTTGACTGCTTTCCAAGATGTCTGGCTCTAGGTGAGTGATCACACCATTGTGATTATCTGGGTTGTGAAGATCTTTTTTGTACAGTTCTTCTGTGTATTCTTGCCACCTCTTCTTAGGATCTTCTGCCTCTGTTAGATCCATACCATTTCTGTCCTTTATCGAGTCCATCTTTGCATGAAATATTCCCTTGGTATTTCTAATTTTCTTGAAGGGATCTCTACTCTTTTCCATTCTATTATTTTCCTCTATTTCTTTGCACTGATCACTGAGGAAGGCTTTCTTATCTCTCCTTGCTAGTCTTTGGAACTCTGCATTCAGATGGATATATCTTTCCTTTTCACCTTCGTTTTTCACTTCTCTTCTTTTCACAGCTATTTGTAAGGCCTCCTCAGACAGCCATTTTGCTTTTTTGCATTTCTTTTCCTTGGGGATGGTCTTGATCCCTGTCTCCTGTACAATGTCATGAACCTCCGTCCATAGCTCATCAGGCACTCTGTCTATCAGGTCTAGTTCCTTAAATCTATTTCTCACTTTTACTGTATAATCATAAGGGATTTGATTTAGGTCATACCTGAATGGTCTAGTGGTTTTCCCTACTTTCTTCAATTTAAGTCTGAATTTGGCAATAAGGAGCTCATGATCTGAGCCACAATCAGCTCTCAGTTTTGTTTTTGATGACTGTATAGAGCTTCTCCATCTTTGGCTGCAAAGGTTATAATCAGTATGATTTCAGTGTTGACCATCTGGTGATGTCCATGTGTAGAGTCTTCTTTGTGTTGTTGGAAGAGGGTGTTTGCCATGACCAGTGCATTCTCTTGGCAAAACTCTATTAGCCTTTGCCCTGCTTCATTCTGTACTCCAAGGCCAAATTTGGCTGTTATTCCAAGTGTTTCTTGACTTCCTACTTTTGCATTTCAGTCCCCTATAATGAGAAGGACATCGCTTTTGGGTGTTAGTTCTAGAAGGCCTTGTAGGTCTTCATAGAACCATTCAACTTCAGCTTCTTCAGCATTACTCGTCGGGGCACAGACTTGGATTACTGTTATATTGAATGGTTTGCCTTGGAAATGGACAGATATCATTCTGTCGTTTTTGAGATTGCACCCAAGTACTGCATTTCAGACTCTTTTGTTGACTATGATGGCTACTCCATTTCTTCTAAGGGATTCTTGCCTGCAGTGGTAGATACAATGGTCATCTGAGTTAGATTCACCCACTCCAGTCCATTTTAGTTTGCTGATTCCTAAAATGTCAACATTCACTCTTGCCATCCCGTTTGACCACTTCCAATTTGCCTTGATTCATGGACCTTACATTCCAGGTTCCTATGCAATATTGCTCTACACAGCATCAGACCTTGCTTCCATCACCAGTCTCATCCACAACTGGGTGTTGTTTTTGTTTTGGCTCCATCTCTTCATTCTTTCTGGAGTTATTTCTCCACCAATCTCCAGTAGCAAATTGGGCATCTACTGACCTGGGAAGTTCATCTTTCAGTGACTTGTCTTTTTGCCTTTTCATATGTTCATGGTATTCTCAAGGAAAGAATACTGAAGTGTTTTTCCATTCCCTTCTCTAGTGGACCACATTTTGTCAGACTTCTCCACCATGACCCGTCTGTCTTGAATGGCCCTACATGGCAAGGCTCATAGTTTCATTGAGTTAGACAAAGCTGTGGTCCATGTGATTAGATTGGTTAGTTTTCTGTGATTGTGGTTTTCAGTCTGTCTGCTCTCTGATGGAGAAGGATAAGAGGCTTATAGAAGCTTTCTGATGGGAGAGACTGACTAAGGGGGAAACTGGGTCTTGTTCTGAAGGGCAGGTAAATCCATGCTCAGTAAATCCTGAATCCAGTTTTCTGTTGATGGGTGGATCTGTGTTTCCTCCCCACTATTTAGCTGGGGCCAAACTATGAAGATAATGAGGATAATTGTGACCTCCTTCAAAAGATCCCATGCATGTACTGCTATACTCAGTGCCCCCAACCCTGCAGCAGGCCACACTGACCCACGCCTCTGTGGGAGACTCCTGGACACTCATAGACAAGTCTGAGTCAGTCTCTTGTGGGGTCACCGCTCCTCTCTCCTGGGTCCTGGTGCACAAGTTTCTGTTTGTGCCCTCCAAGAGTCTACATTCCAGTCCTGTGTAAGTTCTGGCAGCTTTAGATTCCATATATAAGGGATGTCATATGATACTTCTCTTTCTCTGACTTATTTCACTCAGTATGACACTCTTTAGGTCCATCCCTGTTGCTACAAATAGTATTACTGCATTCTTTTTAGTGGCTGTATAATATTCCATTGTATATGTGTACCACATCTCCTTTAAGATTTGTAGTAACTTCTGATAAGGCATACCCACACTTTCCCTCATAGGTTAGCTCAGAGTATACATGGAAGAGATCTCTCCTAAACTTTGGGGATCTGATAAGTAGCAACCATTCAAACACTGCCAGAGAAATTGGGGCTTGCGGCATTTGACAGATGGCCGCATGGGTGTCATGGGAGAGAGAGCGTGGAGGAGTCCTCATCACATCCTAAGACCCCAGAGTGTCACAAAGAAGCTGTCACATGGGACCATGCTCCCCAGAAAGGCTTGAAAGGGAGCAAAGAGAGGAAGCCAGGATACCTGAAAGGGTCTTCTGGTCGAGATAATGAGACAGTGTCTGTTTGGTGTGTGTGCCCAGTAGATCCAGGATGCACACACACTAGTGACCAGGGCCCCCTTCCTGTGGAGGCCATGACATTATGGAAGCCCAACCCAGAATTTAGCTGTCTCCCAGGGGTGAGGACAAGGGAGAAACATCCAAAACTAACTAAAGCTTAAACCTAAATGGTTGAAGAATTACTATGACTTTTCTGCCAGGAAAAATGTGAGCTCAAAAGACAGATTAAGCTGAATTACAGAAAAATAGTCATATTTTCAACACACTCACGGATGTGACTTGAAAATATCATTCCTGCTATTTAACTAACCTGGCTTCTGATGGAGTTACTTCATGACCATGTCTTCCTTCCCTTCCTCAAGAAGCCCAAGAAGAAGTTAGCCCCCGCATAAGGATGAGACCCACAGAAACAGGAGAGTCTTCCCATGTCTTATCATCCCAGATGCACCAAAGCCAAGCAACCCTCCGGTGTTAGTGGAATCCCATAATTGAAAGCTCCAAAAAGGAAATGGTCATACATTTTCTAACTCCAAGTGTGCTCTTGACCTCATTTTGCAAGAACTAAGCATCTAGTCTTGGAACATGGAAAGGAGGAGAAACAAATGCAAAAGGCTTGATTGTTAAAGTGTCATCTCAGGCTTCATCAGGAAGTCTGGCCATCAGAGCTTTATTTCCCTGTGCCCAAGGTTCAGAGTCCTTCACCCTTCAGGAAGCTGAACAAGTAAGTCTGATAAAGGCACAGATTGGCGGCCTCTCCAATTTCAGCTAATAGCCAACATTCAGTTCCTGAGCAACCAGAGCCATGTAACAAAGACTTGCTTCTCCAAGCTTGATCCTGTCTAATGGGCACTCTAATCCCTCTGAAGACCCAAATCAGCACGGCACAGTCAGAACATTTAATCTTTCATTTTCATTCAATAAGCCTAATGCATTTCATGAATATGGATGGCAAAGTTGACAACAATCATTCCAAGCCTGACTTTCTGTGATGTTAGGAGAGTTGGGGAGGACAGAGGATATCACTTGTGTTCTCTCCCCAGGATGACCAGTTGAATCAAATAGAAGAGACCATAGTCAAATTCTGTTATCACCAAGGTTACAATGTCAAATCTTGGGGTCACTATAGGGAACTATACACCCATCTCTAAAAAAGAAGTCCATTTTTGAAAACAGGCCTTCATTGCCTATGTCAACCAGAAGGTAACCATCCTAGATGGTGTTGAAAAAAATTTCTGTATTAGCACGAATCATTATCATCAAGATCGTAATGTAAGAACCTAACACTAGGATTAGTGTAGGCTTCAAGATGATGTCTGTGAAGATATTTTGTGACCTATAAAGTTAACCATGATAGATGTTCTTGTTGATATTGTCAACATCACCAGTTTGATCCCCAGTGCTGTTTCCCATAGCTCAACATCTGCAGAACTGGAATGATGATAAGATGATTCTCTAGTTCTTTAATTAATGTCCTAAGATTTAAAAACTAAATTGAGTCCATCTGCTCACATACACATTAATACAAACACAGATGTAATGGACAAGTACTCACTCCTACATGTAAACCAGACAAACCCCTAGACGTGCCACACCCAACTCAGAACCTACCCCATCCCATGCACACTAAGCTTTTCACGCCCCTCAAAACCACACAGATATATGCCCACAGCCAGCCACCATGTTGATTCCGCAGAACTCTACACTCTTATGACAAAAAGAAGCACTTAATTATTTCCACAAGTGGAACACTGGGCCTTCAGCCTCTTGTTGACACTCCCTGCAGTTCTGCCTCCATGTCTGTTGAGGGATCATTACTCTGCTTACTGTGACTTCAAGCTGGACCAGCAGAAGTGGGAGGGAAAGGAAGACCTTTAACCAAAATGCTGAATTGCTTCCAAAAGGCCCAGTGAGTAAGTGTGCCTGAAATCTGGCAGTCAAGCAGATGGTGAGCAGAGAAGTGTCATGACCTGACAATTTGACTATTGGCCTGTTCCAGATGGAGGGCCCAAGTGAGGCAGGAGACTTGTGGGAAATGTCTTTCCAAATTCAGAAGCCTAAGGTATGTATGTGAGCCTATGACTTAGTCCTCCGAGGACAGCATCACCCCATAACCCATGCAGAAAGCCCTAACAAATGTAATCGATCCAGTAGGGTGAATGAAAGACAATCGGAGTCTTCAAACCTGTGAAGAAAACAATGAGACATCGCTAACTCAGAATCTGTGATGATTCCAACAAGGCCTGGGCAAAAGCTTGCCTTACCTTCATTCTGCTTATGTAGACAGTTTTGCTTAACAAAAGTTCCAACCATCTACTTAAGAGAAAAACTATTTTTGAAGGCCTTCCCAGAGCTGCAGAAGCATTCATCAAACTACAGACACTAATCTTAGCTATCTTAAATTCAATTTTAAAAGTATTTTGGGGGAGCCTACTATGTGCCAAAGTCAACCTGCTTTCTAGTTACTGTGTGAGTTTTCATACACAACATCATGTTACTTTCCAAATATTCTATATTTTGAACTTGCTGCTAATTCAAGCTGGTTTCCTATGCCTCAGTGAACGTAAGAGAGGTGCTCACGTCACTGGGCAGGTTGATAAGCTCCTTTGGGGCACTTGGACTCAGCAGTGAGCACTGAACCAACTTCCAAGCACTGTTTTAACCCAGACTGGGAAGTGGGGGGTGGGGGGTGGGGTGGGCAGGGATGATGACAAGGACCATCAGGGGTAGGAAGGCATTAAATTAGACCTCAGACAGAACTTCCTGTCCTGTAGATTTCAAGGCAAGCCAAGAATTTCCCTCTGGGAAGAGATGAATCTTTTTCCTTTGGATAGGAAGACAGGTCCCTTGTGGACCAGGAAAAAGACCTCTTGGGAAGAAGGAAGTATGTGGGGGGAGGCAGGGAGGGCTTCTGGGAGGGGGCTAGGGTCTCTTCCTCCCCGATGAGGCCCTGGAGTTCGCCAGACAAGTCTCACCCTGGGCTGTCCCCCCTGCAGTGCGCATCGAGGGAGGAGGGGTGCACCCCCGAGGAGACCACAGGAATGCCAAGCAGGGGAAAGGCGCCCGGAGCCAAGGGCTCCGGCAACGAGGATCCAATATCGGCGGGTGACTCCAGCCCCCGTAACAGGAGAGACCGTAAAGTATGTGCTCTGCTTCCCAACCAGCAAACACAGCAAATAACCAATTACTCCAAATAGCTAACAGATTTCGGCTCTGATTTCCCTCCCCTCGCCTCCCCTGTGCCTTCACTTGTCATTTGATGGGCGATTTGTATTTGCTCTGAGAAAATGAGAGAAGGAATGACTCACAAAGGAAGGTCCAGATTACACACAGTGACAGGCATCAAACCTCCCTAATCAGAACTAATGGGAGTGGGGGGAAGCCGGCTGCCCTGGCAACACATCTGAACCAGAGATATTTTTAAAGAAGTACAGTTTTGTTACTTTCAAGTACATACAATAATTCTTGCTGAACCAATAGTGCCAAATACATGTCCTTAAGAAACCTACTTTAAGGAGAAGATAAGTACTTTCCTAATTAGCACATTTGATATATACAAAAGTACAGGTAAAAAGACTTCATGTTATTAAAATTAAAATACTCCCCCTGAAACTCTCAAGGTCAGAGATGCAAGCACGTTGCACTGAGGCAAACTGTCTTGGCTGCCTTCTGGAAATGCTTCCTCACTTGGGAGCCACACCCTGTAATTGATTCCTTTGCTCAGAAAACCTTTGCTTCAAAGTCTTTGGATAAATTCTTGTCAGTATCCATGAGCTGCAATGAAGCATTCCCCCAAACCTTGGAATTAAGGGAAATAGGGCTGCCCTCAGAGAATCAGACCATGAAATCAATGCAGGGGGGTGTTCAGAGCAAGGAGAGACTTCTACAGGGAGCCTGAACCATAGTGGGTAGACTGTACTAATACATCTAGGGAAAGACTGTGTCAGGGAAAAAGTGAACTGATCAGTCCTGGAAAGAGAAGAGAAGAGGAGTTGACGGTTCCTAGTTGTTTACATCAGCATCACCAGGGGGATGGTCCCCAGCTCAGGGACTAAAGCTGTTCCTACCATTGGAGATGGATATTTCAATCCATTTTGGACTGCTGCCACTCAATTTCAGACCCCAAAATTCTCTCTCCTCATTGTGATTCTTGACTCATCTCCATTCACAATTTGACTTACCAGTTGCTGAGCCTTTAGAGAGACCACAGGCCAGATCCCAAGGTCACATCCTCAAGACAGAAGTATTTTTCACTGTAAAAATCATAAACTGGCAACCCTGGTTTAGAAACTTGTATAATATGCATCTAGTCCCAAGAAAATTGACCCAACAAGTGTCTAAACTCACAATGTCAAGGGTCCACACAGCCAAGACTATAGAAACGTCCCTAAAGCAACACACCTGCCTGGTCTTTCCCTTCTGGGAAAGAGTCAGCTCTCCTTTATTTAAGAAACTCCTATATCGGAGTCCATGCACAAAAAGTGTGGCTCTCACCTAGCCAGCCAACATCTGACCGACACAACCAACACAGAAGACAAACTTCAGCCCAGTAGAAAAGCCCCTGATCCTGTTTTCTCGCTTACTTCTCCCACCTTGCTGGATTCCTAGCTGACAAAGTAAAATTACAGCACCTTTAGACTGTTCCTGCCTTCCTTTCATCTGAGTTTGAGATTAGAAGGGACCTCTGCAGTAATGGAAGTGCCATCTGAGCTTCTGCTACTTGACAAGCAAGGACTTCCCTGTGTAACAACAGGAAGAAAAGATTAAGGTTCAAGATAAGGAGGATAATATGAGGACTAAGGCAAGTGTTAAAGAGTTGAATAAAAATGAAAGAAAACAAATGATCAATTTATGGTCACAGGAAATCTCCAGAGGGTCTCACAAACAAGAAGTTAGAGTATTGGTCCTGAAGGAAAGAGAACGTACACGAAGACATCATGACTTTCAAACTGAAAACTCTAACAGAGACCCAGCAAAATGGCAAACTGGATGACCAGAGAAACTCTCCAAGTGGGAACACCTAAATTAACAAATAATATATGTTTAAAATCCTTTTTAAATGGCTGAATTGATGGGAATATAAAGAAGATCCTTGGGTGCAAATGAAAAGCAAAAAGCCAAAGAAATAAGGAGCCAAAATGCAAATTGACTGTGGGGTCCAAAAAGCTCAAGCCAAACATTTAGTTTTAAGTGAATCTGGGTTTGTAATATTTCCAGGCATTTGGTAAAAGTAACACATGTACTCTCTGAAAGAATGTGACTTTCATCCAGGCCTCAAAGAACTCTCAGATAAAGTTCCAAGGAACATGAGTTCACAATCAGAAATAGTGAAACACATAATGAACAAGGCACCATGAGTGAAAGTCAGTTAGAAACAACCGCAGATAGACCTGTTGTGACAATAGAAAGCAGAATTATCAGAAATAGAATTTTAAGGGAAAAAAAACTGTTTAAAAACTAAAAGGCATTAAAAATATGGCAAGGGAATAAGAGACTTTCAAAAATCAACAAGCAGATTTGGAGGACAAAAGAAAACTTTTAGAGAGAGAACTTAATACTGGGACTAGAAACTCAATAGATGGGGTTAGCCTTTAGAAGCAACTTAAGACTTAGTGAACAAGGACCTACTGTATAACACATGGAACTTTGCTCAATGTTATGTGGCAACCTGGATGGGAGAGGAGTTTGGGGGAGAATGGATACATGTATATGTATGGCTGAGTGCCTTCACTATTCACCTGAAACTATCACAACATTGTTAATCGGCTATATCCTGATTAAGTTTTTTAAAAGACTTAGTGAACTAGAAGACATAGCTTCGGAAATTAGCCAGAGTGCAACACAAAGAAATATGAAATAAAGTTGAACTGCCAGGGAGAAAAGAGCAGGTCCATCATAGATCTAATCAGTTCCAGAAGGAAATGAGAGAATGACAAATATGCAATATTTGAAGAGATAACTATCCAGAACTAATTAAAAGCAAAATGACAGTCCTCGGATTTAGGAAGACATCAACACAAAGAAAGCCAGAAGATAGTGAGATAGGATCTTCAAAGTGATGACAGGATATAAGTGTCAGTGAAACTAGTAGTTCCAAAATAATGGTGAAATAAAAATACTTTCAAAAATAATTTAGAAGTGAGAATGTTTATAATGAACTGATCCCAATTATAGGAATTTCTGTAGGCTCTTCTTCAGGAAGAAAGATGATCCCAGGATGAGGAAGACCGGTCTATCAAACAAAACAGTCAATGTGGGTCTAGCTAAAAGAAAAAAAAGATTACTTCAAAAAATAACACTGCTTTTAAAAATGTCATTTATAGTGGTAGAACTAAAATATTGAACAAAAGTTCATAATTGGTAAGTGACTAGAATTAAAGCATCCTAACTTCCTTGCAATATTTTGGAGGTAGCTATAAATACCACTTAAATTTAGATTTTGCTAAGTTTATTATAGTTTCTAGACTAATCACTAAAGGAATAAAAACAATGTATACCTTTGAAACTGAAAAGGGAAGAAGGAATGAAAAGATGGGGGGATTTTTCAATACAAAAAATGAGAAAAAAAGAAAAGAGTAGGACTAATAGAGACACAGAACAAGATAGCAGAAATAAATCCAAATACATCAGTAAAACACAATATATTAGACTGTCCAACTCTCTAAGAGCTTATGTCAGAATGCATAAAAAAAGAATCCATCTATTTGCTGTTCATCAGAGAGATACCTAAAGTCACAGAAAAATTGAAAGTAAAAAGACAGAAAAATATATATTAGGAAAACACTAACCAAGAGAATATGGTTTAGTTGTATTAACATGAAACAAAGCAGAGTTTAAGGCAAAACTCATTAGTAGAGATTTTAAAAAGCAAGGAGTGGTGGTTTGCTACATACCATTAAAAGATTGAATTCTCTAGGAAGATATAAGAATGCTACAATGTTTGTGCCTAATAACACAGCATCAAATATATAAAGAAAAAGTAGACAGAGATCACAAAGAAGAACAAACATAAGTTAGGAATTTCTAAAACATACTTTTAAACAATTCAAGTGTCAAAAAGAAGTATGACAGTAATAAGAAAATACTCAGAACTAGAAAACAACAAAAATATCACGTATCACAATTTGTGGGATGCATAAAGCAGTACTTAGAGGAAATTTTATAGCCTTAAATGCTTACACTAGAAAAGAGGAAAGTTTGAAAATTGATGAACTAGACACCGCACTTAAGAGGTTAAAAATATAACAAGCCTTCTAAAAATCAAAGCAAAGTGTTAGTCACTCAGTCATATCCATCTCTTGCGACCTCATGGACTGTAGCCCATGAGGCTCCTCTGTTCATGGAATTCTCCAGGCAAGCATACTGGAGTGGGTTGCCATCCCCTTCTCCAAGGGATCTTCCCAACCCAGGGATCGAACCCAGGTCTCCTGCATTGCAGGCAGATTCTTTACCATTTGAGCCACCAAGGAAGCAAAGAAAATAATAAAGGAAACAACTAGAAGCTAGAAAACTAGGAAACCATAGAGCTAAATCAGCAAGCTAAAAATTGGTTCTTTGAAAAGATTTTTTAAAATCTGACAAATTCTGGCAAGCATAATAAAATACAACTTTAGGAATGAAAGGGAACATAAATAGAAGGTGAAGAAAATTTTTTTAAAAGTAAGAGGTTGTTATGAAAAATCCTATGTCAATAATTTTAGGAAGAAATGGATAAATTCCTATAAAATATAAATCACCAAAAATGACTCACACAGAAACAGAAAATCTCAAAGGTCCTATAAACATTTTTAAAAATTGTATCAGCAGTTTAAAATATCCCCAAGAAGAATACTAAGTCTAGACAGTTTTACAAATGAATCTACCAAAACCTTCACGCAACAGATAATGTCAGGCTTTTGTCATTTATTCAGAGACTAGAAAAAGAGCAAATATGCCTCAAGTCATTTTAGAAGATTAGTATTATCTAGACACCAAAACCTGAAAAAAAAAGTATCAGAAAAAGAAGTCCCAAGCCATTACCATTCATAAAAATTGATGCAAAAAAATTCCTAAGCTAAATATTTGCAAACTGAACCCAGCAATGAAGAAAAAAGATAATGTAACATGACCAGGACAAATAGTTTCAGAACTGCAAAGTTGTTTCAGCATTAAAAAAAATAAACTATTAATATAATTCACCACATTAACAGATTAAAAGAGAAAAAACATATGATCACTTCAACAGATCCATAAAGAACATTCAATAAAATGTAACATCATTCATGATAAAAACTTCTAGCTTGCTAATAATCACTCAGCTTATAAATTTCAGAGTTGGTGGAGAAACATAAATATTCCATTTTAACTTATAAATTTCAGAGTTGGTGGAGAAACATAAATATTCCATTTTAAATTAGATCAGATAAGAATACTCTCTATTATCAGTTATACAAAGTATTAAACTTATGGTCCTAGTCAGTACAGTCAGACAAGAAAAGCAAATAGCTAAAAAGAAAAAGAAATTACAAGTACACAGAAGAATCAAAAATTTTAAAGAGCCAGTTCTTTGGATGAAAAATAACCATAAAATAGATGAAATGCTATTAAGCCTAATGAAGCAAAAAATAAAATAGCATAAATTACAAAATCAGGAATGAACAGATAAAAAACAGAACAGATACAGAAGCATTTTATTATAGTAATATGTGCAAATCCACACCAATGTAATAAACAATATCTGATGATGTCTAACACACCAAATTGAAGATGTAGAAAGTGATCAAAGAACCTCCTCCCAAAAATAGATGCTGGGCCCAGTGTTACAAAATGAGTACAGAACAGACACATCTTATCCAATTGTATAAAATACGTATTCTGGAAGATCTTCTATAATTCAAAACTCACATCTTACAACCAGCATTTTCAAGAGAAGATGATAGGTATCCTGTTTACCAGCTAAACCATACATACAATTCATTTGGCCACCACCCTTTAAATTACATGACTATTAATCATTTTTTAAATTTAGATTGATTCACAATATTACACATTTTATACACAAAACAAGGCTATTAAAATACCATGCAATTTCCAACTTGCATGATTGAAATTCATAAAGAATCGCTCTCAAGTAGTTTCAAACCTTTAAACAATCGTTCTCATCTCTTAGAGACTGTTTAAGAGCACAGAAAAAGAGAGTACACCTCAGAAAATATTTTATGAAACTCATTTAAAACCCTGATGGCAAAACCTAACAAAGACAACCTAAAAGTAATACATATGAACAAATACGCAAAAATCCTACATAAATAATAACAAATCTAACTCAATAACTAACACATACCAAAACTTCTCCTTACAAACTTCCCCTTCACCAGGATTAACAAAAACTAACCAGTCTCTCTGCTAACAATTGAAGGTCCAGAGCAGATGAAAGCCTGCAGCTAATCTAATTTATCCACTGCAGCTCCCAGAGATGAGCTGAATGTTCACCAAGAATTGTTTGTTCCCAAATCTGCTCATTCCACTTGTATTAATATTGTAATTGGATCAATAAGCATTATAAATACATATAATTTTAATTTTAAAAGAAAGGGCATTTTATCTATGAAAATTAATTTAGTGCTATTGATGTTTTTTAATGGTAAAAATTAAGTATGAGTGAAGTGACCAAAAAAAAGGTGTGAGGGATCTTAAACCTTAAAAGAACTCCACATTCAGGTTCTTTTGCACCTACCATTAAGATCTCAAAAACTTTAATAAACCTAAAGGAAAAATAATAAATAATGCATTTTAGATGTGTTTTATACCAGAAGGACAACATAACACCCAAATAGCAGACTCAAATTTAAAGAGGCCTTGGCATATGTCAAATGATTGTCAAATGAAGATACATGGATATGATTAAAAAGAAAATGTTTATGGTACTTATATTTGATTTTAATGAGTTCCTATTAAACTGACTTTTTCAGTTAGCCTACCAACTACCTATCCTGATTGACTGCATAAGAAGACTTCATTTGTAGTCAGCTATAATACCATGACCACTTGACTGATTTGGGTTTACCTCAGGAATGCAGGACAATTATATACATCAATATATATGTATATGAACAGAACAATGGAAAACAAAATTATCATCTTGATAAATGGCACTGGATAATATTAAACTCCCATATCTAATTTTTAAGCTATTAATCTTGTGGTTCAGCTGGTAAAGAATCCGCCTGCAATGCCGGAGACCTGGGTTCAATCCCTAGGTTGGGAAGATCCCCTGGAGAAGGAAAAGGCTACCCACTCCAGTATTCTGACCTGGAGAATTCCATGGACTGTATAGCCCATGAGGTCGCAAAGAGTCAGACACAACTAAGCGACTTTCACTTTACAAAATCAAAAATATCTACCTGAAACTACCAATCATTATCATAATTAATTAATGGGAAATGACAGAGAATTTCTCATTAGAATCAGTAACTAAATAAGTTTGCTCACTAGCATCTCAATTACCAAATGTTATTCTGAAAAAAGGAATAAGGTAAAACTATTACAAAGAAAGTGACATATTTATTATTGTTTGAAGAAAACAACCTTAGCTGCTTGAAGAATTCAACTGGATCAATTAGCCACTGTCAGAAGTAACAAAGACACTTAATAAAGAATCTGTTTCAAAGTAAATATACAAAAAAATGTTGTTTTCCATATTCTAGCAATAACCAGCTAGACAAAATAATAAGAAAAAAAAGATACCATTTGGGTAGCAAAATAGTCTATAAAGTGCCTAGGAATAAACTTAACAAGAAATGCACTAGACCTATTTAAAGTAAACTAAAAATAACTCTTCTAAGGGACATAAAATAAGACAATTATAAAAATTAAGAAATTAGGACTTTCCTGGTGATCCAGTGGTTAAGAATCCACCTGTCAATGCAGGGGACACGGGTTCAATCCCGGTCCAGGAAGAACCCACATGCTGCGGAGCAACTCAGCCCAGGCACCACAACCACCAACACCCACACACCCTGCAGACTGTCGCCACTGCAGGGAGAAGCCCGTGCGCCGCAACAAAGAGTGCCCACTCGCTGCAACTGGAGAGAACCCACACGCAGCAGCAAAGACCCAAATGCAGTCAAAAAGAAATACATAATTTTTCAGTCTTTTTTTAAAAAAGAAATTCAATGTCCTGCGATGGGAGAAGAGTTAAAACTTTATGGATATCCATACAATGGAATGACATGCAAACATTTTGTCAAGAATATAAACATATGGAAAAACATCTACAATACACTTTTAAGTAAAAGAAAATTCAGATTTTTAAAGTATGGTAAGATTCAGGTTTTATTTTTTAAGTAATTAATGTGCATAAGAGATACCTATAAATATAGGCACATCAAAATCTTAAGTGTTCATCTCCAACTGGTAGGAATACAGGTGGTTTTAACTTTCCTGCCTTATACTTTATTGTATTTTCTGTATTTTCTACAACAGATAAATCAGAAAACACTTAAAATATAGATTGCCTCCTCCTAGAAGCCATAAAGCACCCAATATAGCAATGCCTCCTCTTGAACCATGAATGAAATTTTACTTTCAGAAGGTCCTATATCTTAGGTTCCCCCTACAGGCCTGGGGCTCCCCTTGGCCCTCAGCATGGGACTTCGGGAGTGCATATTGAAAGCTAGACACAACCGCCATCTTCCTGGAAGGACCCATGATCCTTAAAGATAACACCTAGGAAATCAGCTCAGGAGGACAGAAGGAGCACTCATGGGAACTGCAGGTGTGAACTGTGGGCCCCAGCAGACCACTCAGTGCCTGCTGGGGACGGCCAGGGTTCTGCAGTATCACTTGCCTCTTGCCCACAGAGGCCTCTCATGTCCTACATCCCAGCAGTCAGGGTCCAGAGACTTCTCCGTTTCCCCTGGCCCATGCAATCCCAACCAAGACCCCAGCCCTCACGCAGGGAAGCAGGATTAAGGTAAATCCCAGGATGCACCAAGAGATAATTCAGACTCATGTTTCTGAGAATCTTCCCTTAGCTTTCTCCCCACCCCTCCATTACTGCGCAGGGCAGGTTAACTGTTTTCTGCCAGGGCTCAGAAAACTCCTTTCTTCCCCTCCCACCCCCACCTCCTCTGCTCCCTTCCTAACTCCCTAACCCCACCCAGTCCCCCCGGGGAAATCAAGGTGCCCCCAAATAGGTAAACAATACATACATGAAGACTGGATGGAGAAGATGCCATGTTAGTGGGGGCCAAGCCCGACAGACCATCTGCAAACTACAAATTAAACACGCTGGTTAGCAACAGGATTAGAAAAGCCACGTCAGGGAAGACTGGGTGGTCCCAAGGAAGCAGAACTCTCCACGTAGGCACCCTCTGCTCTCTCTCCAGGGAGGCTACAAAAGCTGTGGGAGGAATGTGTGCTTTGGAGTTGGACAAGTGTGGCCCCAAATCCTGGCCCCAGTGCTCTATGTGACCCTGAGCTCTCTGAGTCAGCATCTCCATCTGGAGAATGGGCTCAAAGCCTTGAACTGTCGCAGAGCAGCAGCGAGTGTGGATGAGATGAAGGCTGAGCATGCCAAGGACAAGGTGAGGCACCCGCGAGGGCTCAGTCCTTGCCTGTCTCCTGCCTGCTTTCTTAGAGCCCTGGGCACTGCTGACTGCACTCTCACAGGCCCTCCCAGCCTTTCAGTCATCCCGACCTCAGACATCCACCAAGCTCCGCATCATCACTGGTGGTTTCCCCTAAGAGCTGAGCCACGCCAACCCCTGCTGGGGCACCATTCCTAAGCCAGTGCAGGTTTCTGAGTCTGCCCTTGAGGACAGACATCAGGGCATCATACGACTTCGCCCCAAACCAGCCTCATAAACACGCCACCTCTTAATATAGCAAACCTACTGCCTTCTCCTTTGGCACCAGATCCTTGCCTGCAATCTCGTGGTATGGTGAATCCACACCATGGATGAATCCTTGGGCTGCAGGGTCCAGGAGAGCCTTGGTGGGGGTCAGGGCTACAGGCAGGGTAACATTTTGGGGGACCACTAAAATAGCCCTCGGGAAGGTGATGGGGTCCTGGGGGGAACACATTCCTGTCTAGATGGAGGTGGCCAGGAGATGCCTTGTGGGCAGAGGAGAGAGGAGCTGTGAAGGGCAGAGGTGTGAATAAAGCAGCACCGCCAGGCTAAACAGTCCAGGGAGGCAGGTGAATGGGGTGTGACTGGAGCGGGGAGGAGACAGGCGGGGACCCAGAGCTGCCAGGAGGGAGACCCTCTCTCCTTTCGGCCTGGAGCAGGGGGCTCTGGGAGTCTCCACAAGAGGCCAAGGCCCAGTGTCCTTCCTTCCTCGGCAGGAAGGTGCAGGGAGACCCACTCGCCCGGGGTCAGGGAAACGCAGAAGAAGTAGTCTGGGAACTCACAGTCCCCTCCCTGATCTGTGAAGGGAGCCTCACTGAGGGGCACCCTGGCCTCCCCTAAACCAGCCCTCGGCTGTTCAGGCCCAGGAGCACAGGCAGGAAGGCAGAAGGGCTGGGCACGCAGCCACGCCGCGGGAGGATTCCAGGGGGCTGGCTGCATGTCGGTGGGGGTGGCATGACCCTTGAATCGACCAGATGAACTCCATGTGAAGCCCTCAGTGGCCCAGAGACCAGCCCAGCCAGGCAGCAGCTCTGCCCCTCTGGTTCTCATCCTGAACCTCACAGAAGCCTTATTGTTATTTTTAATACAGATCGTTTTTAGAAAGGTGAGAGGGAAACCGGCAGTTCACCAGTGCAAGAGGGAGAAAAAATAAAGCTAAACATAGTGCTCCAAAGGTCTGGGCCAGCTTCCGAAATTACACGTTCCCCTTTGGGATCCGGGCATAATTTGCTGCTCCGGTTCTGGGAGCACGTTCCCACCTTCACGGCGTCCCAGAGACTAAAACCGGAGCAGAAGGCTCAAAATTAGCCCGAGCCAGGAGCCAGGGAGCAGCCAGCCCCAGCACCCCACCCCATACCCGTGGAGAGCAAGCCTCCTGACTCCTCCTGCACACTAGCCTGCATTTCCCCCAGAGCCTCCCAGGCCCATCACACACATGCGTGTGCATACACACACACACACACACACACACACTCAGTACACCATCACACACACGCAGTCAACACACACACTGTCAACACACACATACCGCCCGCCACCGAGCCTTTGCCTCACTCCTCTGCCCACCAGGAAAGGCCTCCTCTCCCCGCTGCTGTTCTAACCCCTCTCACCAGCCCCCTCAGAGAAGCTTTCCTAATGACCTAGTCCACGCTGACCCTGCAGGCCTAGAGTCCCAGATCTTGGTGTCCCTGCTAAGCAAGCATTCATGTCTTTGCCATCACTCTCATCATCTCATATGGATCCACAACACAGACCTCCTGTCTTTGCCCACCAGAGGGGAGACTTCCCAAGAGCTCTCTCTTCCTCTTTAGCCCTACTCAGCCCACACACACACCCCCACCCCAGTCCCTGGAGACTTCAAGAGGATACCCCTACCCGTGGTGGTCTCTCAGAGCAACAGGAAAGAGTCACCTCGACTGGCGGCTCCCATGCCTGGAGGTGGGTGATGCGTGGGATAGACAAGGGGCGTCACCCTTATGTGGGCCTCAAGGTCCTGGGGGAATGGCGGGGAGCCAGCTCCAGGTGTGTCCCTGCACTGCCAGTCATCATCAGAACACAGGAACTAGTAGATGAGGAGGCGAAGACCCCAGGTTTGTTTGAAAGTGAAAATAGAGCCTGATTCAGACTCAGAGGCAGAATGAGAGACAGGGAGAGCAGCCTGGAGTGGGGGAGTCGGCGGAGGGAGAAGGACAGGACAGGGGAAATGCTGGGAGCAGTTCATTCACATCGTCTTCCTGGTTGGAGGCATTGTCTGTCTGTTCATTACTTTTCTATATTTTCCCAACTGTAGATAATAGACATACACTTATAATCAGAGAAAAATGAATATATCCTTTATTTCGAGGACAGTACTACACGGAATGAAACACCTCTGAGCCCCTCTCTGAGGACACCCCTGGCCTGCCCTCAGAAAGTCAGGCATCAAGGCCACAATGCTTACAAGCAGCAGCACTGAGCTTGCACATACATCTGCTCTCAGCCTCCCACCTCTCATGCACACTTACCCACGCACACACACTCACACCACCCCTATCCCCAGGCTGTGGTTCTGAAATCTATACAAAGGACAGCCGCACAGACCAAGAATACACTGTGGGGTTACTATGTGAGTCCCAGTCCCCTACAGAGAAGAGTCCAGGAAGCCATGACCCTCCTCACCCCCAGAGATGGGTGTCCACTTTCGAACCCTGGAAGGCCAAGTAGACAGTTCTGTTTCATACATCCATTTAAGATCATCTCTGGAACTGGCCACTCTTGACAGACCGAAAGATTTCTAGAAACCTAAGAAACATTCGGCCGTGGTGGTCAACCCAATGACCTGAGCATCAGGTCATTGGTGACTTTTTCTAGCATGTGCAGCTCATCCCAGGAACTGGGCAAGGATGGGGAGAAGGTTCTTTGGCCAAGAAGAGGCGACAGAGAGAGGACACAGGAGGGACCAAGACAGAAGCCAGACGTGGTAAGAGAGCATTTGGAGCTGGAGAGGAGCCTTCTGCTGGATCCACAGCCGCAGCTGGTAAGCACAGCGGTGGGGCTGCATCACAGTGGGAATGGTAAGTTGGCCTGGAGACACAGGTTAGACAAACAGGAGCCAGAAAAGTCCCAATTCTGCTAGACTTCTTGCTTCTCCAGTCCCCAGAGATCAGGGCTCTCCATCCTACCTGCACTGGGGAAGGGGACAGGGGACGAGAGCTCAGCCAGAACTATCTGGAAAACCACTGGGTCTGGAACCCACGGCCTCCTGAATCAGCCCCGGTCCTCCCAAGTCCTGCTCGGGGGATATGCAAGACAGAGTCAGTGAAAGATTTCCTGGACCAGCCAAATCAGATCAATGATCTCAGAGAAAAGCACAACATGGAATTGCTTTTTCCTGAAGCTGCCATCAGACCCCATCAAGACAGGGCTCCCTAGAGACTGGGACAGGTCTCCCTGCCGGCCTGGGGCTCCTTGACAATAAGGTTATGTCTCCTCCGCCATCAGACAGGGAGCTGGATGAGGGCAGGATCCAAACCTCCTCCACCAGAGCAGGCAGAGCTCACCTCCCCCTCTCCCTGTGGACCTCTGAGGCCCTGTGAGCCAGCCCCTCCCCTGTGGACAAGCCTCACCCCCGCCCCACCCTCCGCCTGGCCAGCAGCTTGAGCCATGTCCTCCCACAAAGAGTGCCGACCCTGCTCTGGCTCCTACCCCGGTCCCGGTTCACTCATGTCAACGCCGGGAGGACGTCCAGCCTGGGCCTACTCACTGTCTGCCTCTGGCTGCACTTGTAGCCAGCAGGACCCGAAACAGTGCCTCCGGATCTGAGTCTGCAGGCATTTTGAGGGCGGCACACACAGAACAGAAATCCTACGGGGCCAGCTCTGCGCTACCCCACACAGACTCAGACGGCCCGCTGAGCGGTGGGATCCAGCGCTGGGCACCAAGCTTGGGGCTAATTATCTGCCTCATTCAGCTACAAACACCCACCCAGGCCTTGAGTGCAGCTGAATTCCCTGTATTTGCAATTTCCATTTGGGTGTCCCCAGGCAAGAGAAGCTCCTCCTTAGCTCCTACAGAGAGTAGGCAGGATCCACCCACCCACCCATTTACTTATGCATCCATCCACTCATCCATCCACTCATCCATCTGTGCGTCTGGGAAGGCAGATCTTCTTCGAATGCCTCCTCTAAGCCAGGCCCTGTGCTGGCATTGAGGACACAAAAAGGAGTGGGTCCCACTCACTGCCCTGAGCCTAGTCTAGGAAACATGCTAACATTTACAGTGGCAGCATGACTTAAGGCAAATGCAGTGACCCAGAGAGAGACAGGACTTTCAGAAGAAGTGGAGGAGCCAGGGCAGAATCCTGGAAGGAGATGACCTCACCGAGGCTGAGTCTTGAGTGACTGGTGCTGGCCAGAGGTGTACCCAGCAGAAAGGGGGGTGGGGTGGGGCCCTGGAGAGCCAGAGAGGTGGGAGAAGTGGGCAGCTGGGACCTTGTGAGGATGCTTAGCTCCAGTGACACTTGAGAGCAACTATAAAGCTCTTGTGTCAGCAGCAGTGTGACCCAGGACTGAACACCAGCAACGTCCCCTTGGAAGCAGCAAAATGGTGAAAGAGATGAGTGCATGGAAAGAAGCAGAAATTCACCCTAAATGTCAGACAGAAGCCCCTATAAGCACATCTCAGGGACAGCTTTGAGGACCCCAAGACCTACCCAGCACCCAAAGTTGTCCTCTTGTTCTCAAGGCTAATATTTGATTGATGGCTTAAAAAACTTGAACCCTTCCAAAATGCCACCCCTTTCCTGGTGAAAAAATAGACTGTGGGCCTGAGGACACATGTGCTGTCAACGTAAGTTGGGAGGCTCTGCTCTGGGCAGCCCAGAAGCTCTGGGAGCCCCAAGTGCCATGGGGCAGCCAGAGTCAAGCAAAGCCAAGAGGAAGGTGACAACGTGGAGCAGAGGAACAGAGCTGTTCAAGGCTGGTGCTCACAGTGAGGTCCATGTCCATCTCCACTGTGATAAGGCTGGGGCATCTCAGCCATACAGGACCCACAGCCACCCAGAGCCCAAGGTGGGAAGAGTGACCCCCCCTCAGTAAGAGATGCCACAAGCCGCCTGCCATGCTGTTCGGCATTGGCGCCTGGGTCACCAGGTGGAAGGGGCTTCCCCTGTGGCTCAGCTAGTAAAGAATCCGCCTACAATGTGGGAGACCTGGGTTTGATCCCTGGGTTGGGAAGATCCCCTGGAGAAGGCAAAGACTATCCACTGCAGTATTCTGGCCTGGAGAATGCCATGGACTGTATAGTCCATGGGGTCACAAAGAGTCACAAAGAGGGAGTTTCACTTCACCAGGCAGAGCACAGAGCAAAGGGCTGCTTCTTACCTGCCGGCAGGGTCAGACACCCTGGCAGTAAGACCCTCCTCCTGCCCCTCCTCCCTCCCGCAGGTGGAGGGGATGGGGCATCTGGGACTACTGGCTTAAACACAGACCCCGCCTTCAAGCTGCCTCCAGGGTGCCAGCAAGCACAAGCCCATAGGTGAATCTCTCCCCAAGGAAGGTCCTAGCCACGGGGCTGGGCACCCCAGAGACTGCCAGCCACTCCTCACCCTGTCTTCCTTCTCTCTTTCTTGCTCCTCCCACCCTGATTTCCTGGGTGATCGCCAGGGGCAAGCCCTCCACATGGCCTTCAAGGTGGCAGGGCCATTTTTCTCAGATGCTTTGGGTCTTGCCCAGTAGACCCACAGAGTTTTCCACAAGCCACCACCCTGCTCCCATCCCTGCTGGAAGCTCCTAACTGGGTCCCTCCATCTGTCAGGTGGCCAGCCACCAGGCTACAGGGGGAGAGTCTTATGGAGGCTGTGTGATGAGGGAGGGGGAGGAAGGCCAGGGGAGAAGGAAAACAAGGCAGCTCTCGACGGAAGCAGTGTCTGTCCCCAGGGACCCTTCCTACCTGGATGGGGATGAGGGGCTCCTTGTCATCGATGTCGATCAGCACATCTTCCCCGGGACTGAGTAAGCTCACGTCATCTGGAGGGAGAGCCGTGTCCAGGCCTGAGAGGGGCACCCCTGGGGACTCCCCGCTCCCGAGCCGTGAGACTCGGCCTCGGGTCTCATCACACTTCTCACTTCGTGTCTTCCTCTTCCTCCCCCCTCACGCTCCCCATCTCCCCAGGCCCCTCGCTCCTCATCCCTGTGATCCCTGCATCTCCCTCTCCTGTGGCCTTTTCCACATGACCTCTCACCACAGCATCGACCCCCGCTCCCTGGAGGACCCAGCCTGGGCCAGATGAGGCCCTGAGGAAGACAAGATTCCCGCCCTTCCCTCCCGTCACCTGGGCAAGTCACTTCTCACTCAGTAAGAGGAGGCCTTCAGGACGTGCCTCAGCTGGAAAGCCCGCTGCCCGCCCCCGCCAGTGAAGGGCCCCTCCCCACCTGGGCCGCCCTGTGGGGACGGACTGTCCTCTGAGTACGGGTCACACAGGAAGCTCTCCAGGGAGCGGACTGTACACTGGCCCACCACGGGCCGGCGGCCAAACTGGCGGTTATCAATGACCTTGACCACGATGGGGGGACAGTACAGCTCCTCCCTGGGCAGCATCTGGGTGGAGGAAGAGGGAAGCTCTGAGCAGCGGCCTGACCTCATCTCTGGGAGGTCCCAGAGGGAGGGGAGCCCTTCTTCCCAGGACAAGTCCAAGGAGCAGAAAATGACTCTCAACCTACACCTAACCCCCAAGGGTCATCAATCCAAAGCGGTGATCGGCTGAGCCCAGGAGCGGGCCCCTGGGGCAGAAGCCGCCCACCTCTCTGTCTGCCTCCTGAATGCTGCATGCAGAGGCTGACTTTCCCCTCAAGCTTTAACCCCCAAACACACCCAACTCAGCCCAAAGTTAAAACAAGTCTCCTTTCCCTGAAGCCTCACTGGCCAGGGAAGGGGAGAAGGGAGAAGCTGGCCCGGGACACAACAGTTCTCGCAGACAGACCCCCCCCAAAGTGGATACTCAAGAGTTGGCTTCCAGGCCCAGATTCTTCTCCCCCAACCCTAAAAGCACTTTGAACACAACTTGAAATAATTTATATTCTCTCCTTCGGTGGTGGCTTTGACCCAGCCAAGAGGAGGCTCCTGTTGACAGCCATTGGGCCTGGAATTTCTACAGCATTTTCATCTTGCAAACTATTTTCCTTCCCTCAGACTTGCCTTACTCTGGTCACTAAGCCCAGGCAAACCAGGCTGCTCAGGGGGCTGGAGCCAAGGGCCACGGGGGTGAGCCCCTCTGCAAGGGCCCAGGGTAGGGGAGGACTAGGTCCAGGAAGATTTGGAGGAATCCCCGAAGGTCAGAGCCCTGGCAGATGGCCCCCGGGGAGTGAGGCCTGCCCTGAGAGAGGAAACAGCCACGGGTGGGTCCTTGGGACTCCCATGGACTCGGGATCTGGGGAGACGGAACCAAGTTGGCGCCCTCTGTGCTGCCTGCAGGCTGCGGCTCCTCCAGGAAGCAGACAGCGAGCATTTCCTCCCGTTCTCAAAGGAGGTGGGAGCGAGACCATGAGCTAGGCAGAATCCTGCAGGGAGCTGAACCCCAGGCTGCCTGGGGCTGCGAGGAAATTCTAAGCACCAGGACTCTAGTAGGTAGCAGACCGCAGGGAGGTCAGGCTCACCACTTCCATGAAGAGGGTGCAGATGTCGAAGTTGGGGTTCTTCCGGAGGTTCTTGATGACACAGGATTGCACAGACTGGCCCCCGCACTCCACCACCAGGCTCGGGGAGGACACGCTGGCCAGCTGGTAGCTCTTCATGTTCCGAAGACCCCACGCCAGGATCTGGGGGTGTGGAGTGAGGAGAGCAGCTGGAAAGGCCCCAGGCCCCAGGAAAGGCTGGGCCAGGAAAGGGGAGGCCCCCAACCCCCACCCCCATGATGGGGGCAGGCTCACCTCAATGGCGGTTCGCTGGAGAACCGGCTTGATGTTCTGGGGGACCATGTAGATGTTGGTCTCCCTCTGGGGTGGCGGGTAGGGCAGGTCCGTGTCCTCCGACTGCAGGGCACGAGGGACAAGGGAGGCAAAGGCAGGAGGAAGACCAAGGCAGACAGACAAGAGAGGAGGACAGATGGGACGGAAAGAAAGTGCATGTGTGAAGAGACGCAGAAACAGAGCGGCGGGGACACAGAAGGGGGCAGCCGGGCAGGCAGGAACAGGAGAGCTCAGTCAGTTTCCCAGGCACCCTCTTCTCCAGGGTCACACCACCAGCACCTGGGCCCAGGGATCAGGCGAGTCTGTTTCAGACAAGCCCCGGGCCCCCACTCCTCCCACCAACGAGCCGCTCGGGGGTCCCATCCCTGTCACACACACGTGTGCACACACGTGCACTGTCCGGTCCAACCTGACACATCCACTTCAGCCCATCTCGGTCCCGAGAGGACCACGTGCCCACCTGCCGCCCTCTCCTGCGTCCAGCTCAGACCCTCCCACCCATCACCCGCCCTGTGGTCCGTCTCCAGCCCCCACGGAGCCACGCCCACAGGCCTCGGCCAGCCCCCCACTCCCACCTCTCACACCTGTCCCGAGGTGTGACACAGCTGAACAGAATGCTTGCACCGTGGGACAGAAGAGGTGCTTCCAAACAGAAGAGGGGCCAGGAGAGCCTGTCACCCCAGGCACCAAAGGGCCTCCTGGGGAGGCTCCTTCACACCGTGGGCAAGAGGTGAGGGCGTCAGTTCTGGTGCTATGGGTCTGCCAAAAAGACTTGGGCAAGAACCCTGAAGAACTATTAATACACAGAGAAGCAGGTGAAGCACTACAACAGGTATCACTGTGGATTAGACGACTACCACGTCTGACAGTGGTTATGAACATGGGCTCTGGGTGTGAAGGAATCCCAACTCCACCACTTACTGAGTTAAATAAGTTATTTCACTTCTCTATGGCTCAAGGGTTTTCATCTACAAAATGGTTATTAAAAATTATCAACCTCTGAAGCTTAATATGAGGCTTGAAGAAGCTGATAACATTTAAAAGAGGTCCTGGTTCATGTAAACTCTCAATAGGAGTCCACATGGCAACTTTGTGACAATTAGAAAAAGATGTCCGTTTCTGAAAGCTCTTCACTTCCATGTCAGAAAATCATCCTAGTTTACTAGTTTATTTGAACAAGACACTTTACTGCCACCTACTGGAAACTGCTATAATAAATAAAAATATACAATGTCTGCACTGGAAATCGCAGTCCTGTAGGTAGACCCTGGTGCTCTCATGCAATGCACAACCTGAGCTCCATCTACGGAGGCCCTGACACCCAGGAGATGTTAACTATAAATCGAAGGGCTGTGCTGTGTGCTTTATAGCGCTCGCCTCACATAATCACATTAAGAAACAATGGAGTCATTGGATTCATTCTCCAAGCCGACTTGCTCTGGGTTCCTTCCCAAAGGATGTTTCATCCATCTGCAGATGCTCTGACGTCGATGGTGGGAGCAGCTGGAGCAGTGAAACACACCAGCTTCGTCCCACCTCATCCCTTCACAGCCAACCCCAGCTGTCACTCCTGCCCATTTCACACTGACAATGCTATGCCTCATGACCTGCGGTGGTGGCGATTTCTAAAATCAAACCAGACCTTGGTCCTAGTCCTAACCTTGCGGCTTCTGAGCTGTTTGACCTTGGGCAAATTATTCAAACTCTGTGGTCCAGTACTCTCATGTGAAGATCCAGGATGACACCCTTACAAAATTGCTCTGAGAATTTAACAAGAGAACAAATATGAAGTGTTTCTGGCACATGGGGGGTGCTTAATAAAGAGCAGGGACTGTAGCGATCAGTGTATTGTTGGTAGTGCCACTGTTTTCATCACTAGTGTTGCTGTTGACCAACCACCCCCCCTCAAAGACTGAGCCGAGCTGAGCCATCGGAGGCACCTCTCAGAATAGCACCAGCTTCATAGCTATCCCAACGTCACCAAAGCACAACATGAAGGAATTCATCATTTTCCTCCAGACCCACAAGGCAGGTGACAAGATGCAGGAAGCACCCACATTTTCAGACTGAGCAACAGATGCCATCAGAAAGAAGAGTGCTGAGCAGGCCGGCCCTGGGCACACCCCGGGCCTGCTGTGCACGTCAGTCCACATGATTGGTGCCCCGGAGGGTGGGGGCAGAGTCCACAGTGGCCTGGCCGCTGTGTACATGCCTGGCTTGGTGTCCACCCTTGGCACTCCAAGGCCACCTGCTGTGACAACTGTGTAGCAGGGGTCACCTCATTTTTAAAAAGGTTATGCCTGGAAGCCTGCTAGTGGCCTGCTCGAGGCTGATGCCCAGCCAACCATGGACCCAGGACCAAAAGTCCATGATAAAACGGACAAGTAGAAGAGGTCAGGAAGGGAACAGCCCCGGGATCCTGGGTGGGGAGGCAGGAAGACAAAACTTTCCTCACACGGTTGCAATGTTCTCCTGAAATCACCAGGAAAACTCAGGAGTACATTTCCCCCCAGAACACTTCTCTCCAGGCCCCCAAACTCTGGGCAGCATCCCTTCGGTTGCTTGTCCCTCACTTTCCACGCCCCACCGTCCCGCTGGGCTCCCTCGAGCTCCCTGTGAGGACACTCGTGTCTCCGCGCAGTGGCCCAGGCCCCCACTGCAGGAACCTGGTCACAGAGGAGGGCAGGGAACAAGAACCTGGAGAAGACTGGGCTCCAGTACCGTTGGCAGGAGGCCCTGGAGGAAGAAGGCAGGTGCACACAGCTGTGGAGGCCAGGCCCGGCCGGCAGGAAGGAGAGACAAGCAGAAACAGCGGTTAGGGGTGTGTCCACAGGGCAGCTTACCAGGCACAGGTCCCCCATTCTCATCCCAAGGCCACCTCCATCCACCATGCCACCCTCCGGAGTCCCGGCACATCCTTGCTCCCTGCCCTTTGCTGCCACTCCCCAGAGTCCCCACCTCTGCGGGGGCTCCCTCCTCCTGCCGGGAGCCACGCGGTCCTCTGTCCCCTCCCCACTGCGCACACTGCACTGCATGCAGGCGCCTCTCACTGTCCTGGGGCATCTATGCCTCCCCTGCTCCCTGACCAGTCTCACCCAGCCCTCCCCAATTCTCCGCGCTATCTGTGCATGTGTTCCTTCCCCATCGACAGATGGTCTCAAGATGGCCTCTCAGGTCTGTCCACACCTTCTCTCTGGGCCTACTCTCCTCTCGCTCCCTGAAAAGGGCTGCCTCCATCCCCCGCCCCTCCCTCACTGCCAGGCAACCCTCTGCCCCACGCACTTGCTCTGCCCTCTGCACCCCCTCCCTGGAAATTCCTCTCTCCAAGATTAACAACCTGCTGGTAGCTCAAACGCAGCTCACAGGCTCCTATCTCTCTCCCTCCCTCAGCAGCATCTGGCCGGCTGACCTCGGCCTCCTTCCTAAAAGGGTCCCTCTGGTTCCTCACTGCTGGCCTCTCTGCACTCTCTACCCTCTGTGGGCTGTGTCTCCAGGCAGCCTCCTCCTGCTCCCCAGCCCAGCCCTCTCCTAGACTTTCTTCTCCCACACATCTCTCCTAAGCCCCAGACTCACATTTCCCACCTTACTGCTATTTCATCCATGCGTCCTTCCAGCCTCTCACACTGAACTTGTCCCAAACTGGGTTCTCTAAGTTCCCCCTCAAACCTGCTCTCTTCAGAGGTCATCTCAGAAACCAGCCCCACCATCCACCCGGACAGCCAAGCCACAGAGCCCCATGCCACCCTTGGCTCTCCTTCCCCCTCTTGGTCCCCAAGCCTTAGAGACCTGTCTCCTACAGCTCTCCCATGCCCACCCACCCATCTTCGTTCCTGGGTTTGGTTCACCACCCTCTTTTGCCTCCTCCTAAGTGACATCTTGGGCTTCCTGATGGCTCAGCAGTATAGAATCCACCTGCGATGCAGGAGACGCAAGTTCAATCCCTGGGTTAGGAAGATCCTCTGGAGAAGGAAGTGGCAACCCACTCCAGTATTCTTGCCTGGGAGATCCCATGGACAGAGGAGCTGGGCAGGCTGTAGTCCATGGGGTTGCATGTGAGTCAGACCAACTTAGCAACTAAACACCAACACCACCACAAGTGATATCTGGCATCTGGTTTCTGGCATCTGATATCTGGCTTCTCCTTCCAACAATGAATGAGAACTGTACTCTGCAACCAGGAGACAATTTCTAAGAATGTCATTCTGTCTAAAACCCTTCAAAGTTTCCCCACCCACTCAGGATGAAGCCCAAACTCCTTGACGCGGGCTCCAAGACCCCTCATCTTCTAGTTCTGCTGACCTCTCTGGTCTCACGTCTCACCACTAACTTTCCACTGCAGGACCCTAAGCAGTGACCAGCCACCTCCCCAGACACACTCAACACCCATCCTTCTGAATGCCAGCAGGCTGCAGGAGGCACCAGATTCTCTGTGAGGTTGGAGCTCACCGGCCCTCCAGTTCGAAGGACTCTTCCACCCACTTCATCTGGCTACCTCTGACTCAGACTCTGGGTCCATTTAAGTCTTCCCTGGAGCCCCAGGTTTAAGTTAAGCACCCCACAGTTTCCAGAGCAACTTGTCCCATTGAAAGACACATCACCCTGTGTCATTTCTATGTGTTTATTTGTCTGTGTCCCTTGTTAAATCAATGGGCTTCCCAGGTGGCTCAGTGGTAAAGAATCTGTCTGCAGTGCATGAGATGCAGGAGACGTGGGTTCAATCCCTGGATTGGGAAGACCCCCTGGAGAAGGAAATGGCAACCCACTCCAATATTCTTGCCTGGGAAATCCCATGGACAGAGGAGCCTGGAGGGCTACAGTCCATGGGGTGGCAAGAGTCGGACACGACTTAAGGACTAAACTACCACAACCGACTTGTTAAACTAGCAATTCTGCATGCAGGGACCCCAGCTGAATCCCCTGTCAATAAATAGAGGCTTAGGATCAGACACTTGAAGGGAGAGAGGGATGGCAGGGGAGAAAGAACTTACTCCAACACACTCTCCATCTTTCCCAACACACTTGTCTGCAACAGCCTTGCATCCTCACCAACACTCCTTCCCCTGGGCCTGCTCAGGGCTCCCTCTGTTTGCATGGGCTTCTTTTGCCATCTTCCAGAATCAACCACATCTTTTAGGGCCTAGTTCAAACTCTACATCCTCCAGAAAATCTCCCCAACTACTCCAGAAACTCCTTTCTACCCTCTCTCTGACTTCTTTTCCCTCTAAGTGACCCTGGGCTCCGGTTTCCCAAGGTCCTGACTGGTCTCCAACATCTCACACTTGAGAGTCCTGTAGTACCAGCCAAACGGCCACGCCTGTGCCCAAGTTTCTCCATCCAGTCGAGCCCATCTGAGAGGCACAATACCTCATTTCTGGGCAGCGATTCTCAGTAGGATGGGCTGCCGTCACCCCTGTCAGCACAGCCAGCCAGGGAGGGGGTGGAAGCAGGCCGAAAGCATCACAGGGACATCCTGATTCACTGTCCTAAGTGTGACTGGGGACTCCGAGGACAACA
The DNA here is from genome assembly GCF_023699985.2 of Odocoileus virginianus. Taxonomy (NCBI): domain Eukaryota; kingdom Metazoa; phylum Chordata; class Mammalia; order Artiodactyla; family Cervidae; genus Odocoileus; species Odocoileus virginianus. The sequence continues at coordinate 12,728,641 of NC_069675.1, forward strand.
GACCTCAGGGTAGCCACACAACAGGAGGCTAATTAGATGAGCCGTTCCATGGTGGGGTCCACCATTTCCATGCTGACCCTCCCCACCCTGCCTGAATGGAGGGCAGACCCAGCGCTGCTGCACGGATGGGGCTCTGCAGGTGAGCAGGGTGCTCACCGAGACAGTGCAGGCCAAGAGGACAAGGTCTCAGGGACAGATGAGGCTCTGTCCCCCACCTGAACAGAATCCACCCTCTACCCACTTTCATCCATCCACCCCATTGGCCACTTCAGTGCAGGGAACCTAGGCCCAGGGTTGCTTCCTCTCCCAGTCCTAGAGGCCACCACGCTAGACAGCCTGGTGTTCATCCCAGTGGAGGGGCAAGTGCAGGTGGCCCCTCCAGCCACGGAGGGCAGTGATGCCACCAGTGGCGCATAGACACCCACTCCACCCTGCGGGGCAGTCAGAGGACCCTCTGAACACTCAGACCCTGGCTCCTCGGGGAGCTCCCGGCAGGCGGGCTGGGAGGGCTCCACTGTCTGCCTGCCCCACCCAGCTCGTTAGGAACAACATGCTGCTCTAATTACACTTCCCAGGAAAAACAGTGTTTTAAATTAAAGCCTTGGGGGAGGGATAGGAGGTTGTGGTGGGGGGGACCACTGGGCTTATTTTCCTGATTGCAAAACACCAAATTTTTCCTTCTGGAGGATTTGGGGGTGCAGGAGGGTACATCTCCTGGATATCTCAGACTAAAAGCCATAGCTTGTTGCCTGGACTAGGAGGGGGATGGAGTGACATCTGGTTGGCCCCCAAGTCACGGCAAAAAATCCATGAGCCCGCTCTCCCTTCTTCCAGGACATCCATCCACGGGGCAAGACAGTAGTAGCAGAACCAAGGGCGGTATTCCGAACTACACCCCCTGAGGTACTCAGGACTACAAGCCCCGATCCCGCCTAAAGGGTCCCCCTTCCTCTGCCCTGGCTCAGGGGCCCTCAGTTATTAAGGAATCTGCCATCACCTCTTCTGCAGTGTGTGTGTGTGTGTGTGTATGTGTGCATGCGTGGATACATGCTCTCATGAGTGTACACATTTGCGCACACTCACACGTGCCTGTGCGCTCTCCATTTCTCAGGAAATCTAAAATTGCAGTTTCTTTGAACTCCTTCCCCTTGGCAGCGCAGACCGCCTTTGTTCTCCAGACAAAAAGGAAAAGAAACGAGACAGAGGGCTCAGAAGAGGCGGGGAGAAGGAGGGAGAGAGACGGTCCAGGCCAAGGAGCAGAGAAAGAGAGAAATGCAGAGGGAGAGGGGGACAAGGGGAAGAGCGAGGCTCCGGAAGAGGAGAAAACAGCGAGGGACAGACAGGAAGGCTGGGGGCTGAATGGGAGGCAGCTCTCCCCTCCCTCCAGGAGGACCTGGGTCTCTCCCACAGCAAAACCTCAAAGATACAATGCAACAGTCTCCTTTCCCCTCCGAGGGCACTCAGAGAGGGGCATTCCAGGCGGGCCAGATGCCTGGCACAGGGGAAATCTCCTTGCCCACCACCCTGGCCCCACACGGTGACATGCCCCTAGCCCAAGGCAGTGGACCCCCAAAGGGAGCGCAGAGTCATCTCTTCCAGGAAGCCATACCCACTGTCCTCCAGCTGTAGAAGTTCTCAGCCTGGGGAGAGGCCTCTCACCTCATTCACGCCTCCCACCCACGTGTGCTGTCCCGAAGGCCGTCCCCACTGGAGAGGCCATCCTTAAACCACCCTCCAGAGTCACTGTCCCTCTCCATTCCTCTCTCTGGCCTAGGCCCCCATCACATCTGTCTCAAAAACCTCCTAGTCTCTCCTGCCCCTCGCTCCCCAACCTACACCTCTCTGCAGCCAGACAGCTTCCTAACACACCCATCTCTGCTCCCAGACTTTCTAGGGCTCCTATAGCCAGTGGCCCAGAATCTAAGACCCCAGCATGGCTTTCGCGGGTCATGGCTGGAGCGCTCTTCACAGGGATCAAGTTGGGAGCCTGGAGGGGGCTTGTGAACAAGGGATACCAAGCAGGAGCCTGGCTGCAGCAAAGAAGACAGAAAACTCTTGCTAAGGCGTCAGGCTTCCTGCAGCACCAGAGGCAGCAGCAAGACTAACCTGCCTCCACCCCGTCCCCGAGGATTCTTAAAACCAGAATGGACTCAGGACCTCGGCCTGAGCCTTAGCCTTCAAATGCAGAGGGACAGGGTGAGCTGCGGGCGCCTCTGGGGATGAAGGGGTCATGGATCACCTTCCGGGATGGTTCTGGAGAGCAGCTGATATTCCTGGGCCTAGGACCCTTGGAACGTGCTGGCCCAGCCTTGTGCCCAGCAAACCCCCAGGACTTGCTCTCCTCTGGTGCTGCTGACCCATACCCGCCTCGGCCTGTAGCAGGCCAGCCCTGCAGCGGGACACTTGGCCCTTGTCGGGCTCTGGCCCCGAAGATGCAGATTTTGATTTGCTTCTTGACAAGACCACAGCCAGATCCTGCTCTTGGAATCTGAGCCTCCACTGTTATATATTACAAATCCAGTTATTAAGGATTTTAACTTTTTTTAATAACTCATCCCTGGGCTGGGTCTTCTTCAGAGCAGGCTGTGGGTTTTGGCCACAGAATGCTCTCAATCAAGAGAGAGGGCTCCGTGCTGCTTCCCTGGACAGGACTCTGGTCCCCTTTCCAAATCGGCAGTCTTTCGCAACTGCAGCCAGAAGCAGGAGGCTGCCTGTCAGGCGCAATTACAGCCAGCTCACTTGGCGGACCCCACCTCGGTCTGGGAGCTGAAGGAAGTGAGGTAAGGGGCGCCGGGCCTGCAGATCCCACATCCTGACCCTGCACTTCAAGTCCAAATTGCACTGAAAATGTCAAATGGTGTCCGCTCCCAGTCTGGGGATTCCCTGACGGCAGGAAGTGGCTGTCCTTTTCCCAACCCCCATCTGCCCAGGGCTCTCCTTCCTGTCTCTCTGCCCAGGCCTCTGCCCCAGATCAGTCAGGAGCGCCCACTCACATGTACACAGGAGGCCGTAAGGAAAGGTGCTCCTCGTCCACCATATCAAAGGACACAGCCTTGCTCCTTTTGGATGCAAACCCCAGGCTTCTCCCAGAACCTAGAAATCCCCAACCCACCCTATCCCCTAAACCGGCCAGACCCCAAACTGGCATGTTCCCCACCTTCTTCCTAAGCACTGCAGCAATGTCTGCCTAATGCCACCTCCACCAACAAGGCTTCTTTGACTATTCTGTCCCCTTATGAACATCTTTATTCTTGAAAACATTCCACCTGGTACTCAGCCAGATGAAGAAGCTCTGTACTGCTGTCCTTGGGGTCTGGGGGAAATGTGGCTTCCAACATAGCAGCAATCCACCTAAGGCCAGAATCACATCAGGACACACCCCAGGCAACCCTGGATCCATGCAAAGAGCGAGAAATGAAATCCACACAGGGGTCCATGTGACAGACACACGCTGGAGCATCAGAACCAGGAAGGCTCCCGGGCATGGCCTTCCTCTTCCCTCTGTCTCTGCCCGCCCACCCAGCCACAGGCCACAGCCGTGAGGGTCCAGCTCACCTCTTCCAGGATCCCTGTTGTGTCCTGTACCTGGACCCCACCATGGGACAGTCCACATCCAGGAGACGGTGGAGGGAGGAGAGCAAGAGGATAGAAGTTCACCGTTAGAGACAAGGAGCACTAGGCTGGGGCAGAGATCAACATGCCAGATATCCCCCTAAAAGGAACCAACAGAAAACCTTTCCCATCTAGGGTGAGGGGGGTGTGCTTCCCAGACACACTCTCTGCCTGGCCCCTGCAATGAGGAAAGAAGATACAACAGATGCTGATGCGGAGAAACTGCTAGGAGAGGCCAAAGCATGAACCTAGATCCCAGGCATCTCTAAAAGTGACAGAAGAAAGGAGACTGACTGACTGACAGGTGGTGGAGGATCCCAGACTCTGTGCATGAGTCCCAGGAGGCAGTCAGGCCTGATTCCTGGAGCTGCTGGAGCTATGGACTTGGAGAACCAAGGAGAAGCATCCTAGATGCTCAGGGCTGGCAGACCTGAGAGCAGACGCTTGGACTGGACAGGGAGCAGGAGAGGGAGTGAGACAAACAGGGATGGGAGGAGGTCTTATACGGAAGAACTATCTGCAAATTTGTCTGGGCTCCCTGCCTCATAGGGTTTCCCTGGTGGCTCAGACAGTAAAGAATCTGCGTGGAATGCATGAGACCCGGGTTCGATCCCTGGGTCGAGAAGATCCCCTGGGAAAGGGAATGGCTACCCACTCTAGTATTCTTGGCTGGAGAATCCCATGGACAGAGGAGCCTGGTGGGCTACAGTCCATGGAGTCACAAAGAGAAAGACACAACTGAGCAACTAAACATTTTCACTTCCCTGCCTCATAAGCAGGGAGGCATCTAGAAAGAGCCCAACTGCCTGGGCTCTCAAAGGTGCAGCTGGGCAACCCTTGGCCAAGTATAGGATTCCCAAATCAAGTCAGCCTGGGTACCAGAAAAAGGTGTACACTTTTCATGACCCTCAGGGAACCAAGTCCCCATCACTAGCAGAGGAAAGAAAACTGGATCTCAGTGGGAACACTGAGCTGGGAACTACAGTCGATTGATCAGAGTTTCTGAAAGGTGAATGATTCTGAAAAGGAATCCCCTGGAGGGCTCGAAAATATCCAGGGTGCTGCGCTGCCTCTCAGAGTTGGCTTCAGTGGGTCCAAAGAGGGACTGAAGTTTGGCGTTTCTAACAGTGCCTACCTCGGGGATGCGATGCTGAGAACCACTGGCCTGAGTCAAGAGTTCTCAGCTCTGGCTGCACAGTCCCGTCTCCCAGGGAGCTTTGAAAGACACCAGTGCCTGAGCCACACCCCCAAAAGATCGCACTGCATTTGGTCTGCGCTTGGACTGAGCACCGGTGATTATTAAAGCTATCCAAGGGATTCCAATGCGCAGCCCAGCGGAGAGCCACTGGGCCAGATGGCCAGCGTGGTCCCTTCCATCTGAGTCATCTGTGATCCCTGGACCTCTCAGGGGAAAAAGGCAGGGATGCCTGAGCTACGCAGGGGCCCCAACCCCCACTCATCCTGCCTCTAAGGCCTCACCCACATCTTCCTCAGCTTGAAGGCAGGATGGTGGTGATGTGTGCCTACTGCCCTTCCTAGCCTGGGAGGGGGCTGCAAACACGGGGAGGGGGCAAGCCTGAAGAAACAAAGTTAAGAGTGAGCCTTACCTCAAAACCAGGAATATGGTGGATGGCCGGCTAGGATGAAAAAAAGAGCTCTGGTTAGGTGCCTGTCACCCAAGGCCCCACCAGTGTCCTTTCTGCCCTGGCCAGGCAAACACATTCCCAACCACAAGTTGACACCCGTGGAATATGTCTGTGATTGGACAGTCCCAGGATCTGCAGACTATTCCTGGGAAGCCTAGGGATTCCTGGAAAGTGCGTGGTAGGCAGGCGCAGGGGAAGCCAGGTTACAGTATGCTGTGTCCGCCTTCCACCACAGTAGCCTCACTTCTGGCCGGCTTACATTTTAGAGGTTCATGTCACACTAAGAGCAAATTTGAAGACGCAGCTCTAACCCGAAGCCCCTATTTTATAGCAGGGAAGTGGCGAGCCAGGGTCACACAGCCAGGCCGTGGTGAGCCAGCATGAGAACAGACGTCCTGTCCTGCCCTGTCCCTGGAGTCCCCTTCCCCAGGACAATGAGAACCCCTAACCAGATGACAGAGGTCTTTCTCCCAGAAACTGCGACAGGAAAAACACATGCAATGACCAGAGGACTCGGACATTTGAACACAATTCAGATTTCAACTTTCTGCCCCAGTGTAGGTTGTGTCTTGATTTGGGGCTCAGAAAAGATGGACAAAACTGGTTCCGGCAGGAGGCCTAACATCCAGAGGTGGCCCTTCAGTGCTCTCAGCTAAACGCAGACCCTTGGTGAGGGAAAAAGAACGTATCCGAGGCCCCTCCCCTCCATCAGACCATCCTTTCTCTGGGCCCCCCACCCTCCCTGGCCAGGCGCTCCCGACCTGGGCCTCCTATATCCGGACATGGACCAGCCTCACCTTCTCTCTCTGGATGAGCTCAAAAGAGGCCAGCAGCTCACCGGCCGGCTGGCTGCCCCTCGTCAGCGGGAACCAGGCCAGCCGGGGCATCCGTTCCAGACTCGGCTGACAGATGCAGCGTCCCATGAACTCATCTACACCCTAGACCAAGCGTGGAGAAAGAAGAGTCAGCGTCCCCCAGCCCTGGGTCTGGTGGCCTGAGTTGTCACCAAACCCACACCTGGCCACCTAAACTGGAAAGGGCCTCAGAAGTCAGGGCAGCCCCTGGTGCAAAATGGTAAGTTCTGCCTCCCTGAGAAGGATGTGAGGAAAACACGTGAGTGGCCTCCTGCCACTGTTGCTAGAGCTGATTCCCATCACGGTCTGGAAGTCCCTCTGTTTGTCCAACTAGCATTCACCTTGCTTCAATTTAACCAAGCTCTAAGCCCATTACAGTCAAAAGTGATAGCCACCTAGCATTTATTGAATGTCCTCAGCAATACAAGTACTTGACATTTCCCGGGACTTTTGTATCTCCTATTCATTTCACCTTCAGACCACCCTCCTCCAATTTCCATGGGGAGACTGTGATCAAGCTCACCAAATTAAATGCATCTTGTTAAAATGATGTTTGCATCTTTTCATTCCTTTGCTCTTGTGCCTTCCATGACCCCGCAGGGCCTAGAGGATGAAGTCTAAACCCCTCCTGGTATGAAAGGGCCGCTCACTGGAGCCCGCTCACGCCCCTGTCTCATCTCTTCCCACACGTCTTCAACCCCAGCTGTTTCCCTCAGCTGGCCTCACCCCAGCCTTTATGCTGGCCATTCCACTACCCTGCTGCACTCTGCTCTTCTCAGCCATCACCCACAGCTCTGCCCAAGTTCAGCCCTTTGATGTGGACCCCCAGGACCTTGCTGACCTGTGAACTCCAGCCTTGTGGTTAGCTTCCCCAGGACAGGGGCCACAGACAGAAACTGAGTCTCAGCCAGATGGTGCCGCAGCCATCACAAGCCCTGGTAGCTTGCCCGAGGCACTCATCCAGAGGAAACCCGGCCAGGGCTGAGAGGCATCCCCACCTGTGGTCACCTCACTGCTGGGGACATCGTTCAGAGCCATCTGGAGTGGTCACCAGCTAGATGCCCCCCTCCATGAGTGACAAGTCAGCACAGACCCTCAGAGTGGGCACCAGCCACGGTGGTGGGAAGGGTCCCGGAGGCTCCTCTGGGCCCAGTGCTGCCCGTTAGTCACTGGGTCATGGAGAGCCTGGAGGAGGGGCATCCTTACAGAGCCTGGGCAGCCAGGACCGCAGGAGCTCAGGGCAACAGATATTTGCCAACAGGTACAGCTTCATCTGACTATGTTGACAATAAGCAGGACCCCGGGGCCCACCCACCCAGAAGAGGCCATGGTGCTCTACCACTGGGGTCCCTCTCAGGTATTGGCCTGAAGGGGAGAAAGTGACATTTGCGTGACATTGGTGAAAGTGGAGGTAAGGTGCTATGGGGAGAGAGAGACCAAGTCCTATGACCTCCCGCCCGCCCCATGCCAGCACTTGCACCCACTTCTGTGATGTCCCCTGGCCCAGAACCCTCTAGTCCTGCCGCCTCCCACTCATTCCTGCCCCCAAGGTTCCAGGCTCTGAGCTCTTCCCCAAAAGATCCTTCCTCCAGTCGCTAAGCCCCCATGGAGCCAGCTTTTCCTTCTAAGGGCAGAGCCAGCAGGCCGGCCTCCCGAGTCCGGGCCCGCGTTGCCCACTGTCACCTGGTGGGGGCGCCCTCATTGGCATCACCTTCAGCCACCCTCTGGTCATCACACCATCCTACCCAGTCAAGGCAACCCTTTCTGGAAACATCTTTGAAACTCGGCCCCCTTCCCTTTCATCCACTGCTACCCACAACCCGGGCAGGGCCTCTTGGCCACATACACCTTGGCTAACCTCGTCTCTCTCTCCCAATAGCATCCCACCCCTCCTTTAAAAAGTGTTTCCCTGACCCCGCTACACCTCCAATCCCCTGACCTCTACTCCTGGCTCTTCCCCCGCCCTGGCCCTCCCTCGTTCTGCGCTAATACCCCCTGCCTCATCCCAACACCTCAATCTCACATTCCCCAGAGCCTGTCACATTCCAGCCCACCACTGAACTTTTCCTGTCCAATACAGCATCCAGTAGTTAAATTTACATTTAGTGGATTAAACTAAAAAGCAAAGAAAATCAGTCTTCTCTGTTGGACTAGGCACATTTCAACTGCTCAGCAGCACACACCGCAAGTGGCCCTCATTTGGGAGGCACGACCGCAGAGGCTTCCCGCCAGCGCAGCAGGTTCTGAGGGACAGCACCACCCTCGCCCCGTGCCCAGAGCGGACCCGGCCGGTGTCACGAGCTGGCTCCCTGGAGGAGTCCCTGCCCTGTGGTCCCTGGCTCTCACCTGGACCGGGAACCCCACGTGAGGGGCCACTTAGCCCAGTGCGATGTGCAGAGTCAAGGCAGCTCTCCGTCGAGGAGGGGGAACCCACCTGGGATCTTATAAGCAAGCTAGAGACAGAGAAGACCCAGGCTCCCAACCCCCAGCGAAGCACCCTGGCCAGATCTGTCCCCTTTCTCTCTCATGGGCCCAGGACACTTGCCAACAATTCACATGTAATTACTCTAAAATTTTCACCACTCTGCAGCCTGTGGGGTCTGGGAGAGGCCACCAGCCCCAGCCTCGAGAAGTGCCCGTCTGGCAGGGCACCCATCCCACACAGCAGCATCTCCCCCTGGGCGCTGGGCCCTGGAAAGGGTGGCCAGTGAGGGCTGGGGGAGGGAGGCGGGCAGACTCACGTAGGTGTCATGGTCATACAGCTCCACCACGATGCTGGGCGGCTGCTCAGCGATGCTGCTCGGCTCGCCAAAGATCTCGATCTCGTAGAAGATGAGCGTCTGGTCCCAGGTGGGGTTCAGGGTGTTCTTCGCCACCACCGTCTTCTGGCTCTGGTGCAGGAAGGAGACGACTGCATAGGGATCTGTGTGGGCCGGGCACAGGGAAGGGAGACAGGACACAGCAGAGACCATCAGGAGTCATGAGGCCACAAAGCTGAAGCAGGGCTGTGGCTGCCGCTCTGGAACAGCAATGTCCGGGCTGGAGACGTATCCCAGGGGGGCTCTCCCCCTACCCCTGCTGGTGATGACCGCAGGGAGATGGGGCCAAGGTCCAGGAGAGCAGGCCCAGGGATCCAGAGAGTTTCCCCTCTGGGGTACTTTCTGAACTGGTTGCTGGGGGCAAAAGTCTAGTTGAAGGAGGTGAGACCCTGGATGGTACATTCATTTATTCATTCATTCATTCATCCAGGGCTTCCCAGGTGGCACTAGTGGTAAAGAATCGTCTGCTCATGCAGGAGACATACAAGATGCAGGCTCGATCCCTGAGTTAGGAAGATCCCCTGAAGGAGGGCATGGCAACCCACTTCAGTATTCCTGCCTGGAGAATCCCATGAACAGAGGAGCCCGGCAGGCTACAGTTCATAGAGTCACAAAGAGTGGGACACAACTGAAGCAACTTAACACACACACACACACACACACACACACACACACACATTCAAGATGGTTTGGAATTATTGACATTCATCCTGCAAGCATTTACTGAGAGCCATCTGCAGGCCAAGCTAGGGGCTAGGTGATAAAGACTGAGAACACATTTGGAGCAATACAAAAATCTATACAAAAAAAAACATAAAATTGCAATTTTGATCAGTAGAGTGGTGTGTAAGAGAGGAATCTAGCTTTCTCGAGAGGCAGAGTAGAGTGGAGAGGGAGGTTCCATTAGGCTGGCATGCCTAGGTCTGCATTTCGACAAGCTTAGGCTGGCTGTCACTGGAGAACAGACTTGAGGGGGCAGAAATGGGTGCAAGGAGAGCAGTTATGAAACTACTGCCAGGGTTCAGGCAGAGAGGGTGGTAGCATAGATGGGTGGGGGAGTTAAAGAGAAACAAAGGGATTTGAGGGCTGTTGAGAGCTGGGGGGAGGTGAGGAGAACCTCAAGATCCCAGCAGCTCCCTGCCACCCCCAAACTCCTTTCTAACCTGCCAGCCCCAGTCATGCTGGCCTGGGACCCACCAGAATCATCCCTCTGTCTGGTCCCAAGGCGTCACTAGAGAAGTTTCTAGGGCAGTGGTTCTCCAATGTGAGGATGCAGAGATATCACCTGGAAGGCCGGCCCCACCCTCAGAGACTCCTTCATCAGGCCTGGGGTGGGGCCTGAGAACTGACATTCCTCACAAGTTCCCAGGTGGTGCCGATGCTGCCTTTCAGGGCAACACTTGGGAACCAAGGCAGGAGAAGGGCCCATGGGACTGAGTGCATATAATCTGGGACAGGAGCGAAAGGCTGGGAGGAGGGGCTCTCCCAACTTCTCTCACTAGGGGGCAAGGTCCAGTAGCCATTCTGTAAGACTCAAAGTGCCAGGTGCTGAGGCCACGTGGACAGAGAAGTGTGAGGATGCAGGAGGCTGGATGCTCAATGCCTGGCAGGGCTGAACCCAAAGGCCCTGTCACATACCCTCTACACTTGGCACCTTCTCCATCCCGCAGCACCTTGCACCCCACAAGACGGCCCCTCTGTGACCTCAGATGGCCTCAACACCAGACATCTAGTGCCCAGATGTCCAGCTGGTTCTGGGACTGAGATGGGGAGACAGCTTTTCCCCACAGTTGGTGGGGGGGGAGGGGGGCGGGGGCCAAGCCAGGATCCCTGTCCATAAAGAGACCAGGCGGCATGCCACAGCCACTACACAGGAGGCCGCAGACGAGGAGGTGGAGAAGTTGAAGTGAGCAATAGGAGGACTCCCATCAAGGGACAGGTACAGGATTGTGGCTATTGCCCAAGGGGCTAATCTTAAGGGTGGGGGGGCGGATCTGAGTTAGGAGGCAGAAGCTATGGGCACTCACTGCCCAAACAAGGCTGGGTTTGGCTAATAGGAGGCAGCCAGCTGGCTAAGACCAGTTCGCAGCCTTCAGGCACAAAAGCACAGTGGGGTCAATCCTGGAGGGCTTCCTGTAGGAAATCAGTTTTGAAGCTGACTCTGGCGGTAGAAGAGGGCATCAGGAGGACCTTGGCAGAAGAGGGGCCAGGAGAGACGTGTCCACCTCTCACCACCTCCACCTGGTGGAGGCCTCCCTGGCACAGGGCTCCCTTCCCATGCACCAGCCTGGCAAGGCTGCCCGAGCCGTTCCCTTCCTGCCCCTGGCAGGGCCCAGCGGCGTCTGTGCGTTTAATGAAACCGTCTGGCTGTGATACCATCAGCTCCAAGCTCGGCAGAGAACCTCTCCCCGGTTCCAGTAAGGGAAAGAGGGCGCGTTCCGATAAATAAAACCATATTAGAGAGCCAGCGAAAAAGCCCCTTTTGTTCCCGCCCCCTGTGCTTCCCAACGCTTTATTTTTATAAGCACGGGGGCCCCAGACCGACAGCGTTTACACAGAGATCACAATTGCACATTGTGGCGGCCGTGCACGCTGTATTGGTGTTGGCAGCACCCCCCACGCTGGCCCCCGAGCAGGCGACTCCTTCCAGCAGCCCCATCAGCGCAGGCAATGAGCTCAGCACGGGGGAAGGGAGGGGGCGGCTTTCAAACAAAAATCACCCAGACCCACACGCGCGCCCCGCCCGCCCAGGGGAGGAAAAAACACACAACAAAGGCATTGTAAGGAGCAGGCCTGGAGGCCTGGGGCCTCAGACACTGGGCTACTGTGTGCCGGGGCCTGGCCTCTCCCCGCACAAGGCCCAGCCCCTCGACAATGGGGGGGGGGGGGGGCCTGGGGTGTTGCTGAAGCAAGGTGGTCAGATGAAGGGAAGCCAGACAGACGCACAGACACAAGCCTCTTCCAGGAAAGCCAGGAGGAGGGAGAGGCAGGTCTCAAGAAGAGGGGGAGGGGAGGGGAGAGGCCAGCTCTTCCCAGGGCCACGCCGGTAGGTGGAGGCTGGCATCAGCCTCCAGCCTCACCTGCCAAGCCGCACGGAGATGCCCCTGAGGCGGAAGCTGGATTGGAGCTCTGGAGGACCACAGGCTGTCCGGGGAGCTCCAGCCAAGAACACACAAGGGTTCTACAGGACTTCAACACCGTGGGAGGCCCCAGACAGGTGACTGCTGGACCTGCAGCCCTGTGCCCAATCTCTGAGACATTCCCTGCATACACTCCCTCCAATAGCTCAGACCACCAGGGTGAGGGACAGGACAGGCGGCATGGTACCCCTTGTTAGAAGAGGGGGCTTTGCCTCAGAAAGACTGTCTCCAGTGCCTGCTCACACGTGCCTGGGACCAGACTCCCCGGCTCCTAGTCACTGCTCCTTCTTCCTGTCACGGTCAGGGTAAAAGGCCCCTTAAGACGGGTGGAGTAGATTGCTAGTAAGCAAGGCAATGCAAAGAAAAGCTACAATACAGCAGTATTTTTCATATAAAATTAAGAAAAATTTGTTTAGATTTATAAAACCCAGTGCTGGTGAATAGCTGATGAAATAGGTATTCTCCTTTATTGCTGGAAGCAATTCAACAACCCTTTAGGAAAGCAATTGGGCTGTATGCCCTGAACAACATAAAACTGTTTACACCCTGTTTCCCATATTCCTGGGAATCATCCAAATTAACCAAAAAGCTATATGAACCAAGATGTTCACTCCAGCATTATTTGCGATCCATCACTCATTCAATATACAGTTATTGACTGACCAGCATGTGGTAGGTAAGCACAGTGCTTTGAATATGAAGGCACATGAGACATGGTCCAGACTCTTAAGATCATGACTGCTGCTTAGAAATGGTAACTAAACATCAATTATAACACAAGTGATGTGCAGCTGCCTAGCAAAGTGTTCAGGGCACTAGGGGTTGGGGTAGGCTCTGGAGCCTGGTGGCCTCAAGTCAGTTCTTCCAAAGGAGGCCTCCCCAAGTGTCAAGAATAAGGAGGTAACCAAGACAGACCAAGGAGAAGGGGGCGTCCAGGCACCCAGGACAGCATGGGCAAAGGCACCAAAGTGCACTGTCTGCAGCGAGGAAGGGAGCGCCCTGGGCCATGGGAATAGAGGACGAGGGAGAAGGCAGGTGGGCAGACCACAAACGGTCCCGGATTCACACCAAGCTAGTTGGATTAAATCCTGTCGATCACTGCTTCCCAAAATACGTTCTAAGGAAGGCGAGCTCTCGGGGGAACGAAGGAACGCGTAAACAAGTTCAACAGGCTCCCTTCCTGCAGCCACCCCAGAGCCTTCCGTGCCACTGTGCATTGTAAATCGCTAAGTGTGCAGTGTTTCCCAGTCTCTCTCACTCAGGAACCCTTTTTAAGTGGAGCGTTTCACAAGCCTCCAGTGCCCCTTGGAAAATAGCTTCTTAAGCTCATCAGGAGAATTCCCCGAGCCAGAGCCAAACTTAACAGAAAGTTGTGCTTCAGAAGAGGGGGTGGGCTGTGACTGGAGTTCAGACAGAGGAAGCCCACAAGCAAGGACTCCCCAGCCCCACTCAGGACAGAGTCTGGACCTGGGGGCCCGCAGAGGTGACCTCAGCCAGGGGGCAACTTCAGTTCAGCAGACCTCACTGTGGCCTGGCCTGGCATCAACGCCCCTCAGGACCGCCCAACCAACACCGTGGGAGCTCTGACCTCCCAGGAACCATGAGACCAGCAAAGAGGACACTGGACTCTACTTTCTTGGCAGACACCCCACCCCCACAAATTAATAACTTGGCATTTGATCCACGAGCCTCTCGCTTTCTTCATTAACCAAGCCCAGTCCCTGAGCCCACTGACCCATGACCCTTGCAAGGAGGAATTTCCAGGGCCTCAAGCTAAGGGCGGTGCCCTGGACTGTGAGCTGCCCAGGGGTCCTCATCGTGGCGGCGGCTCTGAAAGCTGAGCCCTCAAACCACAAGGGCAGCTCTGGGCTGGGGGAGAAAGCAGAGAAGAACCCCCTGGAGTATAGCTGGGCAAAGGAGAGGACGTCCTCCCAAGCCTCTTTGAGAAATATCCGTCCACAGTGATGAGCAGCTCTGTGCACTGGCGAGGGCCACACTGCCGCCCATGACGCATGGCATTGAGGACGTGTGGTTTCTGAGTCTGGAGTCCTATCTTTTCCATTCTAAGTAGATCCAGTTCATAGTCCAGATGCTCACCCAGCAATGGCAACCCTATCCCAATGTAAGTCATCTGAAGTAAGCATCAGTTCACATTTTTTATACCTAATCACTGCCTCGGCCACACACACTCAGAACCACACAAACACAGGCCACACACACCCTTCCAGGGGTCCAGAGGATTGGTGCTGGCCCTCCAGGCAAACCCCACTGAGGCAAAATCCTCAGGCTCCCTGCACGGCAATATCGCCACAAGTCTCCCTCCCCACCTGAGTTCAGTGTCACTCAACAAGTGTTTCCTGGGCAATTCCTGTATGTCCCCCACACCTTCGGCCAAGGAGAGGAGAACAAACACAGCACCAACCTTGGGGCAGTCCCAAGGCCACCCCACCAGGGACAAGCAGAGGTCACAGCCCAGGGCCACGGGAGCCCCCAGTGGGAGAAAAAACAGAGGGCTTCCCAAGGAGGGCCCTCACGGCCGCAGACACCAGCAGACTGGCTGGCAGATGGGACCAGTGACAGACTCTGTGCCGCACTGGACCCTCCCCTGGCCCCAGACATGCCTGATACACACGGGAGTTTCCTCTGAGAAATGCCAGTCGGTGGCCATGCACAGCCTCCAGCCGCCAGCCACCCCAGGGTCAGTTCCAGGGGAGAAACTGCTTTGGTTTAGGGTTTGGGAGTGAAAATAAACACTCTGGGTTTTATAGATTCACCCGTGTTGGCTGCTGTTTTCCTTTCCAGCAGCTGCTCAATCAGGCCTTTCATTCAGAAGCCAGTGGCCTCCGAGGAAGCCCTGGGCAGTGCCCTCAAAGCTCAAGGGATGTTTATTTGGGGGCGGGGGTGGAGCTAGGATGGAAAGTGTGACGTCTCCTGCAGGCGGGACCAGGCTGACCCTGCCTGCGGTCCCCAGAGGTGCGGGTCCCCCAAGGGAGCTCCCCTCTTACAGGTCTGCCACAGTACGGCCCACGGAGAAGGGGTCCTCCACCTGCACCCCACTTCACTCCTCCCCCACATGCACCCCCACCTCTCAACTCTCCCCTGAAGGAAGAGGAAGCAAGACTGGGAATTAGGCCACTTCTCTTCCTCAGGGTAGGTGCTGAGTGTCAGAAAGCATCCTGGCCACGGTTCCCGGGCAACTGCAGTGGCAGAGATCGGCCTCTCCCCTGCCAACACCCCTGCACTGTGCTTGCACACTCTCTCAGCACCCCAAACCCAAAGCACAGAAAAGAAATTGCTCCACCCACCCCACGTCCGGCTGCACGGAGCTAGAGCAAAGGTCACTGAGAGGAGGGGACGGTGAGTAGGTACAGCTGCTGGGGAGGAACCAGGGTAGCTCCCCAGGCTGGGGAGGAATGGGGCCTGGAAAGGGGGATGGATGGGTGGTGTGAGCTGAGTGCCAGTCTATGAACAGAAGGTCACTCCCCCAGAGGAACTCAGTTCAACCCAACTAAGCACCAAGCGTTTGGAAGGGGGTACATCACTTGTCAGCTATTTCAGCTCAAGCAATTTAGTTAGCCTAGCTGAGTCGCAGTTTCTTCGTCAGTAAAATGGGGATGTTAAATGCCTACTTCATAGAAGAGTTGTAAGGGTCATACGAAATAACATCAGTAAAGTGCCCAGGCTCATAGTAAACATTCAGTGTTATTTCTTTAGCTATTAAGTGCTACAGGTTCAAGGTAAGTCAAGGTCTCTTCCTTGAGGAGCTCAGAGTCACAGTGGGAAGAATATGACAGAATATCATGGCAACTGATCTATGCAGCGGGTAAGGGCTCTGAGAGAGGTGCTGGCAAGGTCCTGACCAAGTACTGAGGAAGGAACAACCAGCTCGGCTTGGGGAAGAGTCAGAGGGCATCTGGGCTGGGTCCTGAAAGATAAGTAGGAGTTCACTGGATTACGAATAGGGAGGAACTGTATTCTAGGCACTGAGTACAATGGCCAGAAACGTGGAAGAATTAGACAACGTGACAAAAGTCGGTGCAGCCAGAGCTTAGTGGAAAAAGGGCTAAGAAAAGATGAAACTGGTGAGGTCCACAGGGGCCAGATCACAACGGAGCTGTCCACCAGGCTAAAGAGCTCTGGACTTATGTGTTGTGAAAGTGAAAATGTTAGCCACTCCATCGTGTCTGACTCTTTGCGACCCTATGGACTGTACCCTGCCAGGCTCCTCTGCCCATGGAATTCTCCAGGCAAATTGTTGCCTGGAGCGGGTTGCCATGCCCTCCTCCAGGGTATCTTTCTAACTCAGGGATCACAGCCGGGTCTCCCACATTGCAGGCAGTTTCTTTACCATCTGAGCCACCAACCAGGGGAAGAAGCCCATTTATGTGTTAGTATCTGTATGTTAGTTAGTATGTGTTTGAAATCAGGGTGGTGACATGACCAGAGCTGTCTGGGATGGTGTGGAAGGTCACAGGGAGGCCAGGAAACAACCAAAGGACTCAGATAAAAGGGGCATGGCCAGTGCGAGACAGCAGCCACGATGCTGAACCGGAGGGAACAGTCTCTGAGAGAGACTCGGGAGCCAGAATCAACAGAACTGGGCACCTGCTTGTTTCCAGCCTGATGGGTAGTAGAGGCACATGGACGTGATGCCAGGACTGAGCTAGGAAGTAAAGGGGGGCCTGGATCTGGGGGATGGGGGCCCAAGCAGTTCGTTTTGGACAAGACGAACTGCGGTGATGCTGAGTCTTCCAGGGGAGACTCCGAAACTATGGCTGGATATAAGGGGCTTCTAGAAACTGAAGACCTGGAAGACACTGGGGACCCCAGTGTCCAAAGAAGAGAATACCAACGGAACTCCCTGGGGTCATCAGACTCAGGGGGCAGTGAAGTGGTTGAGCAGGAACAGGTGGAGCAGGAAGCTGCAGGAGACCAGCAAAGAGGGCTGTCCCAGGGCCAAGGCCAGAGGGGCTTTCAGGGGACGATGATCAGTAAAGCCAAACCCCACAGAGGGGTCAAGGAGGCCCCTCCAACC
This sequence comes from Odocoileus virginianus, assembly GCF_023699985.2. NCBI lineage: Eukaryota > Metazoa > Chordata > Mammalia > Artiodactyla > Cervidae > Odocoileus > Odocoileus virginianus. The sequence goes on from NC_069675.1 coordinate 12,745,747, forward strand.
AGGTGACACAGTGAGCTGACAGCGGCCCCCACCTCTACAAACACAGCAGACCACCACCCTCACAGTGCCACCACTCTCGATACAGGGAAGCCCAGGCCATGTTCCCTGTGGGCCGAAGGCCCTACGACTGTTCCCAGCTCTCAGCCCCTGGCCCCAGCTCTCCCCACTCCCCACACCTACCGGAAAAAGAGTCCTTGTCCATTGCAGGCAGATCCCGGGCCTGGTACATGTAGCAGCGTAGATGGTAGCGGTTCCCGTCTGCACCAGAGAAGAAATAGATGCCAAGTGAGGGGCTGGGGGTGACAGGATCTGGGGCTGGAGGATGGAGTGTGTCTCTAGGAAAGCAGTGGACAGACGGGCTGGACGATACAGACCACACGTGCCACACTCTCAGGATCAGGAGAGCAGACTACAGCCCAAAGGCAGAGCCACAAAGCAATGTGTCCTGGGCCCTGGTGAGCACTGAGGAGCGGGCAGGGAAGGGGGAAGAGGTCAAATGAACCTCAGGGACAGTCAGAAGGCACACTGCCTTGAATGCTGGACTTCAGGCTCAGCGTTGACACATACACCACACACGGACCCACACACAACACTGACCCACAAACAAAGCATACAGACTCAGTTCTCCACAGCCCCCACACACACACCTGATCCCATAACCCACACGGCCAGGCACGTAAGGGTGACCCACCCGTGTCACCCCTGTAGATACCTCCACACATCACTTACAGTCAAAGATGCAGGAGATCGTGGGTCTGTTCACACCAAAACTCAAGGTGGAGACGGACACGGAATCTTCACTCCTGTCATCCACCACGCCACCCTGGAGACACAGAGCTGGTCACAGCAGATTCTGACCCCGAAGGCTGGGGGTGGCGGGGAGCCTGGCTCAGATCGTCAGGTCTCCACGCTCCTTTAGACAAGGCTCCTCACTGCCTGAAGCTCTAATTTCACTCCAGACTCCAATGTCGAGCCCACAGGGAAAAGCCTCTCCCTTTCTAGCGGAGACCAGACAAGCCAGAAGGGGGTTTTGAGTTGTTCCAGCCCCAGAGGCTAGCGTTTGATAGAAGAAAGGACTCAAAGGGCTCTCCGGGGTGGGGGTGGGGGTGGGGTGGAATCCACTGGGGATCTGCCCAGGGTGAGGGGTTATGGGGAGCCCAAGTTTGGAGGGCTTCAAACAGCATCTCTGTCCCCACCCCCGACTGGACACAGGGCTGGTGGGGGGACACACAGGCACTCAGCTGGGTGCCCAGCTCTGGAGAGAAGCTGCACTGTGTCTTCTCCCATCTCTTACCAGCTCCCACTGTGCTGAGGGTCAGAGGCGCCTGAGCCTGGGGACAAGGGCATGGTTGGGGTGGGGGGCATTGTTTACATTCAGGCTCAGAAGCTCTGCATCAAGCTAGATGCTCAGTCCCCTGCCCTCGTTGGCGCTGGGCTCTAACCACTGGGATTTCCCTGGACCACACTGCACGGTGCCCTGCATCCCTCCACCACCGCATCTGCCCATGGCAGCCCCTCATCAAGGATGAGCCCCAGCAGGAGTCAAGGCCCCCGCAAAAACAGGAAATGTGCCACTCACACGGCAGCCCGCCCTTCCAGACCTGGTCTTCTAGGACATCAGTTCCACCAGCCTCTTGAGGCAGGAGCCCAGCAGAAGGGCCAGGGAGAGCTGGACAGCCTTCCTCTGCCATCCACTCCCTCTGCACAGCCCTTCCCCTCTCCCCACACTGTCACCTGCCCCAGTCCCTCTTCCCAACACCCAAGCACGCCCATCCTTGAAAGAAAACCCAGCCTCCCTTCCCAAGGCCTTTTCACCCCACCCAGGCCCACCCAGAGTAGCCACTCCCCAAGGCCTTTCCGCTGGGCCACACTGCCCTCTGCCCGGCAGCAGCCAGTTCCCAGGAATCTCCACCACTCTCCAGGCCCTGCAGCTACACCCCCACCCCCCACCCGCACCTCCAAATACAAGAGGCGCGGACATTGACGAGCTCCTCCTCTCCAAACCATGGCTACCCTCAGGGCCTAGCCCCAGGCCCCTGGTCCAAAACGCCTCCCTGGATACCTGTCCCCTTCAATCATGTCCTACTCTTTGTGACCCCATGGACTGTAGCCCACCAGGCTCCTCTGTCCATGGAATTCTCCAGGCAAGAATACTGGAGTGGGTTGCCATTTCCTTCTCCAGGGGATCTTCCTGACTTGACCCAGGGATCAAACCTGGGTCTTCTACACTGCAGCCAGATTCTTTACCATCTAAGCCACCAGGGAAGCCCTAAGTATCTGCAAGTGTGGGAGAGTTCTACAGTATCTGTCTCACAGGGCTGCCTGATTGTTAAGAAGATAAATTATATGCTGTGTTGGCACACAACTTGGCACATAATAAATCAATAAACATTTGCTATTAATGATCTTATGAGAGAAATAAAGCATGGGGTGGGGTGAGGGGAGAGGTCATAAACTATGAAGTCAGTAATTGTGCTCAGGGGTGGTATTCATATATCCTGTATTTGTTCAAAATTACTCCAGGAGCTGGAAAAGTGGACATTTCAGCACAAAGCCACAGTCCTGGGCAGAAATCAAAATCAGTGAGTCAAGCAGTCAGTCTCTACACACACAGACACACACGTGTGTGCGCGCACATACACATGCACACACATGCACGCACACACGCGCGTGCACGCACACACACACAGGACAGCAGGGAGGGTGTCACACAGCAGACAGATGAGAACCCAAAAGCCACCACACTTTGAATCCTCGCTCTCGGCAGGTGTGAGCCCGGCCTTGCAGCACGGGCCCCGCCACCACCCTTGCCAAGTCCAACAGCTAATAGGTCTGGTCGCAGGGTCCACAAGGCCACAGGCGGGGCCAGACTCGGGGCCCATCAGGTGCAGGGACACCAAGGAAAGCAGGTCAGGAAGCTAGAAACAGGGTATGGCCAGCCCCCAGGGCCACAAGGCTCAGCGCCCCCAGCAGCTCATACACCTTGGGGTGGGGAGGCGGAGAGTTTGGAGGGACTCTGGAGCCCCTCATCTCAGCCAGCCACATACACATATGCACTCCACTCACAAGTAGGGCGCTGAGGTGAGTGTCAGGAGGGAAGCCACCTCTGGCGGCCATAGGCCCCATGATTCCTCTCCCCCCCCAGGGATCTGCAAGAGCTGTCCATGCCCCACTGCATGGCCTGTGCCTGGGGCTTTGGCAGCACTTTCTGGGTCTCCGTCCTAAGGCACGGCCGCCTGCCTGTGATGAAAAGAGTGTCCTCCTCCCTGGGGTTTCCATGAAGGCTGGGGTCAGGTGCCTCAGAAGCAGCTTGGTCCTGGCCCACGGCAGGCCCAGCACCGACAGCGACACCCTTCAGAGGGAGAACTGCGCTCCTCCAGGAATGGTCCTCGCGCTGCTGAGGCTCCTCCACCTTCCCAGCCTCCAGAAGGGGCCCACAGCCATCCACCCTGGTCCACAGGGCCTCTGTCCACCCCCACCCCCATCTGCTGCCCAAAGGTGGGAAGCAGCTGGGAGAACCAGGGTGACAGACTCACCTAGAGCCGGGCTGAGAGGCCCCCACTAAGCCCAGCGCCCCCGAGGAGCTCCAGTCCTGAAGTCAGCCTGGTTTCCACACTGGGCAGAATTCTACCCACACAGCAGCCAGTGTCTTTACATCCTCCGGCCCAACGACTCTCTCAGGGGCACCTGGGCTCTTCACGCGTCCCCTTCAGACCCTGGGAGCAGAGTGGGGGCCAGCCCTCCTCCCAGCCCAGCTTCAGCTTCTGCATTGAGTCTGCAGCAGTCAGGACACTCACTCCCAAAGGCCCAGAGCCCTGCTGCCTCCACACTCAAACCAACCCCAGGGTCCCTTTTCTCACCCCAGGCCCCTTGCACAGTGTTCCCTCTGCCCTGCTCTTTCCCTGCCTTTTTCCTCAGATGTCCAGTCTCACCTTCAAGGTCACCTTGCTGGGAGTTGGGCACCTCCCAGGTGCTCCCACAGAACCCCACATTTTCTCCTTACCACATATACCACCTTGCACTGTAAATCTCTATTTCTTTCTCTGCCCCTTCCACAGAGAGCTCTGGGCAGTTCCCACCATGCACATTCCCAGCATCCAGCAGAACCCTCACCCACAGCGGTGCTCAAGGAGAAACTGGAGGAAGAGTGAATGAATGAATGATTGAACACACACCTTTCTTGGGAGAGCTGATGATGAAGGCCAGCCCATCGCCCAGGTCAGGGGCTCAAGCTGTGCATTAACACAGATAATCCAACACCACACTTTTTCCACTTGGAAGAGTACTTTCGGCTTTCACGTGTGGACATGCACAGGTCACGTTCAGGGAGTTTCTCTCAAAGCAGACCATGAAGCCTCATGAAAAGCTGGTTTGGGAACTTCTGGGAAGCATCTCCCCCCCGCCTGCCCTCCCCTCTGACATTCCGCTTGTGTTTATTAAACACGTACTTTGTGCCAGGTCTTTCCCACATTCAAGTTGGAAAAGAGGTACTGCTGCTTGTGGAGACATCAAATGTCACCTCCCCAGAGAGGCCATCCCTGTCCAAATGTCAAAAACCACACTCACATCCACACCATCGCACACCCACCCACACACCCCAAGCCCACAAACAAGCCCTCTTCTTTCTTCTTCAGCTTTCCTTTTCTCACAGCACTTACTATGCTGCATGCTTGCTATATGAACATTTTTGTTTCTTGTCTCTCCAGGCTGTAGAATACAGGCTCCACAAGGGCACTGCTGTGTCCCCAGGGCCTGCTACAATGCCCGGCACAGAGAAGCCCTCAGCAAACATTTACTGATCAAGGAATAAAATCCAGTCACTCAATGAGTGCCTCTCCTATCTCATACTCACCCGTTTTCTGAAGAGAATTATTTGGGGCTAGAGAAAATTTCTGGGTGGAGACTGATTTGAGGGATGGATACCCTGAGACAGCAATGGTGTCGGCAGAGAGGAGAAGCAAAGATCAGTGGAAGTTCAGCAGAGATGGCCCAAGTTGCCACCCTCAGCATCCGTCCTCACCTTGGAATCCTGCCAACACCTTACCACCTCACAACAGGGATTGTCTGTTCTCAACACAGGCAAACTATGGCACCCACAGGTAGCCACCTGGGGCAGAGAAGTGACCTGCAGTTCCCTGACACTGCGGTGCATGTGCGTAGAGTAGGCCATCAGGGCAACTCATTTATTTTATAGACCCTGACGCTCCAACACAAAGAACATCAGCCTGTCAGCCCCTGGGCATCGAGCTCCACGTCATGTACCGGGAAGTTGTGGGGAAGGTGCCTGCAGCTCACCATGTGGGTCGGAGGAGGCAGCTGGAGATGCCACCGGAAAGTCCAGTTCCTAAAACTCTGATTCCTCACCGTGAAGTGGCCATCATGGTAACACTCACCTCGATGGGCTACTGAGACAAATGCAGGGGTTTCCAGTCTTGGCAGTACTGACATTGGGGCTGCATACCTGTTACGGGGGCTGTCCTGCGCATTGGATGTTTAGCAGCATCCCTGGCAGCTACACATATGATGCCCCCAGCTGCCCCCAGCCGTCCGCTCTAACCACCAAAAATATCTCCAGACACTGTCAAATGTCCCCTGGTGGTAGGTGTGCGATATAAATTGTCCTCAGCTGAGAGACACTGTTGGAAATAAAATGAAATGTACCCATGGCCCTGGACAAGTACCTGGCACATAATCAGAATCAGTGGTGCCAGTTTAACTCTTTCATCTCACCAGTCTCATGCTAAGCAATACCTTCCCCCACTTAATCCCTGTCCTCTGACTTTATCTCTGGAATCCACCACCATCCCTCTGCCATAGGACCTTTGCACCAGCTGTTCTCACCACCTGGAATGCCCTCCAGACAAGCTAACTCGAGTTCTTTCCCCAGCTCAGTCATCAGAGGCCCGGACACTTCCTTGACTACTGCCCTGCCTTCATCAGCAGGCCCTGCTCAGATTCTCCAGACATCTCTGCTGCATCCATCTGTCCATGTGTGTAAGTAAGGCATGGACATTTCTTCATCCCCCAGCACCCAACCCAGCATCTGGCACTTAGTAAGCATCCAGCGAAGATTTGTCACATGAATCACCAGCATCCCCACCCTAAGGTATGTGCATAGCGCTCAGGTCTATGCTCCCAGGAAAAGGGAAGGAAACTGCATCAGACAGCACCTCACACTCTCATGGCGCTCAGAGTCAGATGCCACCCGAGAAACCGCAGGATATAGGCTCACTTACCCCCCAGGAGGGGTCATTTGTAGGGTGGAATGGAACAGAGTGGGCCCTGGGGAGGGCCTTAGGAAGGCTTGGAGGAGGAGGAGAAAAAAGCAGGGTGCCGAACAGGGGGAACAGCAGCACTCTGAAGGCCTGACCCCCCACCCCCAAGATCAGGGAAGACTTGGCTACAGGCGCGAGGCCAGGGCAGGGCAAAGCTGGGAGAAGTAGGGCTGCCTTCCTTGAGCTCTCACTCGGACGGAACCCTGAGCACAGCCAGGCTGCAGGGGCAGCTGACGGTCTGGTTTCCACCCACCCACCTTCACCCCCACTCCACACTGACACTCTTCCCCAGGCCAGGCCCGGGGCATTGGGTTTCCCACAGTCACATTCCTGCCTCCATAGCTCATGCCGATGTGACTCCCAGGCTGGCGCTGGCTGCCACACGGTCTGTGGCCACGCACTCGGTCTTGGGGCTAGCTGTGGGAGGGAGCCTGCCGCTCACCCAGGGACTGGGCGGCCTCCAACTCGCGGCTGCCCCGCTGGCGGCCAGGGCTCCCTGGAGGTGCCTGAGCTCAGGAGGGTGAGGAACTCTCCTTCCCAGGTATACTCGGCTCCTCCAGGCTAGCCCCCAAGCCAGTGGCCAAGCCCACTTCCTCGGCTGAAGACGGACGTCCCAGGACCCCGGCCACCACACCAGGAGGAGGTGGGGAGGTTCTCTGGAAACAAGCAGCCTACGAAGGGGACTCCTTGACCCACCTAAGGGGGATCCAAGACTAAGCACCAGACCGCTGGTGTTTCTGAAAGTCCTTCTGCACATGGGCCGTCATACACATGCCTCCTTCCTCTGACAACACTCACACCCCCACACAGGGCCCAGAGATCTGGTTCAGGATCTATAAAGTGGAGGTAGGGAGGAGCAGAAGGGGTCGGAGTCAAGGTGGATGCAGCAAAAAGGCACAAGCTGAGCAGCAGGACTCTGCAGGGCTCAGTAAGTGGGGGACAGAACCACAGAAGCCATGCTCATGGCAGTCAGGAAACGGTGGCACCTCCGAGGTGGCTCCAGGGACCCCCAGGGAGACCCGGCTCCAGCAGAGTCAAGCATACGGGCTTCAGGGGCCAGCCGCACCCCACCCCTACTTTATGGGAAGGACTCAATTCCTTTGTGGGATGGATCCAAAGAGTTCAGGTGACAGAGCCAACAGGAAGGGTGCTGTGATGGGGAGCCACCATCTCTTTCTTTGAGTAGAATCAGGAAGCCCTCAAGAGCAGCAGGCGCTGGAGCCGGCTGGCCTGACTCAGGAGAGATCATTAAATCTCCGGCCATTCGCAAGCCGTTTGTTAAACACAGCCATTTGTAAAAATTAAATCATATGAACGTGTAACTTCAGAAATTATTTTTAAAAGAAAGCTAATAAATCCTCAAACTCATCACTTCCAAATTACCCCACGACCTTTGTGAACCTGCTCCTGACATGCTTTCCCTCTAGCATGTCTGTGAGGTGGAAACTCTGTATAAACGCTGTGGGACGGTGTGCCGTGCCCGTCTCCGCCCATACCCACATTCTGGGATTTCACATCGATACCTTGAAATTGGCCATGGCACAGATAGTTACACCATATCAGCAAATGTGACAAATAGAGCTGCATTTGTTCTCTGAATGTTTTTTCCAGAGGGCCAGTTGTAAAACAGACAGGCCTCAGGTGACCGCCAGGATCTCTTCTGCATCTTAGGCTCCGCTGGGACACGCAAACAACAAATGGTGATATAGAGAAGAGTGCGCTAAGCCCTGTACAACCCCACCATTATCTGTAAGATTGCTCACAATATTCAGGTGTGAAAAGGAATGATTACTCAAGGAAATACCACTACAAGAATCATTGCTTGTTTTCCCTGTGCCTCAGTTTGCTACTCTGTAAAATGGGAGCACCGATAAAAACCCACCTCTTAGGATGGTCAGGAGGCCTAAACGAGGGGAACAGGGCAGAGGGCACTGCCTGGCTGGTAAATACCTTCGCCTTTGCCAGGCACGGAGGCCCTGCTGCAGCCACTTAGTGGCCGCAGTGGCAGGACAGCAGCCACAGAGCATGCGCCCAAGGACAAGCGTGGCTGTGCTAACACGGCCTTGTCTACAGCCACAGGCAGAGAGCCGCACTTGGCCAGCGGGCCACCGTTTGCCAGCACCTGCTCTGTAGGGGAGGTGGTTATTTTTGCTGTGTTGTTATCACCTCCATAAGTTAAGTGAGAAAACTGAGGCCTGGAGATTCATGTGTTCCCCCAGGTCGCCTGGGAAATTTGCTGGCAGAGCCCAGGATCTCCCGGGACCTCCTCAGGGCCCTTCCCAGCTCCTGATTCCCTATCAGAACTCAGCACCTGAGCAGGGGTCTGGGTAGGATGGGACTAAGTGCTAAGTCAGGCCCTGGGGAGTCCACACCCGTGTCCCTGCCCTGGCTGCCCAGCCCTAGCTTCCAGGGAAACCCCACACAGGCCCGCAGGCCAGGCCAGAGGAGGAGAACCCTGTAAAAGAGGAAACTCTGGAACACACGGCCCTCCCTTCCCAATCAGGGCTGATTGCAACCTTAAGTGGAATAGCAGGCAAGTGTGCAACCCCATTTAATTTACAGCTGGAGCCAGGGCTTGAAAGCAGCTGTGAAACTCCTTACAAAGCCACTGGCCGGCCCCCCGGGAACTTGAGAGTGGAATTAGGAAACCTGGAGAATCCACAATGCCACGTGTGGGCTGGCGCGAGTGTCTGTGTTTGTGTGTACGTGTGTGTCCCTCCAGGCTTTCCAGGTCTCTGAAGTCTGCAGAGCACACCCAAATGGGTTTTAGGCCATGCCAGAGTACCTCCGTAGTCAGGACAACTGTACATCCTGGTAGGCCTGGAATGGTTCAAACTTAGGCCTGTTTTCCAGCATGAATTTTAAGTCTCTAGACCAGACAATGGGCTTCCCAGGTGGCACTAGTGGTAAAGAACCCTCCTGCCAATAGAGGAGATATAAGAGATGCAGCTTCAATCCCTGGGTCAGATCCCCTAGAGGAGGGCACGGCAGCCCACTCCAGTATTCTTGCCTGAAGAATCCCATGGACAGAGGAGCCTGGTGGGCTACAGTCCACAGGGTTGCAAAGAGTCGGACACTACTGCAGCGACTTAGCACGCATGCAGACCCGATGATGAATCACAAGGTCACCCTAGCAACTGTGGATGCAGACCCTCATGCATGTATAATGACACACGTGGGGGCACCTGTCACATTCCCCCCACCCCTGTAACACCCAGTCCAAGCTTGCCTCTGTGCTGACATTCTGTCTCAGGTCCATGGACACACACGCTTCAACAGACACACGCAGGCTTCACCCAGCTCTTGCGCGAGGTAGACCCGAAGGCCGCGTGTTTCAAGGACTCACTCAGGTGGTCCTTCCGTGCAGGGAGCAGGAGGGTCAGAGGAGGGGGGCAGCAGCCCTCAGCTCGCCCACAGCACAGTACCAGGCGTGACAAGTGCTCCACGAGGACATTCAAGAGACACAGAGCCGCCTTCCAACGGCCTACACACCCAGCCAGGGAACCTGGCCCCTTAATAAGGCCAAGGCCTCTCACCTCCCGGGAGCTGCCCTTGCTCAAAGGACCCACTCTAGAAAGCATGCCAAGGTGCCCTGCACACAACGCCGGATTTCATCCAGGTCCAGACATGGGCCTTGCCCTGCCCACCCACATCTGACCTCTTTTTTAGCCAGTTCAAACCCCAAATTACTCCTCTCTGGCACCAACCTCTCTCTGATCCCCTTCCTAGCATTTCCAACTCCCCAGCTGCCCTTCTCTGCCCCTGACTGGGGCTGGGGATTCCTGTCTCTATGAGTCCTCCACACTTCAGGTCAGGACCCATAGAGACAGGGCCCTGCCAACCAATTGCAGGCTTCATGGCTGGAGTCAGTGGTGCCAACTGCCCCAGGGAGGGCACGCTGCCTGGCTACAAGGTGAGGAGGGGGCTGCACCCTGCCCAGGGCTCCAGCCACACAGAAAGCCCTCTGGGACCCCTCCTCCAGCGGGGAGGACTTCATGCCCTAACAGCAGTGGGGAGATGAACCTGGGGAGCCTGCTGTTCTGGCCTTGGTTCTAGAACTGACCCATGCCGTGCTGCAGGGCAAATGCCTTCTCAGGCCCCAGTTTCTTCTGGGGTCACATTAGGGCTCAGAGTTCTAGAGCTGTGCTATCCAACAGAACTTTCTATAAAGACGGAATTGTTCTATACTGCCCAATGACAGCCACTAGCCAGGCGTGGCAGCTGAGTTCTTGAAATGTGGCCAGTGTGACTGGTGAGCTGAACTGTCTTATTTTAATCACTTTAAATGTAAATTTAAATAGCCACACCTGCATGTAAATCCATGGCTAATGCATTTCAATGTATGACAAAAACCACTGCAATGTTGTAAAGTAATTAGCCTCCAAGTATTAAAAATAAATGGAAAAAAAAAGAAAAAAAAAAAGAAAATAAATAGCCACACCTGGCTATTAGTGTAGTCCAGAACCTCCATCTCCCCAACTACAAAATGGGTATAGTCATAAAATCCAGCCTTCTGGGGTCACTGTGAGGATGAAATGAGACAGTGAACATGTAGCTCTCAACCTGGTCTTCGGCAAAAGGCAAAATAGATTTTAGTAATCCTTACTCTCTTTGACATCCTAGATTTTCTTGAGAGCTGGAGAAAATCATAGGCCTCACCCCAGAATTTACCCAACACAGAAACACACGCTGCACACACCATATACATCCATACACATCACACGCGGGCTTACACGTCGGACACACGTGCACACAGATCACACATGCACACTCACAGCTCTGCACCCAGTGTCAAGCGGCCAGATGGAGAGTGCTTCCGAACATGAAAGTTCCTTCAAGCTCTAAAAATCTCCTGGGTGAGGAACACACTGGCCGAATCTGCATCTCCTCCTCTCCCTGCCCAGGCTCAGGCATCTCAGAAAACCCTTCCAGACTCTGCAGGCCGAGCACAGAGACAGGGCTCTGGAAAAATCCTCGCACAAGGAGGGCAGGCCCAGGGCAAGGGCCACAGGACGGATTCTGTGAGCTCATCCCCAGCAGCCGTCACCAGGGTTCTCAGAGAGGCCGGTGGCGTCGGGAGGGGGTGACTGGGTCGGAGCCGGCGGTGGCGGTGGCGGCGGCAGCGAGGGGTGTGGGGCGAGGAGAGGGAGGCTGGGTGGAACACGCTATAATAGCAGCTTTGTACTCTGCTTCCCAGCTCCCCGGGAACGCCAGGAAGATTATGAAACCCGGTGTCTTTGGGAATGCCAGGATATTAGCTGGAAAAAGAATAATACGAAAATAAAATAATGCTCGCGATGGAGACAGCAGACGATTAGCAGACAGAGCCAGGGCCTCCCGCTCCGCAGAGGGAGCCAGGCTTGGCCCCGGCAGAAGGTTTCAGGGAAAGGCTGCCCGTGCTAATGAGCAGACGGGGCCTGCCTTCCAGCGAGACGTCTTCAGGAGGGGAGCTGGCAAGTGAGGCCCGGCCTGCTGGTGGACTCATGGGCCAGGGGATGGGCGGTAGGAGGCAAGGGGGCGCCACAGGCCTGGCCCTTGGGCCCAGACATCCAGAAATGTCAGATTACCAGCAAGCCCACCTGGCCACCACCCACAGTCCTGGATTCCTCCAAGCTCTGCCTCCCCAGGGCCTCCTCCAAGAAGTTCCCCTCATTAGAAGCGGTCACTCTGGAATGACTCTCAGTCTGCCCTTCAAAGATGCAGATTCTGTTGGGTTTATTTGCATTCAGATGTGAATGTCCCTCTTCCTAATCAGACCGGGGTTTCCCAAGAGCCAGGTCCATCAGACGGATCACTAGAAGAAAAGATCACCTTCTCCCACAAAGGAGCAGAGAGGACATGTCACCATTCCCTGCCTCCCTCTCTAGGACCCTGGCCACACACCTTCAGCCAGAAAGAGATGGCCCCCCCTCCCCCAGAGGGGCATTCATCCAAGTAGGGGGCCGATGTCACTGCCTCCCTTATCTTCAGGATGTTCTATGCAGCTGATATCCTGGCTACTCAAAGATGGTCCTGAGATCTACCCAGACATCAAATCAAAAGTGTGCATTTTAACAAGATCCCTAGATGGGGCCTAAGTTCATTAAAACTGAGAAACACTTCATTACATGGGTTATGTCTTCATTGCTTACAGGGACCCACGGATGTAGTGATTTTCATAAGTAAGGTAACAGAGTCGCTAAAGAGACAAGTAACCTATCCATAGTGTAAGCAGAGGAAGCAGAATTCAAACCAGACCGGTGCCATTCAGAAGACTCACCCACCTACTTCCACACTCCTGCCAAGGAAATCAGCAGGCATCAGTGACCAGCGGGCAAAGGCCAGTACCTGGAACAATTAGATTGGTCCTGATGTCCAGAAAACCCAACCACCTGCCCTAATGCTAAAGCATCAGTTCTCCCCGGGATGAAGGACAGCACACTCAGGAATGGGAACCCAGGCTGTCCTTGGTCCTGGCCGGAGGCATGTTAACATGACCATGGAAGGACAGCGTGTGTGTGCGTCTGTGTGTGTGTGCTCTCACGCTGATGAGGGTGGTCATTGGCTCAAGTAGAATGATCTAGACAGTTCCTACCCAGTGGGCCTGTGGCCGTGTCCAAATGTTGGTCACACCTAAAGACTGTGTTCTCCAGTCTTCGCGGATCCAGCCACTTGGACCACTGTCCACCTCTGGCTCCCTATATCAACAAAGCTCCCCCAGGACTCCAGGCTTCACTGCCCTGATTTCTTCCACAGGTCACAGGCGGCTTACATCTGCACCACTACCAGTCACCTTCCCACTTGACTTGACATTTGATTTCAGGGCTCCCTCACAACATTTTCTCCCACGTAGAGTACACAGATTGGTTTCTCAGTTATGGGAAATGCCCGCCTTCACTCTCCCAGTCACCGAGCCATGAAAGCTTGGCAGTGGGTCCCCCAGCCTCGCTCGCCTTCTTTCCCTTGATCCCCGCCAGCCCCGGAGCCATCCACGCTTCCCTCCACGTGTCTCTGGGCCACCTCTGGCCTGGCGCCCTCTCTCCTCCCAGCCCCCTCCCTCCCCTTGCAGCTGACGCTCACCCCCCACGCCCCCAGTCTCCCTGCCCTGGGGCCGCCTGGCAGGCAGCCGCCAGATCCATCTTCCTCACCCAGCACTTCACCGTGTGTGTCACACCCGCCAGGGCCAACCGTGAACTCATCGCAGCCCCAGGCCCACCCCACCCCACAGCCTGGCGAGGGGAGTGGCCCTGCTGTCCATCCAGCGGAGCCTCTGACACCCGTTTGACCCTTGCCTCCCCAAGCCCTGCCACTCCACCTCCATCCATTCCAGTCTCTTGGCTCCCACCCCAGATGGTCACCCCCTCCCAGATCTCTAACCATGCCTCCTGGGGGGTGGGGCACGTCTCGTGATGGAAGGCTCTCCCTCCCCAGCCGTCCCCCCCGGCTACCCGATGAGGGCCCTAAAACCTAGCTCTGACCAGAGCACCCCTCCTCCACTCGGCAGCCCACACTGGCCCCCCACTGCTCATCAAGCGTGCCGTGGTCATCTGCACTCTGCACCCAGCACCGTTCAGCCTTCTTTCCTTTTCAGATGCTCTTCTCCCCAACTTGGTGGGGCTGTCGACCACAAAGAAAAGGGGGGCATGACTCAAGACAGTCAATCAGAACATTCCGTTCCTCGCCCTGAGGCTCAGGCACCAGTGTGGGCACAGGGCCCAGCAGAGCTGGTCAGCTGCACACGAAGACAGCACTGGCCTCCCTGAGAAAGGGTGGTCTCCCCTGCGGGGTCTCCCGCTGCGAGGACAGAGAGAAGGCCGCCTGGGCTCTGCTGGCCGTAAAGACGGTGGCAGCCTCCGTCACGGGCACCATCTCTGCCACCACGCGGAGTGAGCCAGTGTGAGAATGGGGCCAAGAGCGCAGAGCGAGTCAGAGACGCAGAGTCCCAGGGACACTGTGTGAGCCCCCGGCTCCCGCCAGGCCTGAGGCCTGATTCACCTCGTGGAGAATCAGATTCCCGGCCATCTGAGCCCTAAGCTCTTTTCCTCTCTTCAGCCCATTTTGGTCGCATTTCTATCTGATGAAAACAAGCGCTGACCCCTTAGGGGGCAGCACCCTCAGGCCTGGCCCTGCCTCTGAGGTCCGCCAAGGTCTTTATTCCCCACCCCTAGTGGGAGCCACACGAGCTACCCCTGACTCCCCGCCACGCTGCCCTGGGCCCGAGCCAGGCCCCTTCCGACAGGACAGAGATGCCCGGCTGCGGCTGCTCCAGCCCCCCGCGCCCCGGCTCCGCCCCAGCCTGCGCACCAGCTCAGGGGCCCAGAGAGCCCAGAGCTCTGCCCTCTCCTCCAGGCTCCCTACCACTTGGCCCCCAGGCCCGGGAGGGCTCCCTCCAGAGCCTCTGGCATCACCTGGCCCCAAGAGGGTTCTATCTCCCACACTGTCACCCCTGGACCTGGCCCCCCCAATGGGTCCTGGGAGTGATAGAGCTTCCAGGCCCTGCCCAGGCCCCCTCAGGGCCACTGCCAGCTTCAACTCCTTTCTCTGTAGCCATCCCATCAGGTCAGGGGGGCCCTCCCCACTGTACTGCCTGGCTGAGGGCTAAGACCCACTGCTCCTCACCCAGACCAAATGCTTCTACGTACTCACATACACACACAGCAGGCTCACGAAGACACACTCAGATTCCATTAACCAGTAAAGCTGGTGAGACTTACTCCCATGGGTCACAGCGCAAAGCCCTCTTCCCCACCCAGGGGGCAGGCTGTCCTGTCTGGATTTCAGAGGTGACATCTCCTCCTGGGCATCTCACCCCCAACTCTGGAAATGCCCAGACCAACAGAGCAGGGGACAGGCTATCCCCTGGTCCCAGACGTCCCCACTTGGTCTGTCCAGGAAGTGTGAGCACGCCTTTTTAGTGGAACACATCATCCAGACCCTGGATAACTTTGACCTGACTCTCACTCCACTAGCTCTGGGAAGTGGTCTCTAAGGCACCTCTCTCCCCAGATTCCTGGGATGCCCACAAGAGAGCCTCTGCCTCAGGAGGATCTAAGTCCACCCGAGGACATTCAGGGTCTCTGAACCCCTCTGGCTACTCCCCTGGGCCAGGCCAAAGCCTCCCAGGCCCATCCCCAGGCCGGCCAGCCTCTTCAGAGGAGTCAGGTCCCTTGGCCTCAGTCACAGGTCAGAGTACCAGAAGTCCGGGCCCTCTCCCGGCTCCCATCTCAATCACCAAAGTAGTAGCGGGTCTTACCAAGAAGCGGGCTATTCTGCTTCAGGAGAATACCCAGAGTGGTATTCACGTCCCCACATGCAACCCCAGAGGACCGAATTCACAGTCCCATCCAGGGCCCGCTGCACCTCCCCTGCATCAGCCTTAAACAGCCCTGGGAAAACATGCTGCACCCCATCAACCCAAGAAAGGCATGGCCACATACCAGGGCCCCCTCAAGGGCAAACACAGCCGCAGGCCCTGTCTTCTCCAGGGGCTCCATGCGGCGGCGCCAGCGGCGGCGGCGAAAGGCATCCGTCTTGCGGTACTCCAGATGGAACTTCCAGCCAAAGAGCGAGGCGTACTCCCAGCCCTCGCCCTCTGCCTCCGCCTGCCTGTGCTGCACGGAAGAACAGGGTAGACTCAGAGGCCGCTTGGCAGGTTGGCGGGGAGTCCCAAGGTTGGGCTCCAGCTGTGCCCTCCTTGCCCTCCAGGACTTCCCACATGCACACCCCGCATCCTCACCCTGCAGGTGGGAAAACCTGGGAGGGCCCCCTGGAGGAGGGGATTCTGAGTGGTTTCTGCAGTGACAAGAGTCCCAGGTCAGGAAATCAGGAGAAGAGGCTCCCTGGGCTGTGGGGAGATCCAAGGAGCCAAGAAAGGAAGGTAGACTGAGCAGTGATGAAAACACTGGGCTTTTGGTTTGTTTGTTTATTTGGATTCTAGGTGGATTTCATGAATCCAAGGTTTTCTTGTAATTTCCTTTTTCTTCTTCCTATCCTGACTTACAAAAATGGAAACGGATCTGCAATTCGGAGGCAAAATGAATAGCTCATTTCCCAGTCATAGGTTGTTTCTCCACGAGGCTAGACCTACAACAGTGTGGAGAGACCCCCCAAACTTCCTCCAAGGGGACACTTTCCCATCTGGGAGGGAGTTCCAGAAGCCCCTTCCCACCATCTCGTGACCTGAGATGATCCTCAGGCCCACGAGTTCAGTGCCAGTCCCAAGGCTGGCCATGCTAGTGGTGAGGGAGCAGGTGAGGCACACCACCTGGCAAGCCTTTATCTCTGTCCCCTGGGTGCCCTCACAGGCAGAGTGGAGTTTGTCTGATTCATGACACCAGGAACAGCCAGCTGCCCAAAAGCCTCTCCTGTGACCCAGAGACCTTCCTCTCTAGATTCTCTGTGACCAAAGAGAGAAAAAGGGACTTGGGTCATGCCAAAGGCTATTCCTGGACTAGGGGAGGCCTAGTTCTTGAGCCAAAATTCCAAAGTGTGCCTGGAAAGGAAGGACGCAGGCCAAGAGGGTTCTGGGGAGGCAGGCCCTGAGGCCATGCGGAACGCAAGCATCTGTGTGACCCCGGGAGCAGGTGCAGGCATGTGTGTGCTCATACAAGCTCACTCTGCACCTGTCTGCATCCCAGGGGTATCTGGGCATGGCCGTGGGCAGGGGTGCTCACACTGTGAATATGCCCTCTGGTAAATGCCAACTGAGCCCACCCAGGCTCGTTGACCAGCAGCACCCTCATCCCCAGCAGCCACCTTCTCCGCAGAATTGGCCCTGCTGGAGGAAACAGGCCTCCTGGGGAGGGTATGCAGCCAGCCCACCCCAGCAACCCCAGCCAATGACTGATGGCTAAGGTAGTACAAACCCCAGGCCCCTTGCCTCCAGGCGAGGAGAGCTCTGTCGTGCTCCAGGTTGAGCCCCTTTCCGAGCCACAGATCAAATCAAAACTGTCTCTGCCTGGGACCACAGTCTTGCTCCTGGCACCCCTGAGAGCATGGCCTCAACAAACTGCAGGTAGCCAAGCTCCTATCTCAGACTCTGCCCCAAGGACATGCAGCCACAGACACACTCAAGGCACACCTTTGCGCCTTCCAGGGGATGCTGAATGCATCCCCGTGCACAGTCGTGGGCATTTGGGTGCTTTCTGTCCGTGAGCACCTGTGTGAGCGACACGTGTGATCTCTGAGCATCTTGAGTGATTGTCTTGCACACGCCCCCTGCATTCGTGTGTGCACAGAGGTGTACACTGTGCCCAGCTGGCCTCCCCTTCCCAGGGCCTCACCTCGGCCCACCTCCACCCCCGGGCTCACCCGCTTCAACGCCTCCATCTGGCTGAGGTCCCTCCTGCGCAGACGGACCCAGCGCCGCCGCCGATGTGTGTAGTACATCTTCTCAGCAGGGACCCAGTGCCTCGGCTTCCGGTCCGGCGGGATGGTGATGCTGTACTCCCAGCCTGTGGGAGGGGCGCCTGTCACCCACTGCCTGGCCATCTCCCACTCAGCATTCGGAGGACGTTCACAGACTTTCAAGTGGCCACCAATTCCCGATTTGCAGTTTGAAGTAAGGACTCCCCAGGAGGTCCCCCAGATGAAGTAGCCCAGTGAAGGCCAGTACCCCAAGTCCAAGGGCGCTGCCTTTAGTTGTCCCCACCGACATGCCTCACAAGACTGCTGGGTGCTCACGGGGCTCCACACGCCGCCCACCTTGTTCATCAACGGCCCGATTGAGGTCCGTGGACCACTCTTCATCTTCCCACTTCCAGCCCAGAGGGCACTCGATGTCATCCTTGGGAAGCACCTTCTCCCCGTTCTAGAGTGACACAGGTCAGGCAAGCATGAGAAGAGACGGATGTGGAGATGAGAAGATGCAGCCTGACCCTGCACATCCTCAAAGCCCCAGGTGTGACTTGGGGTCAGTGTCCCACCCTTGCCAGACCTCTCACTGGCCCTGTGAAAGCCTGAGCACGGATGCTGGGGTGGGGGAGCAGGGCAGAACACGCTTCTCTCAGTCCCAGGTCCTTCCGGGGCCTAAATGTCCAGGACTCTGGCAAAGCAGAGCCCCCTCGCCCCCAGAGCACCCCCTTACCACGTCTGTGTAGTTGTCGCTCATGTAGATCCACTGGCCTCCGGGGAGCCGGGTCTGGTTCTCAAATACCTCCTCCACGAAGCTCAGGTGGCCAGCATCAGTGTCGTGAAGCAGTCTGCGGACCGGGGTGAGTCAGAGTCTTTGCCAGTACCCCCACCCACCCACCCCCTCCAGCAGAGCACTCCAGGGCCTGGGCCAACCTGTCCGTGTCAGCCTCACTTCCAACCAACAACAGGAGAGGTGAGGGGAAGAGACAGGAAGGGCAGCGAGGCAAGGGGATGCAAGAGAACGTCACCACCAAGATAAAGAAGGAAACAGGGACACCGACTGAAGACTCCAAAAATCCTGTGGGTGTTTGAAGCTCGATAGATAGTTATAGAAATGTAAAATATTATCAAGTTACATACTTAAGATTTGAGTACGTGACTACGATAGGTGGTACTCTTCAATTTTTAAAGAGTAAAAAAAAAAAAAATTGTTGAATATCAACCGAAATGGAAAAAGGAGGAAGAGGTGGAGATGGCAACGCAGTTGGAGAAGGATAAGGCTGTCCTGAGAGGCACAAAGGGAGAGGGGGTCTGAGATGGGAGAGGGGTCCTGAGACGGGAGAGGGATTAACATGCAGGGGAGAGGGATTAACATGCAGGGGAGAGAGAAGGCTTTCTCTGGTATCTTGGAGCAAAGGGCTCTAACCAATGGACGCAAAGTCTACTGGATGTCAGTTTAGGTTTAATCAGAAAGGACTTTCTGATCATTAGAGCCCTTTGAGAAGAGAATGCTGCCTCATGAGCCCAGGAGAGTTCAAGGGAGTCACTCTGACCAGCGCAGGGGCAGTGGGAGTAGGCAGAGACCCTTTCAGAGAAACGGCTGGGGCAGACGGGGTCTCCAAGCCCTCCCCACCCACGACTCACGTCTTCTCTGGACACACGAACCAGTCTCCAGCCCAGGCCCAGCCAGCCGAGGGGCGGAAGCTGTCCTTGGGTAGCTTGATCCTGCCCGTGATGTCAGAAAACTTGGGGTACGTGAGGCCCGTTGTGCCCCAGTTGCCAACCAGGGCCAGCTTGGTCTGGTTCTCATACTGGAGAGTGAGCAACAGAGAAGTCAGCAGGCCTGCAGCAGCTCAAGAACTGGGGGTGGGGTGGGCGGATGGGCAGGCACTCACGGTTTCAGCGAAGACGGAGAGCTTGCCCTCAGCGAATTGGTTGAACTCCTTTTCATCCACAGAGAGTCCAAACCAGAGCCTGACCCGAATCTGCACTGGCATCCGGGCTCCAGGCACCCCTTCCATCGGATACTGGGCACCAGAGAAGGAAAGAAACCCACAGTCCCCTTCAGAGTCAGGGTGTCTCAGTTTGCAGGGCCTCCAGGCCTGGGCATACCAGCCTGACACCCCATCAGTGTGGGCCCTACTGGAGGACTTCTCAGAAGTTCATGGACTGAGAAACCTCACCAAGACTCCTTCTCATCAAAAGAGAAGACTGCATTCTCCCCATCCAGGTGCTCTCTGCAGAGACGGGCCATGTTGAGCCCAGGAACCCGTCTCCCCTCTCCCACCACGTCCTCATTTCTGTTCTCTCCTAGAATAGCATGGTCCCGTGGAACTTTCTGGTACAGTGGAAATGGTTTTTTACATTTGCAGAGTTCAGTGCACTAGCTCCATGTGGCAACTGAGCAGTTAAAATGTAGCTGGTGTGACTGAGAAACTAAATTTTTCGTTTTATTTCATTTAAATTTAAATAACCACATATGGCTAGCATATTGGACAGTGCAGTTCTAGAACATGTCTCTATAAGAGAAAGAAAGGTCTGAAAAGGGGAGAGGTTAAAGCCTCTCTCTTCATTTTCAGTTTTTGGCTTTTTTTTTTTTCGGGGGTTTTTGGCTGGATGTTAGTATATCATCTGATATCCCCACCCTTTCAAGTGCTTATCAGCATGTTAACCACTATTCACTGGTCTTCAACTGCTTTTTATCCTGAAACTTTCAGAAGCTCTGCCAAAACAGAATAACCACAACAACCCAACATAAAACATTTATTCTCCACAACTGCTTCAGCATTTGATTGAAATCAAGGGTCAGATACGGCCTAAGGAACAGAAGTGCCTCACTTTTAGAATAACACACAGTCCCTTAGAGGAAGTAACACATTAAGTATCCAGGCTTCATGTGCCTGAGCTTGGAGGAGTGTCTCCACTGGGACATGGAGCTGAATGAGATGAGAAAGTCATTTTGGTGGGTTTAGAGGAGGAAAGAGGCTGAGCTAAGGGTTCTCCAACTAATAGAAGAGGCCTGGATCCCCAGAGCGGGAGCCCAGGCCAGGTAAGAGGACCAGAAAGGCGTGGCCATGCCAAGGCCACCCCACCCAGCCTTCACCCAGCCTCTCTGTCTTGGTTCATCCTCAGTGAAGCCTGGAGGAGCCCCTGACCCCAAGTGTCACCCCTCAGAAACCTCCCTATGACTGTTTGCTTCGGTGTCCTCTCCCCTGGGGTGGTTAGTAGCCTTTTCCCCTCCAAACCACCAGCCCCAGGGAGATGGCAGGAATGCCTGACCCCCGCCTTCCCCCATCCGCCCCCAGTCTCTCCCCTGCCCTCCCCCAGACAAGGCCAGCCTACTGGACCCAAAATAGCAACAGCAAATAAAGAAACGTCTAGTTTGGGGCTCCTCTCCCTCTCTGCTGGTGCTCATTTTTTCCAACTTTGGTTTAAGTTAAGAAACACCAATGTTTTCTTGGTCTCTGCTTGCTGCCAACATTTTTGTAGAGCTTGCTCAGGAGCTACTGGCGGGGCTCATAAACTCAGTGGGGAAGACTTCGAGAAACAATCTTATATCTTTTTTTTTTTTTTCTTGCTTGGGATCAGAAAAATTTTTCAGTTTGCATTTCCCTGAGGCTGCAGGGCCAAGAGGTCAGAGCCTGATGTTCATTCCGTTCACAGGCGTCCACCAGGCCCGTTCCTGCAGCCTCACCTCCACTGCAGCCTGGCAGCCCTCTCTGGTTAACCCTGCTCAGATGTGGCCGCTCCAGGACTTCCTTTCCCATCTGCCTGACCAGGCAAGGAGCTGGCTCGGGAGAGAGGAAAGCAGGATGCTAGAAGGTTAGGATCTCACGAGGAAAATGTCCCAGGGGGGAGGGGCAGCCCACTGCCTCACACCCCCGCCCTCTTTCTAGGCAAAGCCGGCTCTCCTCTGAAGCACCAGTGACCCGCACATAGACTTCTGACCATCCCTAGCTTTGTGATGGCTTCCAGCCATGGTGCTGGTGGAGCCTCCTCTCCCCAGGGGGCAAAAGACCTCCCCAGAAGGAAAAGGGGAGAAGAGGAGGAAAAAAATTGTATTCATTGATCACCTAGTTCCAGTAAGACCCTTGACTTGTGCTACCTAATTCCATCCTCAATACTGTAATCAGGGCAGTATGATCTTTATTCTATAGGCAAGAAAACAGCATTCAGAGAGACTGGGCAATCTACCCATGGCCACACAGTATTTCAGCCAACCTACAACCTGTCCACATGCTTTTGAAAGCTGTCTCCTCTGCCCACCTCAGAGGGCAGCGCGGACGACTGGCCAGTGTATGAATGGATCAGCCAATAGCCACTCAGAGGTTAGAGGCTACGGTTAGTCCACAGTGACTTCCTGGAAGAGGTGAGATGGAAGGAGGCTCTGGTGTGGATGGGAAGAGACAGGGGAGGGAAGGTTGAAGGCCAGGCAGTTTACGATGCCAGCGAAGCCGTTTGGAGTCAGCCCCACGTGGTGAGCGGCAGGCTTACTTCCCGGGCCGCCTCCTCGAGCAGAGCAGCCTCAGTGATGGCTCTCCACACATGGACCCTCCCCGGGGCTGCAGCATCCACAGCTCAGAGAGGGGTACCCCTGAACTATGTCCCGACCAGCCGGCCACAGCACCCTGACCAAGGTCCATGTATCCCCATGAGAACCCCAAGAAGAAGGCAGGCATCTTCAGGCACCTGCTCATTTCCATGTCACCCACTCCCAAGGCTGAGATAAGATGGTGGGGGAGCAAGGATGGGTGGGAGGAGAAAGGACAGGGGAGGTGGGGGCCGGAGGACAGAAGGGACAGGGTTACCTGGTCCCAGGTCTCCAATGAGCAGAGCCATGGACACAGCCAGTGTCCACACACCAGCCTTAACATGGGGAGGAACTCGAACCCAAGCGTGACTCTACCTGGAGCCAAACCCTCAGGACGGTGGAGGCAGGTCTGTGCCAGGACTCCTAAAGGTTGGCCATGGGGGCTGAGGCCTGAGGCCGCCCCCACCAGGGAGCTGGCTGGAGAGGAGCACAGCCTCCGGGGTCAGCCCCCCATTCATTCCCAGCACCCCCTGATTCTCACCTACTCGCTTTCCAGGCCAAGTGCATGGGGTCTAGGGACTTTGT
This sequence comes from Odocoileus virginianus, assembly GCF_023699985.2. Classification (NCBI taxonomy): domain Eukaryota; kingdom Metazoa; phylum Chordata; class Mammalia; order Artiodactyla; family Cervidae; genus Odocoileus; species Odocoileus virginianus. The sequence continues at coordinate 12,768,469 of NC_069675.1, forward strand.
GGGAGGAAGGGAGAAGGGAAGTCTTTTTATGGAAGTCCTCGGTCCCTTCAGAGAGCAGAGCCTCGAAATGCTAAGCCTGACAGAGAACAGGAAACCAAAGGGAAGTGGACCACCCTGGGGGTAAGAGAGTATGACCACGACTTGAGGGAAAACAACCCACTTTCAGAAATATCGTCTGCAGTCTTCCACAGTTCTTGCCACAGTAGCTGGTGCCCCGACGGGAGAAGAGGACCTCATGGGCAGGTACCCGCTGGTACGCCACCCGCTTGTCGCCCTGCAGCATCCAGATGACGATGTCGGGCAGGCTGTTCTGGGGCTGGAGAGAGGGTGGCAGTCAGGGTAGGGATGACGGTACCTCCCGGCCCACGCCCTCAGCCCACCATGGGTGAGCCAGCCTCTGCAGGCCTCTCCTCCCAGCTCCTACCCTCGGGTGTCCCCTGACCCCCCAGGGCTGGCTGGGCACCTCTATCTTCAGCAGCTCTGAGCCCTCAAGGAGAGGACACCAGACGGCCCCCAGGAGTAGCCCACCAGGAATACACTGATCTGCATTCACATTTTCTGGGAAGAGACACTCCTGCTTGGAGCCCCAAGTTCTTAGACCCCTCCGCTGGGGGGTAGAGAAATGCTGACTTGACCCTAGAGATGACATTACACTTAAGATCCACCCCCTTCCCCACTCCTGAGAGCACCAGTGAATCCACAGAAGGCGAGCACCTTCCCAGAGGACACTGGGGCCCTCCTCCCTCTAACAGCACCGACTCTGGCGTCTGGCCCTTTTCTGGGCCCGCTGACACACGGCTCTGAAAACGGAGGGCCCTGGAGCACTTCCACGCCTCTAGGGAGAACTGCTCCCAGTTGCCACCCTCAGGAGAGGTGGTCGGTGGGCTAAATCTGTCTGCTCTCAAGGCCTGTGCTCTGTGGGACAGGCTGCTGGCCGGCACACCTCCCTGCGTGTCACTTCACCCCTGCAGCGGGAGGCAGCCCAGATGAGGAAATTCAGGCTCAAAGAAGTGAGGAGCCAGGCTTTTCTGATTCTAAATATATATCCTTAACCACAACATCAAGTGTGGTCCCGCAGCGCCACCTGGAAACTTGCCGGCAACACAGATGCTCAGGCCCCACCCCAGACATGCGAGATCAGGTGGGGCTTGGACCCTGTGCTGACAAGCTCTTTGGGGGATCACCTTAACCACTCCCAACCATGACACAGTCTGCGCTGAGGGTTCCAGAGTCTGGGCCAAGATGTGAAAGGCAGTCTGTGACCCGCCCCAGGGGATGGTCCACAGCCACTTCCAGGGGTCATCCTGGGCTTGAGCAGCACAGTGGTACCGGGTAACCAGTCATATGCCAGAGGCCCCACTTAGGGAAAAGACCACACTGACCCTTCAGGCCGCTTCCCCTCGGGAGCACCCCTTCCACCTCCTGGGCCCTCTTCTCCCCACTCAGGCCCTGGCCTTCTCTGCACACCCCTTCTGCAGAGATCACTCCTCACCATCTCCCTCCCTGGGGGTCCCACATGGCTCTGGCAGGGCAGGCAGCACCTGTGTCCACCCATGACATATGGGCAGACCTTTCTCCTCATTCGAGACAAATCTGTGGCCTGCCTGTTTCCCTGGAGACCTGGTGGGGGCATCTGAGCCTTGGGGGCAGAGAGTTCAGGGTGTGGACGCAACATTTCTACAGGCACAGCCTCCTCAATCCTGGGGCTCAGGGGCATCTGGGCAGGCAGCAGACACAGGGTCCTGTGAGAGGCAGGCTTGAGGCAGACAGGTTGGTGGCGAGGTGGGGCTGGGTCCCTGGGGGAGGGGGCCCTGGCACTGGACCTAGAGCCAGGCCCCCGGATTCTGGTCCCTGCTCTCTCTCTGACATACTTTGGCACCATTTGTGCTAAGTCACTTCAGTCATGTCTGACTTGTTGTGACCCTGTGGGCTGAAGCCCACCAGGCTCCTCTGTCCTTGAGATTTTCCTGGCAAGAAAACTTGAGCGGGTTGCCATGCCCTCCCCCAGGGGATCTTCCTGACCCAGGGACCAAACCCATATCTCCTGCTACTCCTGCACTAGAGGCAGATCCTTTACCACTGAGGCACCTGGGAAGCCCTTGGCAGCATTTATTAAGCACATTTATTGAGCATACTTGGGGGCATTTTGGACTTCCCTGGTGACTCAGATGGTAAAGCATCTGCCTACAATGTGGGAGACCCAGGTTCGATCCCTGGGTCGGAAGGATATTCTGGAGAAGGCAATGGCAACCCACTCCAGTACTCTTGCCTGGAAAATCCCATGGATGGAGGAGCATGGTAGGCTACAGTCCATGGGGTCACAAAGAGTCGGACATGACTGAGCGACTTCACTTTCTTTCTTTGGGGGCGTTTATCAAGCACCTACTACGTGCCAGATTCTGGGCTGGGCCCCACCACACCCGGTATCCCTTCTATGAAGGCAGACATGGAGGCTCACAGAGCCTCCTGCCCAAGGTTACCCAGCAATAGAGCCAGTTTGGACCAGACATTCCCCCTACCCCTCCCAGCACTGACAGCCCAGGCAGGAAGGAAGGCACTTCGCAGGGTCAGCTACCTCATCAGCCAGGGCACGGAGTCGCAGGAGCCAGTCCTCAGCCTGCTCCAGGGCGGCGGGGAGCTCACTGTGGCCGAGCTTCAGGGCCTGGGCCGCCTCGGTGATCTGGCTTAGGTGGCGGGTACGCAGCTGGTACAGGTACTGGTCCAGGTGAGTGGCAGAGGGCATCTCCTGGACATCTCCCAGGGGTTGGCTATGATGGACAGAGACAGGATTTGCCTGATGAGCCAGAGCCCAGCACTCGCCCGGGCACACGCGTGTACACATGTGTGCACAGGCCTCAGACCCTCAGCCTCCTGCTGGCTGCTCCACCTGCCCTGGGTGCCTCCTCCAGCCACCTCCTCCAGAAAGCCTGCCCCAACCACACTGGCCAGCGTGCCTCCTGCTCTGAAGTACCCCTCTCTTCTGAGGCTGCCTGTCTGGAACCTACCCTCTCAGCCTCCAGTTATGTGACCTCTTTCGCCTGTGCGTCCGCTCTGCCCAACTGACTGCAAGCCCCCAGAGGCCCGGTGGGTCCCTCCTGCCCCCTGCACCCTCCTAGAGCAGAGGCCTGAGCACTGAGTTGCCTTTGGCTGAAACGAATCCATTCTGGTGTACGCACACTTTCTTCAAGAAGGAAATTTATGGACCCCTGACAAGCCACTGCAGACGCTGTGGGGAGGCCAGCAGCCAGCAGCACAGATGGGTCGACCCAGGGCGGCCCCACAGCATCCCTCCCAGAACCCTCTGCCTTGGGAAGCCTTTGGAGGGGAGGTGGGGGTACACGCAGTCCCAGAAACACGGCCCCAAGCCTCCAGTAGGGGGGTTGGGTTTAAACTCAACCCTATTTGGCGGCGTAGAACTCTGACCACCCCCATCCAAAGGCTGGGCTCCCGGCCTAGGCGCCCCTTTACATGGCTCCTCCGGGCCACACCAAGGCCCAGGGTCAGGGAGGACACACACAGGGGTCACAGAGGACGGAAGGGGTGGGTGACGGCCTCTGTGCTCTTCTCACCGGGCAGGACTCCTCCAGATTACCTCTGCTCCAGGGTCCGGGCCACCCCACCCCCGCTAAGCCCTTGACTCGCAAACAGGACATCAGTCAAGCCCGCTCGCTCACCAGATCTGCTCCCACCGCTCGCAGCCACCCCCCACCTCACGTTCCCTCCCCGCGGTGTCTCGACTCCCGGCTCCCGGCTGATTTATTTTTCTGCCAATTTCCCCGAGCTATGCAGAACCAATTACCGCCGAGCGCAGCGGCACCGCCGCCGCCAGATACACCACTCTGGCAGGCCCTCGGCGCACTACATTTTTCCTGTTATTTTTTTTAATTGAATTTTTAGGGTGGGGGGAGCAGTACGCAAACTCCATCTCAGGAAACTTAAGCCCTGGGGCCTGTCTCAGGTCACGTACTGCACACCCTGTGGTAATATAATATTTACTGCCCCGAGGGTGCCTCGGATGGGGCTGCCCCAGGCCAGGAGAGGGGCGGCCTTCATCCCCAGATCGCTGGAGCGCGGCGGAGGGGCATGTTCGGAGGGTGAAGGGGGGCCCGGGCCGGACTCCTGGGCTGGGCCTGCTGGGAAGGGGGCCTGAGTGGGCCTGAGGGCGGGGACAGGCGGGTCTGGAGTGGGATATGGAGAGGCGAGCCAGCCAGGGTGATTTATGCTCCCAGCCTGGGTCGGGAACTGAGAGGGACTGCCACGCAGACCACCAAAGGGAGATTTTCATGGAACCACCAGCCCAGCCAAGGCTCCCCAAGAAACAGTCGAGACCCGTAACTGCCACAAGCAAGGTGCCTCGGCCCTTTCCCACCCCGTGAAGCCCAAGGCAGGCCCAGAAAAAAGGGAGGCCTGGAAATGGAGGCTGGATGACAGGGCCCCAGCCCCAAGGAGGGGCAGTCACTCTACCAAGGCTGGATGACTTGGAAACGACAGGCCAGCCCAGGGCAGGGTCCCGCACAGGCTAGGAGCAGAGCTGGGCTGTCCACAAGGTGGCCGTCTGCCCCCACAGGGAGCGGATGCCTTTATCAGGGATGCTGCCTGGGAGGGGAGAGTGTCAGCCTGAAAGATACACTGGCCACTGGGTCATCCATTTCACTCCTCATGAGGAACAGCTCTGTTGGTGCTGATCAGAGGCTGGGTCCAGGGATGAGACCCAGCTCTGCCCTCAGGAAGGCCCTGGAACAGACAAGCTAGACCACCACCCCCTCCCCCACCCCCGAGCTGTCTCAGAGTCTGGAGCACTTCCTGGAGGAAGAGGACTCAAGCTGCCCTGGCAGGGTCGGCAGAGCGGGTCAGGCCGAGCAGAGCAGGAAGGGACTTCCGGCTGAAGCAGCATAATGTGAGGGACACTTGATGGTGGAGCTGTGGGCAGGGCTGGCTGGAGGAATGGGTGAGCAGCTGGCGGTCACCTATGGCAAGCTGGCTCGCGTAATCCGCGCCCAGGTGCCCTGCTATCGGCTGAAATGATGGCGTAACACAGAGCCGGGTGGGGGAGGGGAGCTTTCTTGCTCCAGCCCCAGAGCTATTGGTGGCTCAGATGGTGCTAAGGGAACCAATCTTCCACAGAGAGGCATGCATGCCCTACCGAGGGGATGGGACCCTCCTCACAAGCCCTTGACTTAACACCAGGGCTCTTCGGGAGGCCCCCAGCCACCATCTATCCCCAGGAAAGTGACTCACGGAGACCAGGCTTTGCCAGAGGCATTGTGAGCCGCGTACGCCAAGAACAGAGCACCGGGAGAGTGGTGCGGCAGCCCGGGGACTGGGACCCACCAGTCTCAGATGTGTCAGGCCCCTCGGACTGGCCAAGGTCCACACCGCACCTGGGTCAGGAGCAGACCATGGTGAACCCAGAGCCCTGGCCGCCCTCCGCTCCTGAGTTGTCAGGTCGGGCAGCGGGGCACAGCCAGTCACTCTGCAGCTGCCCCTGCTGACGGCACCGCCTCTAGCTTCACACTGACCTCTGACCTCCCGACCACAGATGCCCGCAGGCAACTGCTACCCAGCACTGCCAGCCCTGAATGCCTCTCCCTCTGCCAAACCTGCTCTTCTCTCACTGTCCCCCTCCAGAAATGGCCCTCCTCGCCACCCTCCTGCTCTGGCCAGAGCCAAGGGACCATTCTGGACCTTCCCTGGGCCCCCACACTCAATCCACCATTAAAGCCTGTCCAGTACGGAGCAGCAAGCACTTACTAGGGTGTGAATCTGGGCGATTAACCTCTCTGAGCCTGTTTCCGCATTTGTAAAATGTGGATCCCTCTACTTCCCGCCTCATAAGATTCTTATGATCAGTTAATACTGAGGTGAAAGTCTCAGAACCACACCTGGCACAGAAAGTGGTCCCCATGAGGCTGTTATTCACCACAATGCCCCCTGAACAGCCCACATTGCCCCCTACTTCTCTCACCCACGTCCCTGAGTCCCTGCCTTGGGTGATGCCTTCATCAGTCACCCCTCACCACTACCCCCAGCCCACCACTCTCACTGCAGCCAGAGTGAGTGTCTGAACCCCAGGAATCCCTGAGCCCCCTGCCCCCAACTCTGGGCCTGCCTTAACAAACCCAGGAGGCCTGTCCCATCAGGACTGCAGCTCCCCTCACAGCCCCCAGGGGGCAGCAGGTATCCCTGCGCCCATGCCCGGAAGTCCATTCCCCAAAGGCTGACTCCTCCCCTCCAGGGTTCTAGGACACCACCGCCTCCAGGAAGCATCTATAGATTTGCATAAGATGCACCTGCTCTGAGCTCCAAAGGCACATGCCTCGAGCCCCCAACACCTTCCTTCATTTGCTCACTTCTGCCTCGTCACCCCCGAGAGGGTCGAAGCTGCACCCTTGTAACGTGCTTTAGGTTCCTTACTTGGAACCCTCCACGTCTCAGGAAACTTTGGAGAAGGAGTGAATGACCCATCTGGGCAGCAGGCCACAGGGCCATTTCTGATAAATGTGTGCTTCCTACCTGGAGTATTAAGGACCAGAAGGGGCCCTGGCAGGCAGCCACACAGCACTTCTCACACACTCCACAGGGGCTGGGGTGAGACGACTTAGAGGAGGGTGTAGAATATATTTGCAAACATTCACACTTAATCCCATGGTAAGAAAAAAGACTGCTATCTATTATTAAGTCCATTTCATACCTGGGAAAACTGAGGCCCAGAGAAGTAAAGTTGCCCAAAGCCACAAAGATGGATAACAGGATGAGAATCTAAGTCTCCTCAGTGCTTCTTCTTAATAATAATCACAGCTATCATTTATTAAATACTTCCTAAGGGCCAGGCATTTTGCTTGTGTGACCTTATAAAGCGGTTACAATATTCTTAATGTCAGGTTGAAATGAGGAAACCAAGGTTAAGAGCAGGTGGGTGGTGAGTCCCAAATCACCCAGCTGTGGAGGAGAGGTTCAGATGCTTCCCCTTCTACCAGGGCCCTGGACCCCCATTCTCCTTCACCCTGGGGGCTCCCTTTTCCTGAAGCTGATGATCAGCCATGTCAATAGAAGGCTAAACAGAAACACTGGTCCCCAACATGGCCCCAGGGGGAGGAGGGTGCCGTCACCCCCACCAGCCAGCTCCTCCTGGAGATTCCATCAGGGAAATAGGAGGTCGGGGATCAGAGACACAATGCATCCCATTCAGGTGAGCCGGGCCGCCCCGGGCCCGCAGCTGCCGCTGCTGCAGGGAGATTTATGACCTGCTCTAAATGTCACCTTTTCAACTCCCCGCGCTGGCTCCACCACCTTTGGACTCAGCACGGGCTGGACTGCTGGCCAAGCGTGGCTGGGGAGACGTGCCGTCGCTCACCGCCACACACGAACACTCCCGGGAAAGGGCCCGGCCAGCCAGAAGTGGAGGGCGCGTGGGTGCCGGGCACCCCCTACCTGCAGCCTGCAATGAGCTCATCCATCAGCTGAGACACCAGGGAGTCCGCATCCTCGGCGGAACACGGAGCCTTCAGGGCCAAGTGGACCTGCTCCAGGCCGGCTTCCTGTGGAACGGGCGGGCTGGGCTCAGGAAGGTCACCGTGGGGCGGACCCTCAACCCCCAGGTCCTGTCACCACAGCCCAGCCCCTGAACCAAAAAGGAAAGAACAGGGAGAGCCAAGAATGCAGAGCTTGGACCCCCAAGCCAGCGGCTGTCGTGGCTCAAGAACTTTCCAGGGTTCCCTGCACCAAGCATTCCAATTCCCAGACCGGGGACTCCTGCCCACATGTGTATCTCACTCTCCGCGGCCCCATCAAGCCAGGTCTAACGTCTCACAGGTAAGTGAGCTCGGAGCCAGCTCCAGTTCCCACCTGGCACCCTCTCTCCTTTCCAAACCTTACCACCCAAGCAGGCTTGGACCCCATTCTCCTTCCTTCGGGAGCTCACAGACAACCTGCCATCGCGGGCCTTCCCTCCCCAAACTCCTACCCATGCCCCCATTGCAACTGGTCTCCTCCAGGGAGCGCTCCATCCCCAGGCCTCAGCCCCTAACTGGGAGACAGATCTCCCAACAGGTCACCCTCAGGCCAAGGACTTGCCCCTCCATCCCCACCCCCTTGCCTACCTCTTCTGCCTTCCTGAGCCTGTGCTCCACCCCGGGCCTACCATGCTGCAGACAGACAGGCCCCGGAAGGCACAGCCAACCCCTGTCTCCCAGGCATGGCCTGGCAGAGGACAGATGGCCAAGAAGATGCTGGACTTGCACAAAATCGACTCCAAGCTCTCCCAAACCTGGGTGTGGACTGGTCCCTCCCTCCCAGAGAACTGCAGGTCTCAGGGAAAGTGTGGGTCATCGTGGTCCCCATCTGGGGCCAACAACCCCTCCCAGTCATTCTAAAATCCCCGTTCCCCCTTCCCTTTCTGCCTTCCCTCCTCACCATGCTCACCTCCTCCACCTGTCCAAACCTCTCAACCCCCTGCCCTCTACCCTGCTGCCCCTTGTGGACCCCCAAAGCACAGCCACACCTGCATCCCCCCGTTCTCACGGGCCACCACCTCGTGGGTGAGCCTCCACCCCGTGCACACACAGAAACGGCCAGGGGCCACCACCAGGATCTTCCGCCCTTGGCCTCTTCCCTCTGCCCACTTTGACTCCCCTGTGCTCTCTGGCCAAGTGCCAGGCCTGCAAATCCCAGCATCCACCAGTAACCCCCACCACATCCAGGACAGGACACACCCCTGACCTCACAGCCCCTCTCTTCTCCCCAGCTCCCAGCCACTGGAGGCCCTCCTCACAGCTCCCGCTCCCCAGTCCAACAGACCGCCAAGTCCTTGCAGCTCAACTCCTTCCGATTTCTCCCTGAGGTCAGCTCCCTCCCAAAGCCACTCCCCTGGACCCCTGCAAGGGCATCCTAACTGGCTACCAACTCCCCTCACTGGATGCAGAGCCTCGCCGCCCTGAGTTGCTTGCCTGATGCTAACTGGCCTCCTCTCGCCTCTGAGCCCCCCTCCCGAGGGACTCCTGGAGTGACATCTGAACTGAAATGTCAGCCTCTGTAGGAGAAGGGTGGATGAACCTGCTTTCTCCTTTACTAAGCTGACCCCTGAAGTCAGGGGCAGCATCCTGTTCACGTCCACCCTCTAGCTAGATGTTTCCAGCACAGCCCTTGCTGGGCTAAGAGTCAAAGGCATTCGATGAATGAATGAATGGGTGGATGGATGGCTGCAGGCTCTGTCCTCTGCCAGCAGCTGGGTTTCTCTCAGCTGTGTCCCTGTGCCATCTCCTACCTCGGACTTGTGCAGGGCAGGACTGCAGGCCTGGCCTGGTCAGGACACAGGGACCACAGGCATGGTGAGGTCTGCAGGCTTAGCCCCTGTGGAGGCAGGACTGAAGACACCCGCGGGCCGGGAGGGGTGCATGCATGCGGTGCTGTGGGTGGTGCCTGCTTCCACTCACCAGCTGGTCGGCAATCCTGAGAAGCTGGTTCTGAGCCTCGACTCTGTGGCTGATGTCCTCCCAGTAAGAAGACAGCACCACCACGGGCTTCACGTTGCCCCAGGGTAGGTAGTAGTAGTGGCATCCTGGAAGGACGCAAGGGCCTGGCGCTGAGCCCCGAGCAGAAGAGTGGGGGGACCGAGGTAGGGGGTGGATGCAGACAGCTGCCCCCCACTAAGACACCTGTGGCATGACCTGTATTCCCCAGTGCCCGGAAAAGGTGCTAAGAGTTCCCTCCACACACCGAACAGACAGCTGCTGCTCTCATTAGGACTCCTTAGCACATCAAAACCGAGGGGCTGTCAGAAGGGCCACACTGTCAGCGTGGGAATCCCACGCTCTCCAAAATCTCTATGCAAAGCCCCAGAGCCACCATGGAATGAGTGGTCGCCAAAGATGAAGATCAAGGCCGACCACTGCTGGTGTCAGGAGCCCAGTCTATGGCTCCCAGCAGGAGGGATGAACCTGGAGATGAGCACGGGGAGGCAGCACATCGGGGAGCAGGCTAGGGGTCCCCCGAGCATGTGTGCCTTTGGGTGAGCCTCCAGAAGCTTTCCGCAGGGGATGGGATTTAGGGCTCGGCCCCTACTCTGAGTCCTGGGTCCCCTGCCAGGCATGCAGCCTCCAGCCTCACCATCGAAGACCGCCCGGCTGTACTGGGTGGTGGAGGCCAGCGGCAGGCAGGTGGTGTCGAACTTGTTGCCATAGTTTCCAATGCTGACCTCGAACTGGACGGCGTCATCAACATCCTGCAGCATGGTGGCCGAGTAGAAGGCGGCAAAGAGCGAGTACTTGCGCCTCCGGAGGTACTTCTGGGGGCAGAGAGGGCAGCCTCAGGGTCACGGGGGGGAGGGACAGGGACACTGGTGCAGGGAGGGGTCACGTGGCTGGAGGCCCTGGCTGAGCCTGGCACCCAATAAATCCTGGCTGGACGGGTGGGTGGCGAGTGCTCCAGCTCTGCACCAGAGCCCAGATTTGGTCAGTAACTGAGCAAACTCATTCCAGGCCTGTGTGTTTGGCCGTGTTCCTCTACTAAGGTCTGCGCCTCCGAGGTCATGGAACTCCTTAATCCAAACCAGCAGCGGAGGCACCACAACCCCAGGAAGCCTGGTCTCCTGCCTCTGCCTTTCCAGAAGGGGCCAAAGGCTATAACCCACCGTGTCCCCCTACCCAGAACACCCAGTCCACGCCACTCAGCTCCACCACGCTGGCCAGCTCTGCGGCATCACAGGCTGCTACGTGCGTGGGATGAATGAACCCCATTGTCCCTGCTAGGCATCAGGCACCAGGCTGAGGACATGGCCAGCACTCAACCACACATCCTGGCTTAAACCAAGGTGACTTTACGATCCCCTCTGTGGAAGGCAGAGAGGAGAGAGGTTACAGGACTGGTTTATTAGATGAAGTACACAGTGATAATAGCTAACACTTATTGAGCACCTACTGCATGCTGGTATGAATAAACTTCATTCTCACAACAATCTTTTGAGGTGAGTATAATTATTACTCCCACTTTACATATAGGAAAACTGATACAACTTGTAAGTGGACAAGCCAGAACTCAACCAGCACCACCGACTACAGGATGAGAAAGTATAAACCCTCATGAGGACTCCACACAGCTGCCTCCTAGAAATAAGTCCCGGTTCCACCACTTGCCACTCTGCTACATTTGAGCCTCAATGTTCTCATCTGTAAAATGGGGATACTCAGAGCAGGCACCTGGCAGGTGCTGGGAGGACTCAGTGACATCGGGAGTATCATCAGCATTGTGTCTGACACACAGTGATTCATAAGTGTTAGCTATTCTTACATTATTACTATTTTAAAATAGCCTCTCATTTTGCATCAAGCTTTAGACTTTAAAACACTTCTATTTATCTTCTTTTGGCTCAGACAATAAAGAATCTGCCTGGGATGCAGAAGATTTGGGTTCGATCCCTGGGTTGGGAAGATCCCCTAGAGGAGGGCATGGCTACCCACTGCAGTACTCTTGGCTGGAGAATCCCATGGACAGAGGAGCCTGGCGAGGTACAGTCCATGGGGTAGAAAAGAGTCTGACACAACTGAGCGACTAACACTTTCGTTTCAGGAGCACTTTTCACTTTTTATCTTCTTTGAGCCTCTGAACATTCCTCAGGAAGGCAGACCGGGCGCTGGGTTGCTCTGAGGCCCAGAGGTGTGAAGGCATGTGAGTGTGGGCGGAGCTGGGCCCTTCTCCACCAGCCCCACTTGGCCACCGCCCTCCTGGCCCCTTCCAGGCCACGCCCCTCACCTCCACCCGAAGGATGTCATCGGCAGAGAGAGCCTCCACTTTCTGTTCACTGTGCTCCACCAGCTTGGTCTCCAGGGAGAGCAGGAGCCGGCCTCGGTAGGCCACGCCTTCCCCCTGGGAGGGGAGGTAGGGTCACCAGGAGCAGGGCCAATGGAGGGGAGAAGGGGAAGGGAAGGAGCCTCATCTGGCCCTGAGGTCACCCATCTCCCAGGAAACCAGCAGAGGCCCTGGGCCACACCCCATCACTCTGCAGATGAGGAAACGGTGGCCCAGAGGGTCCAAGGGAAATGCCACCCTGACGGTCAGCACCAGGGTCCAACCTTGCCAAGGGGAGAATGAAACTTGAGACAGACAGAAGCTGGGCCCCTTGGGGACCAGGAAAATTAGCAGGGGTGGGGGTGGGGGTGGGGGTGGGGAGGGGATGTCAGGCTTGCCCTGAAGGAGAGGCAAAGAGAAGGGAGTGGGAGGGAAGAAGGGGCCAGGAGGGGTCTGGGAGGAAGAAGGGGTCTCTGAGCGGGTGGCTGCCTGGCCCTGGGCCCGCTCAAGCACCGCCAGGCCCTTGGAGTCCAGGCTGACCTCAGATACTGCCCAGGCAGGCCCCAGGATCTGGGTTCCTGTCTGGCTCACCTTGCCCGTGTTGAGCTCTGCATAGGGATCCGGGAAGCCAGTGAACTCCCTGGGGCTGCCATAGAGGTTGATGTAGCAGGGCCCAAAGGTGGGGAGGAAGCCTAGATGGTCATCCACTGAGAGACACAGACACAGGTGCAGATTAGAGGGGCTGGCCCAGCCGAGATTTCTAGCGCTCACCCCTGCGACCTTCAGGCCAAGCCCATCCCCGGTCTCAGCGCCTCGCACGTGCACAGGATGTAGCCCCCACAAACATATAAAGGATAGTGATCCCCAGGAGAGCTACCACTGTCTCCCCTGCGGGACTTTAATCCTCACCAAGTCGAGACATGGAGATTTGTATTGTATTAGTCTCGTTGTATAGATGAGGAAGCTGAGGCCGAGAAATGAAAAGGAACACACGACTGCAAAGAGGCATGACCCCAGTGGTCTCACCTTCAAGCCCATGCACTCAGCCAGCATGCGAAGCTAGGGCTCGGGCTCATTGCCCTGCCCCTCCCAGCCCACGCTCATCCCCTCCTCACCCTGCCCTTCCATCTGTGTCTCAGGCCATCCAGCCTGTGGGGAGGCACACAGAAGGCCCAAGAGCCTGGTCACCAGAGACATCATCTCCTGGACGCCAGGGAGGGGGCCCAACTCGATGTCACCCCACACACAGGGCAGCCCGAGGCACATGTCTCCATCACCCCTGTATCCTTATGGAGTTGAGACAGACCATCTAATAGCCTTGACTCATCCTGGCATCTCCTCCTCTTCCCCACTTTGTGCAAAGAAGGATCTTTCAGTGGAGCAAGTTGGAGGAGAGTTTGAAAATTACACTAATGATGAGACAAAATCTTTCCTCCACATCATTTCCATCCTTTTTTATTTTTTGAAGGCTCTCTTTTGTTAATGTCATGACTTTCCAGCTGACAGCCAAGTTTCCTAGGACGGGACTTCAATGGCCAAACTCTGAGAATCCTGAAAAGCCAGGGTGCCTCATCATCGGAAGGAGGAAGAGGCCGTTTCCAGAATGGCGAAGGTGGGAGGTGGGCCCAGAAGCAGGTACTATCTGAGATGACTCTGAGTGCTCAGACCCTGGGGTGGGTTCCGGGGCTTGAGCCCGTCCCTGAGCAGTAAGATATCCCCAGCTAGGCGCAGGAGCACGCCTGCTCCAGAGCCCTGCACCAGCATCACTCCTCCTCCAGTCCCCATGACACACTCTGGCTTTGGGGACGGGGGTGAAAGACCAGATGGAGCTGTTGTGAGCATGACTAATTATTCATACTAATCATCTTGACTATAATTTACCTTGCAAATTTCAACTTCAAGAGTTTTCAGCTCACCCCAGCCTCCTCCCTCCCGGTCCCTGAGAGGACTCACACTTCCCCTCCCTCATCACGGACCCCCTGCCTGCTCCACCCCCCCACCCTGCTAGAGAGCATGAACTCATTTGAGTTCCAGTGCCCGGCACATTCGGCAAGGGGGTTAGAGAGTGGGAGGGAATTTTCTTTGAAGCATTCCCAACAATTTACATATTCCACCGTGGTTGAGAGGTAACAGCCAAAGTTAAGCTTGGGGATTGCGGTGGGGAATCTCCAGCCCACCACAGGCAAATGGAACACTTCCCCACAACCAGCGCCCTTGCCCCTCCAGTAAAAACCTCAAGGCCCACTCCCTCGTCATCCCGGAGGTGATAGCACGTACGGTCTGTGGCTGGAGGAGGCTTGACCACACCTGCAGGCTCCTCTAAAGCGTAAAGAAATGGAAGAGGGGTTAGGATGGGCGTGGCTGGGTGGAGGACCAATTAGGTGAAGGAAGCACTGTGGATGGACAGCTGGCAGACAGACAGAAGGAAACAGCTCCTGGACGGGAAACAGATGTGGGCCGAGATCCCAAGGCCAGCCCAGCTGTGAATGTATCTCACACTAAGTCTTCGGTGCACCCCCCTCCGCCAGACACAGTCCCAGTGCCCCGGCGTGAGCGCCGCTGTCTGCCTGCAGGGATGTACGTTCTGTCAATTGAAAACTGGACCAGAAACTTGACTCAATTCATTCAAGGAATAACACAAGAGAGAAAAAAAAATGCTGTGCCATATTATAGCCAGATAAGAGGGGAAAACAAAGTACAGATGCAAAGAAAGCGTGAGGGAAACGTGAAAGGGCCAGAGCCGGGCACACACAGCGCTCCACCCCCGGGCAGGTTGACTGCATGGAGTGGAGGCGTTTCAAGGCACAAGATCTCCACCTAGTGGTCATTTGTAGAATTACCACTAAGGGCACCATGTTGCATTTTCACAACAGCAGGCACTGGGAGGCTTTTGGCACCTGCTGTTTCAAATGAAGCACAGTGCCAGACACTGTCCATGAGCTGGAGGTCCTACTCCTGGGTGCACCCTAAACACAGGTAAGGAGGGCCTAGAAATAAGAGAAGCAAGGAAGGACATGCTCTGGTAGACTTCCAACTTCACTTCAAGACAAGTACAAGACGCCCCCAAAGGATGCAGTCCTCAGCCTCCTGGTTCTGCCTCTTGCCACACTCTGACCTTCCCCGTCTCCTCCAACCATCCAAGTGTGGCCCAGTGTGGGGTCCTGATTGACCTGGGGCTGTGTTTGGTGAAATACCTAATTATTTTCATTCACTGATCACCTTTACCTATTGGTCTCCTTCAAGAAGTAATACCTATTGCTATTTTCCTTATAGCTCCATGATCAGAATTAAGAGCCAAGAGCTGAGCAAAACATTGTGGCAGGAAGGAAGAATGAGCAGAGACACAGGAAGAAAGGGTGTGGAGAAGAGGGAACGTGGATACAAGGACAGAGCTGACCAAGTGAGCACAGAGGGTGGACGGAGGATGAGCGGGGCCTGAGGCCCTGGGACCCAGCCCCTCAGCTCCGCACAGCCGGCCTCAGCTAGGAATGCCGGCCAGCAGGAGTCAGAGTGCATAAACCATAATTCATGGCCATTCTCATATCCACAGGAATAGGTTTTCATCAGGAGGGGAGCGAGGCCTCCGGTCATAGGGGAGTTTCAGCGACCACAGAGGACCGACCCGGCACAGCTGCACCCCCAGGGGAGCACGACCAGGGCCCTCCGGAAGGAAACAGATTCCACTTTAAGCTCCTTCCAATGATTACAAACAGGCCCGGCCAGTTATCTAGGGCTAATGAGGCCAAGGTCATAGTTCCGACCCCCATGTGCTTCTCGCAGAAGAAAACACAGCTTTCCACCCACAGACCAACTCTGCGTTCTGGCTGCAAACTAGTGCCCAGCCCAGACACAGCTGGCCCCTAGTCCCACCGGTCATCTGAGCAACACGTGCCTCTGGTGGCTGGGAGGACCAAGCGAGGGGGCTGCCAAGCAGCCTGGTTCTCAACCACGCCTTGTTCACTAATTGGCTCATCCATTCATTGGTTTGTTCCACAAACCTAACAGGCACAGAATGAGGCGTGGTAAGACAGGGCCCCGCTGACAGCTAAGGCCAACGACTCCCAATTTGGGGGCAGGGTCACAGGTCTCCAGGTGTGAGGATCATGCTTGTGTCTGCAGACAGCTCATAAAGTCAAGGGCAGAGTCATCAGTGAAGCCACCCAAGACAAAGCCTCTATTTAGTCCTCACCACTCTTCTGCCAAAACACAAGTGTTCTGGTGTGTTTTCCCTAAGCCCAAGGAATAGGGGCTGGGGAAGCCTCAAAACACAGATGAACGCTCCCAGTTTTGTGGCCTGAGCAGCCCAGCCCAGCTCCCTCACCTGCGGAAGTACAGGGCAGGTCCTCCCAGCCCAGGACCCCCTTCTCCTGGAGCATCTGAGGCCACTACCTGCAGCCAGCCCAGCCACTCCCTCTGCCTCTCAGCACATCTCCCACGCCCACGGCTTGGCTGCCTGACTCCAGCCCGCGCCAGGCAGGAGGAGAAACCAAGAACTGCTGGGAAATCCTCATCATCTATGTTCCAAAGACAAAAAGAAACGAACTTTGGATTTTGTAGCCGTGGAAAAAACTGCCTGAGTGCTATTTATGTAGCATGATTTTCATATGTACAAAGTTATAAAAGAATTTGTGTCGGTTTCATGGGGCTCGTGTGCCTGCTACCTTTCAAAAGGACTGAAGCTTCTCAGGAAAGCACTCCTCATTAAAAAAAAACAAATTTTTTACTAAATACTTTGGAGCACAGGGTCCAAGGAATACTTAAGTGTGCCCAGGCAAACTTGCGGGCAGAAGTGCTTAAGAGGCTAGTGTTAGGTCCTATCCTAGCTGGAAATAAAAACAAAAACACGAAAACAAAAACTGGTTGGATCAAATAATCTGATGAACCGTGAGGCTGGAGAACATAGAGAAAGAATCCATTTTTATAGTTTGGTTTAGTTTGAGCTTTGAGAGTAGTGGAAAAACCAAGGGCCACACATCACCCAGATATTCTAGAACATCCTAGGGTGGATAAAAACAAAAAGAGCTCAAAGTTGGAGTGACATTCAGAGGTGGCCTCAGGACAAGTGGGAGACGCTTGGCAGGGAGGCAGGCACGGGCTAACCTTTCAGGCCTAGAAAGAGCTTGAGAACGGCTCCAGTTTGAGCAATAGGTCTCACTGTTTTGTTGCTACAGAGATCAAGCTATTTAACTGTATTTAAAACTGGTTAGCTGGTGACAAGAAGATTCTCATTTATGTCCAAAACAAACTGTGGGAGCCTGTGGTCCATGAACCACAATGGGTTGGCCATGGATTGAGCGCCACCTAGTGACCAAATAAATCTCTTTCTCACGTTCCCATTCAAATATTCATGATGACCCTGGAAAAGAGCAAGGTCAACACCACCAGCAGACGTGAAGATGGATGGGGGCACAGGCATCTAAACTCTCCCTCGGGTGGCTGCCAGCAGGCAGAGCTTTAGCCTCGTGAGACAGTGGCTGCTGGAAAACAGTCAGAAAGGCAGTTTGTGCCTCTACCAACATTTGCCCTTGGACTCAGAGACAGGGACAGCACTGGAGAAGAGGTTCTTTCCATGCAGGAATTCTGATTCATGAGGAGCCTAGAACAGTGTCTCTCCCACCTACCTCTGTGATACACTGCCCTCACTTCCCATCTTTCTACCTCTACATCCAACTATCAGAACAGCAATTGCAGGAGGACTGCATCCCGGGACAAGCAGTTCCCACAGTCAGGACGGGGAGGGGCTAGGGCAGGAGAAACCCTTATCGCAGGGGTTTCTGGGAAGGAGTCTTGGTATATTCCAACAATTACAAGTATCAGTGATGAAATGAGCATGGCAGAGAGCAGCTAGATGTTAACGCATCGGGACGGAAACTGGAAGTTCATTGTAGAATTTTTTACTTGTATATATATATATTTTTAAATGTTTCAGAGAATCTAGAAGAGACTGGTCAACCTCAAAAGTGTTAGGTGGAATCTGCCAGAAACTAGGCATGCTAACCTGACCTCCAGATAAAGATCTGAGAAGATGGATGGATGGAGACTCACACATCCTGTCTGTGGAAAGACGCCAACACTGGCCAGATCTTGTGAGAGTGTGAGAGTGAATAAAAGGTTGGGGGGTGGGGGTGGACAGAGAGCCAACCAGGATAGGGAAATAGGGAGGAAACAGCATCTGTAAAATTCAGGAGGGTGTTCACCTTGAACTCTCAAGAAATGATTTGGAATCCTCAGGAGAGTACAGGAAGACATAGCTTTTGTGGAACAAAATAAAATGAGGGAGAGAACAAAGAGGAAAAGGAAAATATAAAAGGAAAGACAGAGGGAAAGGAAAGCATGAAAAGAAACTAAAAAGGCAATAGTCAATTTTAAACCACATGGGAAGCAGTAAAAAGCAGAATTGGTACAGGGGGGAAAAAATCAGAATAGGGATGCAGAAAGCCAATAATCATGATATTAAAGAGCAACATTACTTTAGGGTTTATTGTGTTCCAGAATGTGACATTTATAGTCTCACTAGATCTTTGCAAGGACCTTACAAGGTTGGGACTGGTGGGAGGAGACTGGAGCAACTCTCTTGGAGCCCTCTGGCTCCAGAACAGCTTTTATCCCACCCCACACCATGCCTTCAGCTGCTCAGACAACAATATTAAGAGTAGATGAAATCATTCCTCAACTCAGATTTAAGAATTCACTGTGCCTCAGACAAAATTCAAGAGTCCTGCTCCTAGACAGATCAAAATAATTTTTTAAACTATAAGTAAAAAGAGACATTCCTACAAGCCAGAAAAAAGAAAAACTATCTATAGAGGAATCAAATCAAACTGCTCTCAGAAAACGCATCAAAAGAAGCTCAAAATAGATTAAATATCTAAATGTAAAAAAATAAAAGTAAAAAATAGAGATAAATACAACCTTGGGATTTGCTGAAGGCCAAAAGCATGACATATGTGGCAGAAACCATACTTTCATTACTTAAATAAGAAATACTGAAAATAAACGCAAGTTAACTAGAAAGTTGGGTGGCTCAGACAGTAAAGAATCCACCTACAATCAAGAAACCTGGGTTTGATCCCTGGGTTGGGAAGATCCCCTGGAGGAGGGCATGGCCACCCACTCCAGTGTTCTTGCCAGGAGAATCCTTATGAACAGAGGACCGTGATGGGCTATAGTCCATGGGGTCACAAAGAGTCAAATATGACTGAGCAACTCATCACACAATTAGAAAGTTAAAAAAGAAACAACAATATATGTCTAAAGAGAGTTAAAGAAAAGATTTAAAAGATGAGAGGATAAAACATTAGAAACTATTAAAACTAATGTGTGCATGTGCAGTTACTCAGATGTGTCCAACTCTATGCGACCCCCGTGAAATATAGCCTGCCAGGCTCCCCTGTCCATGGAATTCTCCCAGCAAGAATACTAGAGTGGGTTGACATTTCCTACTCCAGAGGATCTTCCGGACTCAGGCATCAAACTCAAGTCTCTTGTGTCTTCCGCATTGGCAGGTGGACTCTTTACTATTGCATAGCTGGGAAGCCCGTTAGAACTCATATCTAAGCCCAAAAACTTTTCTTTGAAAATTTCAATACAGTAAGGAGAAAGAAAAACTTCTAAGACTAATCAAGAAAAAAGAAAATTCAAACACATATCATTAGAAATAAGAAAGTAGAGAGAATTGTTTAAATCATAAAACAACACTATAAAAAAATTAGAAGACCTCCATGTAATAAATATTCTTCTAGAAAAATGTAGATTATCAAAATTAACTGTAGTAGAAGTAACAAATTAAAAATACCAATGATCACAGGAGAAACTGAGAAGGTTTTAAAGAGCTAGTGCAACACCCACTCAAAAAGGGCACCCAGCCCATACGGTTTTATGGGTGAATTCTTTCAAACCCTCAAAAGACTATATTCTTATGTTATATAAACTGTTCCAGATGTTAGAAAAGACTTTAAATCTTTCCAATTAATTTTACAGAGCCAGCACAGCCCAGATACCAAAACCTAAGAAATAATAAGCAGACATACCAATTAAAGATAATAGAAAATCAAGAAATAGGACCAAGAATACATTTAGAAATTTAGTAGGGGATAAAAGTGGCATTTCAAAATGTAGGGGAAAGATTATTCAATATATAGTGTTGGTATTACCAAAGAACAATTTTTTTTAAAGTAATGTTAAACCCTTGCCTAATTCACTAAGGAAAAGATTAATATATTGGGCTATGTAAAATTTTTAAATTTAATAGTTAAAAGCTATTACATGATCAAATAAAATTGACAAAAATTATTTACAACATAGATGACAAGAGAAAGTTAACCTCCATATACATACAGAACTCTTAAAAAACAATGAGAAAAAGACAAACATGCCATCAAAAATGTAGACAAAAGCATGAATAGGCAATTTACAGGAGACTAAATTTTTAAGTATATAAATATATATAATTTGTAAAAAATATATAATTTGTAAATGTAAGATGGTTATTAAATATTTTAAAATTTACATTGGTCAACTTTACCAGATATAAATGAAATAAAATTAAGGCAACAATGAAATGCACCCAATAAATTGACAAAGTTCTTTAAAAATATCATTATCTTGCTTTGTGTTGATAAGGATGCAGCAAAATAAGCTTGAGAGATTAGAGTGTAAATGAGTCCAGTCGTTTTGTAGGGCAATTTTTATATACACCAAAAGCTTCAAAATCTTTTGACACAGCACTTCCACTTCTAGGCATTTATGCAAAAGAAAAATCAGGAATTACATAAAAATTCAGCTACAAAAACCGCTCTCAATATCAAGCCGAGCTCTCAATATCAATATCAAGTTAGCTGCTTATAACATGGAAAAATTAGAAAACACCTAAATACTCAACATTTAGTTAATGTGGTCTATGGCACATTCACCATATTGTAGAATATTTAACAGCATGAATAAATGTCTATGTTATATTGCCTAGTGACAAAAAGCAATTGTCAAAACAATTAAAAACTGTTCAAAACATTGTTTATCATGTACACACGTATACACAAACAGGTCCCAGAATATTAATATTTACCTCTTGTCTGGGAAGAGAGGCTAATGGATAATTTTGTGAGGAAATTTGTATATTGTTCTTTCAGATTATCTCTTTTAAATTGTACAAAATGATCATGCACTACTTTCTAACAGACCAATGAAAGCCATTTCAAAATAGGAACTGCTAGAAAACAGTCAGCCAACATAGAACCTGGTGGATGGTGTGGCCACAGACACCAAGATCATCTGCAGGAATGGATCCTCTCTAGACCATTTGATGGTGTACCCACCTTCCAAGGTGAGGCCAGTCCTAAACACAAGCCCATCTCTCTCACTGGCCAAAGCCCTTCTTCCTGGGAAATGGGCAACGAAGACCTTATAGACTTCCCTTTTCTGCAAACTCTCAAAGCTAGAGGTGTAAGACAGTAGGCGTGGAGCAGGGGAGAGCACGGGCGGCCAGAGGGCAGCACAGAACGGGCACTTACCTTCTATCTCGCCTCCAGAGGCAGAGATCTTCGACATACTCAGGTAGGTGGTGGCCACAATATCATTGTGGGTGAGGCGGTCCCTAGAGCAAGGGGCAGAAAGGGCCTGAGCAAGGGCGGGATTTGCAGGCCACAGCCCACCCAGGGAGGAAAAGGCCGGAGTTATGCACCATTAGGGGTCCCAGTCTTCACATTAGGGATGTTATGGAGGCCTAATAATGTTTGGGGAAAAGAGACTGGAAAGAAAGTGTTACTCAAGACTCCTCTGGGGGGGACCCAGCCCATCAGCGTCCCAACAGCCAAGCTGGAGGTCTGTGGGCACGGCTGCAGGTTGAAAGGGAGGAGGCCTGAGGCAGGAGGCAGTGCAGGGAGCCGGAGGCCGCTCGGGGAGCCAGACCCCAGGCCCAGAGAGAGCAAGGCTCTGAGAGCTAAGACATACCAGACCAAGGAGAAAACTCAGGTGACCAGGAAGAAACTCTCTCTCCAAGGAAGCCCACAGTCTTAATTAACTTAGGGTAGCTAATACATAGCTCTTTTTTGTATCTGACTGTGTATGTGACAAAGCACTTTTAGCTTCCTTGATCGCCAAGGATCCTACAATGGCTTTGGGGAATAGGTATTTTTATTAAATCTCTACTGCACAGATGGAAGGAAAGAGGCTCAGAGCCGCAAAGTCCTTGCCCAAGGTCAGCCTGGGAGGGAGGTGAGGAGCCAGGACAGAAACTGGTATCCTGACTCCAGGCCCAGTGCTCTCACCAAGGTCCACACTGCTTCTGTCTACAAGACTCGTCCTGCCTCCCCAGAGAAGGCCTCTCCCCTCCTACCCAGCAGAGGGGGTCACGGGGGAAGCTCCAGGACTGAGCGTTCTGTGCAGACCGATCCTCTGCCCCACACCTGCCCCCTTGACAACCATATATAGTAACAGCTGAGCACCTTTTGCTGGGCACCTCCTGAGGGCCAAACCCTGTACTAAAACTGTCACGGGACTTGGCTTGTTTAATCCTGAGGCAGGATTCTGAGGCAGGTTCTGCAGTTAGCCCCAGTTTAGATGAAGAAGCTGAGGTAGGCAGGATGACAAAGGTGGGACTTGAGCAAGATATGCCTTATGGGGAAACCAGAGCCGTGCCTGTAGAAACCTGCTGCTTCCCTGTCAGGCTAGGCCGAGAGTTCTCAATCCAGAGATTTTTGACCCCAGGACATTTGGCAACTGGAAACATATTTGGTATAGAGGGGAGCCACAGAGAGAGACTGTGATTGTAGCCAAACACCCTACAATGCACAGGACAGTCTCTCACTGCAAAGACGTTTCCGGTCCAAAAACATCACAGGGCCAAGACTGGAGGGGCAGTCTTGGCACTCTATCTCCTTCCAGAAGGTTCCCCATGTGCATCTTCCCTTTTCTTGGAGCCCAGCAGCCCTCTCTTCCTGCTGTGCGTCCCTTGGCCACAGGCGGCTTCAGGAGACGACATCCAGGTGCTACACAGTGAAAGACCCACCTGAGCATGGTGATGTCATTTTTCTTTTAAATCTTACAGTCAGACACCAGATCTTTGCTGCTCCCTCCCTTCCTCCCTGTATTTTCCAGGAAGGTGAGTAAGCTTTAAAGTTTTGTATCAGGGCGGGGGCTATGTTAGGAAGAGTGAATTGTCAGCACAGATCTGTATCACTTTTCCTGGTGACTGACACTAATAGAAACTGGGAAGTAAATAGTCCTTTAAACGTTCTACAATGAGATTATCAACACCAGACAATTGACAGTTGACGACACTTTTAAACGGCCTTCACGACCAAACCCTAGAGAAGACCAGTAGCTCTTGGAGTAAAATAGGATGTCTGACCTCTGGGCTCACCTGAATCTGGTGAGACGGGAAACAGGATGGAAAGAGAGAGGTTTTGTGTCAGGTTTTTTTGAGGAGGAGGCGGTAGTTTTGGGGGTTTTGTTTTTTAATGAAAAGAATTCTTTAAGAACCGAATGGAAGATTAAGTTACAGAGAAAAAGGCCATATGGACCATATCGTATTTCTAGGATTCAGGTAAAAGTACAAATTTATCTGAGTTTTCTGGGAAGAAAGCCCTTTTCTGGATAGGAACTTGCAGCAGCAGAATGATTTCTGGCCAAGAGTTGGGTTTTGGGGCTTGGGGTTGCTTTTGGAAAATACAGCAAGTCTGAAAATAGACTCACAATAAAAATGCCACTTCAACCTAAACCAGAGAGGCAACCACCAGATTCCGTAATGTGTTTGGATTGTACAGTATGCCGGTGCCTCACAGGGCTCAGAGGGACTCGGGCAGGGC
The DNA here is from genome assembly GCF_023699985.2 of Odocoileus virginianus. Classification (NCBI taxonomy): domain Eukaryota; kingdom Metazoa; phylum Chordata; class Mammalia; order Artiodactyla; family Cervidae; genus Odocoileus; species Odocoileus virginianus. The sequence goes on from NC_069675.1 coordinate 12,792,054, forward strand.
CCGTCCGCAACACAGGGGTCACGGCGCCCGCGAGCATTCGCTCACCCTGCCGCGCACAGACCTGCACCCCGGGCGCACGCAGCGAGGGGAAGGGACGGCTCCGTGGACGCAGAGCTCCTCGCCCCAGACCGCCTCCCACAGAGCATGCCGGCGGTCAGGGCCCCAGAGGCCGCTCCCTCCGGGCCCTCCTCACGCTCCCTTCCTCTCTAATTCTCACAAGCTGTCCTCTCTCAGGCTGGGGACCTGGCGCACACTTTAATGACTCTGTGGCCTGGGGGTTTTCCCCAGTCTCTCATTATCCTCCTGGCTGGGGGTGACATGGGCCGAAGACCAAAGGCCAACACGCTGGGAACCGCATGGCCAAGACTTTCTGGGGGCAGAGAAAGGACAGCTCTCTCTTTGGGGAAAGCCTGGTGTAGGGAAGGTCCTAGAGATGGCGCGTGGGGACCCCTGCAGCCCTCGGTGTGGGACAGGGCACCTCAGCGCACAGCCCGGCAGCTAAGCACAGGCTTGAGTTCGAGCCTGGCCTCAGCTGCTTCCAGCCGTCCCCCCAGGCAGGGCACTTATTCAGACATGCTCCCTCGTCTGTAAGGTCGGGCCATGCCCAGAGTCGAGCTGAGCATCAGGTGAGACAGGCATGTAAAGAGCTTCCCGGGCAGAGGGTCTGGAGCACACAGACACTCACAAGAGTTAGATACTAATTTTTTGAAGATGGCCCTGTGGCTGCTCCCCTGCGTGGGCAGCCTGGCCCCTTCGCCAGCCTGGAGATCTGCTCCATCCTACCAACCCTCGAGGCACCTCAGTCCACCCTCCTGCAAACTCTGCTCTTTCCCACCTCCTCGCCTCTGCTTGTGATCCACCTCTTTGTTGGGATGACTTCATCTCGAACTTCCCCAAGCCCCACATCCCCTAGGAAGGCCCCCTGGGCCCTTCTGGCCCCAGGGATCTCTGGTTCTTGGAGCCATCCCAACCCGCTGCGAGTAAGCTTCCCAACAGCCCACGCCGTCTCCTTCTCCGGTCTCCCCGTGAAAGTCTCACCTGAACCAGACTCCCCTGCTGCATGCAGACTGAACGAAAGGAAACCGCAGGACCCAGGGACCCCTGACCACAGCCACCTCTAAAGATCCCCAGACGCAGGACTCACCAGTCTATGACGCGAATCCTCATTTTCTCACACATGGAGGGAAACTAAGAGGGAAGAGAGAGGTGTTGGGGTGGAGTCCTTCTGCAGAAGTGGAAGTCTGGGGTGCAAGTGGGAGCCGGGAAGGCTGGGAGCCCGGGCCTCCTGGGAGTGGGAGGCTGGGAGCCCTGGCTCGTGGAGGTGAGGCTCACCATGGCAGGCAGTGTGACGCTCTGGTTCCACTGAGGATTGGCTGTCTTCTCCAGGATCTTGCTGCAGAGCTAGAAGACACAGAGGCTGGGTGAATGGAGCTTTGAGGGGACTCTGGGTACCCCTGGGGACCACCACACCAACCAGCTGCCATTGTCGGCCACGCTGACCACCTTTCGGGCTGGGCAGAAGGCTCTGGGGGCCATGGAACCTGACACAGTGGGCTCGGACACCAGGAACCTTCCCAGAGTTAAGGCTCAATGGTAGGTCAGACCCACGGGGGCATGGAGGGAGAGACAGATAATTTGAAAGTCACAACCGTCTCCCTTATCTCATACCTCTGGCTGGAAGTTCCCTTCCCTTCCCTCCCATTATGGCCATGACCCTAAGTATGGCAGCAACCCTTGAGTCCCGACCAGCTTTCCCAGGAGTCTTAGCATCTGAGGCAATCCCCTTTGCCCATTAGCCCACATCACCTGCCCCTTCGGAAGGCTGTGAGCGCAGGGAGGGGGAGAGGAATAGGAGGCCGAGCGGCTGGGCAGGGGGCCACACACCAGTGTTCTGAGAGGAAGGTGAAAATTCAGCTAAGATACAAACCTCACAGGCCACAGTTTGCCTCCCATCAGCCCTGCTCGAAAGACTGGGCTTTCCACAACAAGAAAGCTAGCAGAGGTGAGAACTGGATCCAACCCAGCAGCTCTGCCCTGGGAGTCCCCAAGGAGGCATCGATGCCAGCCCAGGGCATCCTGTCCCCACGCAGGGCAGTGGGCGAAGGCTCTGTTTCAGATGCTGGAAGGTGTGTGTCCTACACATGGAAATAAGGAGCAGCCTTCCTCAGAGCACTGACTGTGGGCCCTGATTGCGCGAAGCATTTACATAATAACCTCCTCTAGTGAGCAACTGACAAGACTCCATCAAATGAGAGTGTGGCTTCCCCAGGGGCCAGGACTCTTTCTTCATCCCTGGTCCAGCCAGTATCGGCCCCATGCCCATCGTCCCCTCCTCCCTGTGAGAAGGCCCAGGCAAAGTCTGGGGTAGGGATGGGTGCCAGGATTTGGCCCTTGTGTGAGCAAAGAAAGGAGTAAGGGAAGAAGAGAAACCAACAATCAGATGGAACAAAAGGCAGAGTGGGACTCACAGTTCTCAGGAGTGGGTACACCAAGGGCTGTAAAAGCACACAGAATGATGTGCCATCTCCCTCAGAATTGAAGAAACACAAACAAAACGAATGAGATACCGTGTCTCATCTATCAGAGTCATAAAAACCTCTAAAGCCTGTCAGCCCTGTCTTGGCAAGGCGACGGGAAACTGCTCGCTCAGATTCTGTTGGTGGGGAGAGAACAACTCAACCTCTCCAAAGGGCAATTGGCCACTCCCTTTCAAAATTAAAAATGCAGATGCCCTGTGACCTACCAGTTCTGCCTCTAGACATTATCCTACAGAAATACTTGCACATGTGCAGAATAACATGTGTCTGAGATTATTCTCTGCAGCATGACTCCAATTAGGGAGGGCCTGGAACAACCCACGTGTCCACCGACAGGGGACAGGTTGGATAAAGTACAGTCTGTCCACAGAATGGAGCACTATGCAGCTCTGGAAGAATGAGGACCACTCTATGGTATGAAACAACTTTTGAGGTGTATTATGAAGTGGAAAAAAAACCAAGGTGCAAAGCAGTAAGTATAATGTGCAACCATGTGTGTTAAAGGAGTAAAGGTAAGAATTTACGGTCAGACATGTGGCATGTACATAATGAAGCCGGAATGATGCAAAAGAAACTAACAATGATTTCCTGTGCAAGGGAGGAGATGACCGGAGGATGGCTGGACAGGTGCAGGGTGAGAGGTAGGGTTTTCATGATAGATGATAAATGAATATGATGTACATAACAAATGTATTACCTAATTCAAAACTTAGATGAACAAAACTTGGAAATAACAAAAGACAGAAAGAAATGGAAGACTTTCTCATCAGACACAGCAGACAGACCCTGCCAACCTTGCTCCTCAGCTCCCTGGATGAGAGGCACAGGTGGTCCCCGCCCTCCCCAAGCCCTGACCCTGGGGAGCCACAGGCCTTCTCCCCAGCAAGCACTTCCACCTGTCTGCCCTTGGAGGTTCCCTCTGAGACAGCCACCAAGACGCGTGCGCTGGAGCCTGAATAGCAGGTACCCCGCCACACCACAGGCCAGCACGACCTCTGGCCCTAGAAGTACCCAGAAGCCTTCCCACCCCCCACTCCTCTCCCCACACCTAGGCAAGGCAGCACCAAGCTCCCCCCTCCTCCTCCTCTTACCTGTGCCTTTTTTTTTTTACTCTCCTTCCCTTCACGATAGAAGGCCATCTGGCCATCTGTATCAAATACTCAAAAATGAGCATGCCCTCTGACCTGGTTCTAGAAACTTCCCTATGAAAAAGCAGAGTGTGGACAAAGATTCCTATACTCTGATGTTCCTCACAGAGTTGTTCATGAAAGAGGAAAATCCGCCCAAAAAAAGAAATCCAAAAATAGTTTAAATGTCCTATTATATTTGTTTAATGAAATATTATGCAGATAGCAAAAATTTATTTCAAAGACTATTTAATAACCTAAGGAAATGTTAGACAACAAAAGCAGTTTACCAAACCACATAGTTAGAGTTGACTTATTCTGGCAGTAGTTACACATTCTGTAAGTGACCAAGAACACAAGCTAGTGGATACTGAAGCATTGCTCCCAAGGGAAACACAGGCTTAGGGGCCTGCAAGCCTCTGGCACAACATTTTTTTGTCAACTGACCAGTAACTTTGTTTTATGTCTGTTTCTGTTTCAAGACACCTTTCTCTTTATATCAATATACTGTGGGTTTATTAACACTGAACTCACAGCCAACAGCACTTTAACTCATGCCTGAACAAAACTTACCAATACATACTTTCTCCATAAGGCACCTCACAATCTCCTTACTCTGAGAAACGCTAAGCAACATTTCAGCACTACACTTGGGAGCCACTGTAAGCACTGAAATCACCAGCAAAAAGAACACCCCAAAAATGCAAAAAAAAAAAAAAAATGACACCAAATAGACCAGGAAGAAACACATTACAGGATGAGCGCTGAAACAAGAAAGGAAGCACAGCGCTCCGGCTCAGCTGGCAGCACACACCTCAGCTGCATCAAGCTGTCCGGAGTTTTGCAAATAATGACCAAAGCACTATAAGGATTGACTTGGGGATTACAAATAAATTTTAGCAAGTAGGCAAATCTACAAATACAGAATCTGTGAATAATGGAGACAGACTGTATGCTGAATCCAACTGTATTGTGAATCCAATTTTTTTTCCAGTGGGGCAGATTGGTGAGGGGAATGAATGGGGAGAGGGGCTGGTGTGACAGATGGAAGGAATGAGAGCTACATTGAGGAAAGCATGCAGCAGGAGATATACACAAATGTGAATAGTGGTTATCGCCAAGGTGGTGCACAGTACATAAATATGAGTAATCATTTTTCATTTTCATTGCTTTTCTCTGATTTTTTTTACAATCAATAAATTTTATTCTTGAAAACAAGAAAAGTTGCTTTAAAACCTCCCATTCTGCCTTCCAAGTACCTGCCCTGTCTTTTCCCCATACCATGAAGAAGTGTGATATGTGCGTGAGAGCATGCACACACACACCCTTCTAGCCCCTCAGTAGCATGGCCGAATCAGGTATGGTTCACGGCTTAGATAATAGTGACACCAAGTGTTCATAAGAGGAAATGCAAAGAGGGCCAGGCTAGGGTGACACAGAGAACAAATCCCCAGGACAATTCAGAATTGGATGTAATGAGAAAATGTGATACACCAGGCCAAACAGAGGGACAGGTAGGATGAGACAGGTGATAAGGGTAGCAGAGAGAGTAGGGGAAACCCTGATGATGTGGCTGGGGCAGACAGTGGAGGACACAGAGGCCTAGGGACCACACCAATCAGCTTTACCTATTCCCTTGCCTTGGCCAGGTCCCCCACCTCCATCACCACCACCCCCCCACCCCCAAATATCTGTACCTTCCTAGAAAAATCCCCAGGGACAGCCAAGGACACCTCAGAACAGAAAAAGACCTAGAGAGGTGAAGGGGCTGCAAGGAACCAGGTGCAGCGAGGAGCCTCAGAGCGCTGAGATTCAGCTTCAAGGAAAGCCACTGAACTGAAGGCAGGTCAGTCGTGGTTCTAGTCATCATCACAGTACCCCCCTATGTTGGGAATGTGGAATAAAAACACATGTCTTGAGACATGACTTTCCTATCTCTCAAGTTGGGAAAACTAATTCTGGTCCTTGGAGTAAGTGTCCAGCCAAACTGCCTGCTTCCTTCCTGCCTTCATTCATCCCATCACAGTCCCTCCTAAGGCCAGGTACAGGGAGGGCATCACACTCTGACCCAAAGCCCAAACCAAAACTGCTCTCGTGTAAGACCCACAGTGAGCATTTATAGCCCAGTGTGAATGAGTTTAAGATTTGTGTTACCTCTCCCACAGACATTTCCCATGAGCCCTGCATTAGCCTGGGTTGGAGAAGCAGCTCAAAGGCAGGAGTGTTCATGTATCCAGCACCATAGTGACTGACTTTAACACACTGAATTATAAGTATGAAGGAGCATATTAATACTCAAAGGGGAAAAAGGGAGGAGAAGCTCTTCTTTACAAAAAAAAAAAATAAAAAGCTAATTAAAGAGTGAAGGAATGATAATGAAGGAATCATCCCTCTGCAATCCCCAGTGAATGACTCATTCAGGCAAGGAGGTCAATGGCTACCTGGACCATTAGGTAAGAGGTTGTTGAGAAACAGGATATCAGCAAACTGAGATTGTGCCCACAGATTACCTGCAAAGTACAAAGCAGACTGTGTGCTTTGATAAGGGAGAGACCTGGAGACACCACCTTAACCAAGTAACCAGTGATGGGACATGCTGACTATTTGTTTCCTGTTGTGATGCAAATATAATGTATGAAACATCACCTATGATGTGTTCCTGCCAAAATAGTTCATTTGAATTTAATCTGGTCTTGAGACCTAACTTCGAAATACAGGGGCCAGAAAAACAAGCAACACCAGGAGGAAATGGTGGGACAAACCCAAGACATGGACAAATGGCCTGTGCTCTTCAAAGATGCAATCTCATGGGCTGAGAAAATGGGAAGGGAGATGAGAGTGAGGTTGTTACAGAAGAGACCAAAGCAGAGCATAAATTCCAGTTGGGTCTTAGACTGGAACAAAATTAAACTAGCTCTGAAAGACATTTGGGGGATAATCAAAGATATTTATACAAGCCAATGTCTGACAAGAGTAGAAAATAACTGCTAATTTCCTAGATGTGATAATAGTATTGTGGTTACAAAGAATTTTCTTTTTCTCAGGAGATGTATGCTGAAGCCTTTAGAGGCGAAGTGTGTAACTACCTTTCAAGTAATTCAGTTGGATTTCCCTGGTGGCTCAGACGGTAAAGCGTCTGTCTATCAATGTGGGAGACCTGGGTTCGATCCCTGGGTCGGGAAGATTCCCTGAAGAAGAAAAAATGGCAACCCACTCCAATACTCTTGCCTAGAAAATCCCATGGACGGAGGAGCCTGGGGCAGGCTACTGTTCATGGGGTCGCAAAGAGTCGGACACGATTCCGCGGTATCCATTTACATGGAGAGAAAGTACATGCAGCATAACACTCACAATTGTTTCATCTAAGTGGAGGCCGTAACAGTGGGTAAATAAATGTTCATTGAACAGTCCTCTCAAATTTTGTGTTTTTAAATAATTTAAAAATGCTTCAATAAAGCATCTAATATTGATACATAGTAAAATTAAAAGCTAGACAGATAAACACCAAACAAATTTTGTATGATGCCTTACGGGTAATGTTATTTACTTTTTTCTGTAGTTTTCAAAATTCCTTAATAAACATGTGCATCAATAATAAAAGAAGAAAGAAAGAAAACAAAATAGGGGCGGTGAGTGGAGGTGGTATCAGGTAGCAGGCAGAGGAAATAAGCTTATCCAAGGCCTTTCTCTGTTCTGAAATCAACCTGGACCTCAGCAATTGGTCCCCTGACCTCAAGGGTCCTTTGTTGGTGGGATGGGCAGGCAGACCCTTCTTATTTCCAAAATGAATCTAAGAATAGATTAAGTGAAAAGGAAGACTGCAAAGTGCTGTGTGAATAGGACGACCTCCATCATCACCCTCGCCTTTAGCGTTTGTTGTTAAGCTTGTAAACGCTCCCCTAACTGTTCTACAATGCCTGCCTGTCTGCCCCCTCCCTGCCTCTGCCTCCGGAGCAAAGCGCAGCTGGCTGCAGGCGCGAACCCTCGGTCCACTCAGCTTGGTTCTCAGCCCTTCTGCTCCGCCCGCCCGCCCGTTTCCAAAGGTGGGACCCGGGAGGGCGCGACCCCACCCTGCTGACTCCCTGGGTCAGAGGCGCCTCAGCAGAGTCGGGTTCCGGGAGCCGGGGAGGAGGCCGAGCCCTCCGGATATGTCATTCTCCCCCATTTCCAGTATTTCCACCACAGTCTCTGCTCTGAGGTTACGAGTAAACGCGATCGGGCTATTTCCCGAGGAACAGATGCTAACGAACAACCTAAAGCATTGGAAAACGGACTTAAAGAGAGCAGTGCCTAAGGCCGCATAGAGCCCCGAGGGCTGAATTAACACAGCAAGCCTGTGGGGGTGACGGAAGCTGGATCTTGAACGATGCAGCACATTTTGTGAGGAGGAAGGCCAGGAAGGAGCCAGGAGTGCACAGGCCCGGGGAAAGACTAGAGGCGTGACCGCAGGGCAGAAGAGAAGACACACGGGCACGCGCGGGCTGTGCGGTTCGTACCCAAAGCTGAGCGGGCGAGCGAGCCAGGGGCGCTGAAACCCGCTCAACTCCGCCCTCCGCGCGGGCTGCAGGGCCGCGTCCGCCCAGGAGGGGGCGCGAGGCTCCGCACTCGCACAAAGACTGTACAAGCTAACATTGGCCGTGGAGATGGGGCCAGCAAGTTCGGCTGGGAGAGCTCTGGTCAACCAGGTTATATGGTTTGAACTTCATTTGACAGACAGGGCTGTCTTTTACACTAAACATGCTGGTGGATTTCTACGGCGAGAACCCGGACGAGAGAACAGACGCAAGGATGTTGTGTGGCCCCGGGGAGAGATGACAGTGGCTAGGGGCATGGAGAGAGGAACAGACCTCGGGATTTTTAAAGGCAAAAGCTAGCAGCGGGATCTTTATGTAGGCAGGTCAAAAAAGAGGGAAGAATCAAGGCAGGCCCGCGTTTTCTGCCGTTGATGGTGATACTGGTAAAGACGGTAGTTTCTGGAAGTGGGGAGGTAGAAGCAGAAAATGACTCCTTCACAGGGCGAGCAGGAGGGTGTGGGCAGCACATGGAGATGTGCAAAGGTACAGGTAGTTCTGGAGCCGAAGGGAAGGCTCGGAGTTAAACACAACTGTGGATTCCTCTGCGAGTGGCGATGACTGAAGCCTGGGAGCCGCCGAGGCTGTCAGGGAGAACCTGGAGGGTGGGCAAAGCAGGCCCTGAAGTGCAATGGAGGAAAGAGTCGCAGGCAGAAGTCAAGAGGGACAGGAGCCACAGCCCCGCGCTGGGCAGGAAGGAAGAGAGGTATGTGATCTCCAGGACCCCCATCAGAGTGGCCTTACTCCACTCAACTCCTGGCACAGCTTTCTAAAAATAATCTTTATGGTTTTACTGCATTTTGTTGTTGTTTCCTTATCATTGTGCCTTCACATCTGGTTTGCTTTACTTACTATTGCTTAATTTTCCCCCAAATATTCCTGTCTCTATCCACCATCCATATGTCCTCTCCGTGTCCATCCACACCTGTCTGTCTGCCTCACACACGTGGGCAGACCTGTGTGTGTGCATGGCAGCCCCAGAGAGCTGGGCCTGCGTGTCTCAGCCCGTGTCCCGTGATCAGGGCCCCCACGCACCCCCTGGGGACAGCCCCCGATGGCAGGTCCTGTGCACCCCTCGCTCTGTGCTGCATGACAGGCAGTGCCCAGCGCCCATCCACAGAGACGCCAGGTGTCACCCTCCCACAAGTCCTCGTTTACTTGCTTCTTACCATTTTCCCTGCGAAGCTGACTTCCACAAAGGGATCCACCAAGTTCTTCTTGTTACTGTCAAAGCCAAAGATCTGCCTCACGTTGTCCATCACGGCATCGTCCACTGAGGAGAAAGACATGCTGATCACTGCCTGCCCGCTCTCCATCTTCAAAACCCCCACTTCCCACTTGTGTCTCCCGAGAGTCCGGGGGAGAGGTCTTCCCCAGGAGAGAGGCCATGGACCCCTCAGCCCAGGGTTCTGGGGAGGAGGGCCATCTCCAAACAGCAGCTCCTGAAGCTTCTGTGCTGCTCCTTTGCCCAGCTCCAAACAGCTGGTTCACTGTCCCCCCTGTTTTCAAAGGCATTCTAAACAGGTTCAACTGATTAACTGATTGATTAGAAATCTACATTACTAAGAGCAATAAATAATCTAGAGAAAGATTGGAAGTTGTTATAATAATACCCCATTACTGGTGCCTGTCTGACATTTTCCCTTATATCCATTAGCTCAGTGATTTTCCTGAGGGTAACCGATAAGTCAGTTCTGTTTTGTTTCTAATTTAATCTATGCTGCTCCAAACCAATGTTTTACTAATTAGACGTATTTTTACATATGCATTTATAGATGATAGATGTGTATATGCATGTGTGTGTATATATATATGTTCTGTATAATGGTACATATGTATATGAAGGGCTTCCCTGGTGGCTCAGATGGTAAAGAATCTGTCTGCCATGCAGCAGTCCCAGGTTCAATCCCTGGGTCGGAAAGATCCCGTGGAGAAGGAAATGGCAACCCACTCCAGTATTCTTGCCTGGAAAATTCCATGGACAGAGGAGCTTGGCAGGCTACAGTCTAGGGGGTTGCAACGAGTCAGACACAACTGACTGACTAGCAAATTCATGTACATAAATGAAAAAATGAGAGAAGGGGACATTTAACAATTGTATACTAGCTGATGTCTGTCTACATGAATACAACAGTTAACAAATATTTAGCAAATATTTATGTTCTATTTACCCATGTATTCTTTTCTTATTTATATTTAAACAACACTGCAGACAACTAAACATCATCATCCCCTTCACCTTGAGCACAGCAAACATTTCTGTTTCCCCAGCCCCCTCTGGAAGCTTCCCACCCTCACTTCTGCATAGTTTCAACCAACAAATGCAGAATGTTCTAAACCCGTATTTTAATCCCATTACTTATTTAAAGGGCTTTCCCCACGATTTTGGTTCAATTAAACCTGTACAGAAGGAACCCATTTATTGGTGTCATTAGTCAAAGCAGAAGCCCTCAAACAATTAGCTTCATGCAAAACTTGTAAACAGGGACCCAAGGAGTCCCTGACTACCTGTTCTCTTGGACCCAGCTAGGAACAGCATCTGGTATAATTCTGCTAATGAACGCTCCAAAATGGTGGCTCATAGCCTGCATCGAGAAAACCATCAGGGATCCTTTTAAAACTACCAGCGGGTGAGCCCCACCTCAAACCAACCCAATCTGAAACACTGGAGGAAGGGCCCAGGCATCTGTACTTCCTTAAAGCTCCAGATGAGTTAATGTACAGTCTGGGTTGACACCCACGGCTCTAGGATATTCAGCATAACTCCCCCAGCATGTACTGAGCACGCAGGTCAGGGCTAGTACAGGGTTAGTCACTGTGAGAAGCCAGGCAGTGGCCACCACAGCCTTCCTGGGGTGATGAAGACGTGGCCACAGCTACGGTGACCCGCTGTCCCAGTTTATCAGGGAAGGAAGAGTTTCCTGGGATGTGGGACTTCCAGTGCTGAAATCAGGGAAGTCCCAGGCAAACTGGACACCCAGGAGCCTCCACTCAGTGGAGACACTGAGCCCTTCTAACATTTCAGCAACTGCTTCCCCAGCCAGGGGCTGCCAGTCTTCAGCCAGGGGCTTCCTAGAGGAGGGATAGAGAATCGGTGGGAGCCAGGCGTAAGCATACAATAGAACTGAAATGGTGCTGATGCCATTTCAGCATCAGGAGATGCTTTTCAGCATCAGGAAATGGTGCAGGAGACTGCTTTTCTCCTAAGAACAGTCCCCAAACCCTTGGGAAACCTACAGAGGGTGTGAGGCTTCCCTAGACAGCAGAGCAGAAGGGAAGCTGGGCTGGTACAGATCTAGTAGACCCTTGGGTGCAGAAGCCAGGCCAGGAGGCGGCAGGGAGGGAGCTGGGGGGCCAGCCCCTCCATCTCCTTCCCGCAGGGACCGGAGGCAGCCCAGCCCAGGATCCCAGCGTGCATTAGCAGAATTATACCAGGTGCTGTTCCTAGCTGAGTCCAAGAGAACAAACAGTCAGGGACTCCTTAGGCCCCTGTTTACAAGTTTTGCATGAAGCAAATTTTTGAGGGTTTCTGCTTTGACTAATGACACCAATAAATGGGTTCCTTCTGTACATGTTTAATTGAACCAAAATCGTGGGGAAAGCCTTTAAATAAGTAATGGGATTAAAATACAGGTATAAAACATTCTGCATTTGTTGGTTGAAACTATGCTCTCCCCCAGTGTGAGCCAAGAAAATGGTGCATGGAGTGGTCCAGACCAGGCCTAGGAGATGCTGAACCGGACCTAGGGACCGCTAGTACTCTCAGGACTGCCCGCATCTCGGTGACTTCACCAGTATTGATATTACTTCTCATTAATTCTGGCTGCTTTTCTCCTAAGAAGAGTCAAAACCCTTGGGAAACCTAGAGAGGGTGTGAGGCTTCCCCAGACGGCAGAGCAGAAGGAACGCTGGGCTGGCACAGGTCTAGTAGACCCTGGGGTGCAGCAGCCAGGTAGGAGGAGACAGGGAGGCAGCTGGGGGCCAGGGTCCCCTCTCCTTTCTGCAGGGGTCTGAGGCAGCCCAGCCCAGGGTCCCCCCTCACAGTCACCCAGCAAGGGCACCCACTCACTCTGTGGCAAGTCCTCGGCCCTGAAGACCTTCAGACAGAAATGGGCTCCGCGGAGGGCCACGCCGATCGGCCTAAGCAGGTTGCTTTCGATGTCCTCCTTGTCTTCAGAGGGGTCTTTTCTCTCCAGCTACAATACAACCAAATCTGACTACTTAATGTGTCCCCAAGCACAGCGTTTTCCCTTCCTTTTCTGAGAGCTCAACCAACACGCTTAATAGTGCATCTTGAAGACAGGCAGATTTCATCCCGCCCACTCATAGCCTGTGATCTCCAGCAGGTTCCTGAGCCTGAGACTCAGCTTCATCTGGACAGTGGAGACAATGACACTGACCTTCCAGGCTCTGGGAGGATCAACTTCAATAACGTATACGTGCACGTGTCACCGGCAGGCACTCAAGAACCACCATCTCCTTCCCAACCCGCCCATTAAAAAATAGCACAGAAGTGACAGAGGTCTAGACTGGCCACTGTCTTCAGTAACGTCTGTTCATTCACCCAGGTATTTACTGAGCACCTAAGAAGTGTCAGCATCATGCTGGGGGCGACGGATGTAGCAGTAAACAAGGTGGACAGAGGTCCTGCCTGCATGGCACTTACCATTTCACAGTAAAAGACACCTTTAAGCAAATGAATGTAATAGCATGTGCTGAGTGTTTTGATTAGAACAGTAATAATAAAAATAATATGTATTGATTTTATACACGCTCTCATTTAATTCTGACAGCAAGCCCCATGAGCAGTGGGTCTCAAACTTGGCTGTACATTAGAAACAGGAGAGTCTTCTGGACCACTGCTGCACATTCCAACTAAAACACGGGTTCTGGTTCAACAGGTATGGGGTGGAGCCCGAGCCTCTGCATTCCAACAAGTGCCCAAGTGATGTCCATGCTGCAGGGGACCAGGGCCTAGAATACCCCACTTTCCAGATAAGCTGGATGAGAGTTCACACCGGCTGGATGCAGAACCGGGGGAGTTTAGGGAGAACAGAGCAAGGGGGCTGGTAACTATGGACAGCGGGGGAGGGAACAGTATCGGTGGTGTCCCAGCTTTGAGACCTGGCAGGAAGTATTTAACAAGAGGCTTCCTGTGTGCTGTTTTGGATCTGTCAGGAACCCTCTGGCCCTAATTAAGAAGAGAGGCACGCCTTTCCCGGGGCTGAGGAATCCAGGCATTTCTCATTACGGTGATAAGTACCCTCTTCCTTTTTATGAGCCATGCAGTAAAAGGTGATTGTTTGCATCTCTCTCTTTGATAGGGATCATCTTATGTTTTGTAAGTCTGGAATTTTAATCTTTATCTTTGCTGAGAACAACCACCTTGTAAGACAGTGTATATGCACACACCATGTTGATTAAAACACCTTTGCTCCATCAGAGCTTGGGTCCCCATGTCTTTCTTTTCTCTCTCTCTCTCTCTTTCTGGCTAATTCCTTGGAGTGCGGAGGCCCGCTGAGCTCACTTTCTTGCCCGGGCTTCTAAGACCCTCTGGAGAAGGTGTACTGCGCCTTCACCCACTCGAGAGGGCGCCCGGTGCCTGCGCGCAGCAGCGCGAGCCCTAAGAATACGACTCTATTGGCTTTCCGCGTAAACCAGGGGATGCCAGCCTCTTTCTCTCTCTTACTTTCTTATCGTCGACTCCGGACCACCAGGTTCTGGTTCATTAAAGGACCAACAGAGACCTGAATGATGGATCCAGGCAGAGGCACCAACTCACGAAGAGAGAGGGCTGATGTGCAGTGTGAGGAATAAAAGATCCACCTGCTGCACTTGGCAGGTGAGGGGCAGAGGGATCGAGGAGAGGTGGCACAAGGCCATGCCCAGCAGTCCACTCCTCACAAAGCTGCCTGGACCATCCTCACTCAGTCTGCATGTAGAGAGACCTGCTTCAGAATCCCCGCAGCCAAATTCTCCATCCCAGAGTGCCTCGTGTCACACAAGAGCCTGGGGAGGGGCTATTAACAGCTCTACACTGACTTTCTTCAGCTCACATCTGAAGAAGATGATCACCTCCTCCACTTTCAGTCATCCATAACACTGTTCGTTCCCAGAGGCCACAATCACTGATTGAGCACCTGTTGTGTACAAGACCTGTACTAGGCAAGAGAAGAGATAAAAGGGTTCATATTTACTATATTGTCCCTGACCTTAAGAAACTGAGTCTCAGCGACAGAGATGGACACAACTAACTAAACTAACAAAACATGGGGTGGTGACCAAAAGGAAAGACCCATCAATTTCCCTGGAGGACAAGGCAGGCGTCGTTGAGGAAGTGGCATCTGGACTGGGTCTTGAAGAACAAACTGACTTTTGGTCAGCAGAGACAGAGAAGGCCTTCCGACAGGTAGAAAGACAAGGACAGAAGCACATTCTGGAAAGGGTCACACTGACTGGCGTGGCCACACACGGAGTCCATGCAGGTAGACACCAGCAAGTGGCACTGCAAAATCAGCCTGAGGCCAAGTGCTAATGGCCTTGAATGTGATGCTGAGGCTTCTGGACTTCATCCTGAAAGTAACTGGCAGGCAGGGTGGGTCACTGGAAGTTTTTTTAAGAGGAGACTCACGTGATTTGTGCACGCATGCATGCTAAGTCACTTCAGTTGTATCCAGCTCTGTGACTCCATGGACCATAGCCCACCAAGCTCCTCTGTCCATGGGATTCTCCAGGCAAGAATACTGGAGTGGGGTGCCATGCCCTCCTCCAGGGGAATCTTCCCAACCTAGGGATCGAACCTGCGTCTCTTAAGTCTCCTGCATTGGCAGGTAGGTTCTTTACCAGTCGTGCCACCTGGGAAGCCCATCATGTGATTGTGCCTGGGTTTAAAGAAGGTGATTTTGGTGGTAATGTGGGGGCTAACTAGATTCACAGCAGCTGAACCACATCTTCACTCACAGGAAGGCCCAGATAAGATTCGATGAGAGTCTGACCTTGGTCTCTGGCCTTGGGATGGGAAAGAGGAGAAACATGCACTGTGGTCGTCACACCAACAAGACTGGCCAACTGTATGCGTGTTGACTGCCAGGTTTGGACTGAGGGATGAGGAAGGATGTTCAGGCCTCTGACCTGGAGGACCAAGGGGACGAGTGCCATTTCCCAAGATATCACCTAGCGTAGGATGGGGAACAGGTTTGAGGAGTGGTCACCAAATGATACTGGGTTCCCATAGGTGAAGTTAGAGGGGCCAAAGGGACGTGTTCATGTGCTTTGTTACAGGAAACGGACTGAGCATCTGGAGCTGCGAGGATCCAGGCTGGAGATGAGCGATTTAGGAGCCAGGTGGACAGAGACGGGCTCCTCCACAGAGAGACAGATACGCTGCAAAATCTGACTGAGGCCAGACGTTCATGGGCCTCGAATGTCATGTCAAAGGCACAGCAGAGAGGCAGGCAGTGAAATCCTATTGAGTTGCTGAATTTGAAGAATCCATTTAAAAAAAAAAAAGGAAAAGAATGAAGGGAGTCATAGATGCTCAAGGAGGAGGGAGTTTCAGGTAAGACACGGCCCTGGAATCAAACACTGGAGCAGCAGATCAGATTAATGAGAGAAGAGCTCCCGGGACTTGGCAATGGGTGAGGCTTAGGCAGGTGGTTCAGGGAAGGAGGTGATGGGAGGCACAATGAAGCAATGAAGGAGTGAGCAGCTGGGGAAGGACTGGAGAAAAGGGACGTGGGGTCCTCTCAAGAGTTAGGTGACCTTGAGGATGGCTGAAAGGATGATGAAAACAGCTTGGACAGGCGGGGTAAAAGCAAGTGTATTCTGAGATCAGGAAATCCGGAGTGTGGCATAGACCAGAAGACAGGAGCCAGAGAAGAGGCAGAACAGACTGAACAAGAAAGCAGGCGGGGCTCACGCACACACAAGGGAGGTGGGGAGTGGGAGAGGGAGGGGAGAGGAACTTCAGCCTCCACGCACTGCCACTGTGCAGCTCTGCCTCTCTAAGGGGAGCAGAGGCCGGAGCTTAGGGAAGACCGGAAAGGCAGGAAACAGCCACCATGGAGAATGGGATAAGAAGCGCACATGACACAAGTAAAAGAAGAAGTTGACAGCACCTCCAGGTGACTTCTGCCACCAAAGCTGACCAAAGGGTGGTGTGGACAGTATGTCACGGGGAGGGTGGGGAACACGGAGAGACAGCAGCAAACCCCAGGGGCTAGCGAGCACCGAGCAAGAGAGAGGATGGGAGACGGGGACCAGGCTGCAGGAGGCAGTTGATGGGCTGGGAAACAGACAGGGGTCAGGGCTGTAACCTCAGTGAGGAAGAACAACCATTCACTGAGGGTGAGGGAGGGAAGGAGGCAGAAAGAAACTGCTGGTGAGAGGGATTTCTGAGCTCAAGGGCTTAAGGAAAGTAAGATCAGATGTTGATGACTCATCAGGGAGGACACAATGGTCTCAGAACAATGGCAAACAGGGAAACCTGCCAGCAAGGACCCTCCTGCACCAGGGATAGGTAACAGCCCAGGAGACCAGGAGGAGGGAAATAACCAGAGAGGCAGGCTTCAAAGAAGAAAGCAGTGCTAAAGTTGGGAAGCTGCCGTGGGAAACCAAAAGATGGCCACGCTTCCCGTTCCAAAGACCATGGCGAGCTGGAGCCGAAAACACAGGCTTCCTTCTGAGCTGGTCTCAAGAAAAGTGGTTTCACCTGGGAAAAACCAGGGTCCGATGAATGGGGAGAGGAGGAAGGAGCATTTTAGGAAAGGATAGCAGATTCAGAGATGCCCAGGAAGGCACAGCGTCTGGAGAGACGAGCTGCCGAGGAACAGGGAATGAGAGCAGGGGAGGTGCCCTGGGGAGGGACTGGTCCGCCTGAGCACCCTGGGGTGCTCCCTGCCCTAATGCCTTCCACCGGGGCTTCCTGAGCCTTCATCGTCAGCCAGCTCTTCAACCTTGCCCTCCACCTCCCCATCACATGCGGCTTTCCCCAGGGACTCCACCTCCCCAGCCCTCCCCTGAAGACCCGCTTTCCCCCACTCCTGCCTCCCCCTGCCTTGACATTTCAGTATCTGCCTCACCATTTGTGCATCTGATTTCCAATTTTCCCATGAGATAATCAATATCCACAAGGACAAGTCATTGACCAACACAGGTCCTTGTCTTCCACCAACAGCATCTTAATCTTCCTTCCCCTGCAGCTGCTCGAGGAATGGCCACATCTCAAATCTCCAGCCGCTCAGAACCAATGCTGCAGGAAAACCTTGACCTTGAGACCCATCTCTAAAAACAGCCTCCATTCTATCTACCTTCTCCAATTCCCCTCACACCACGGGAGGCACTCAACACAGAGCTTGGCACACAGCAGGAGTTCAAAAAATGTGTGTTCCCAGCCCTTCCCTTTTATTTGTCCTCCTCATCAGCCTGGTTCTCCTGCATCCTCCCTGCCAGGCTCATCAGCTCCCCAGCCCCATGCCTCCACCAGGCCTGCCTCATCCACGCCTGACAGCGCCTCCAACCACCTACCTTCTGGGTCCCGGCCACTGAGTATTAGAAGGCTTTCTCACAAAGCCTCCAGCTCCTGTGTCTGCTCCAAAATCCTTCGGTCTTCTGTGTGTGTGTGTGTGTGTGTGTGTGTATGTACACTGGAGTATTACTCATCCATTAAAAAAAAAATGAAATAATGTCATTTGCAGCAAAAAGGACGGACCCAGAGATTGTCATACTGAGTACAGTAAGTCAGAGAAACACAAACATCATATATTGCTTATATGTGGAATCTAAATAAATGATACACATGAAGTTATTTACAAAATAGAAATAGACTTCCAAACCTAAGAAGCAAATTTATGGTTACCAAAATGTGGCTGGGCATAAATTAAGAATTTGGGATTAACACACTACTATATATAAACAACAACGACGTACTGTCCAGCACAGGGAACTCTACTCAATCCTTATAATCTGTAAGGGAAAAGAATCTGAAAAAGAATAGATATACAGTGTATTCAGATGGGAGAATATGCACAAAAGTATTAACGATGGTTCTCTCTGATAGGCAGAATTATGAGTAACTCATTTCACATTTATGCTCTCCCACATGTTCTATATTTCTCACAATTGCCATGTATTCTTTTAAATCAGCAAAGCTAAAGCTTTTTGTTTGTTCATTTGGTGCCCCCATGGCCTGATGGCAGTGCTTATGAGAAGGACAAGGAATGTACTCACGGGGGCTTCGTCTCCAGGCCCCAACACACAGAGACTCGCCTTCAGGTAGCCTCTGGCCCCAGCAGAGAAATCATCGGGATCTGAGAGCAGCAGCCACTTCCTGAGGTAGGCGTGTCCTAAGGGAACAACACCCTTGGTGATCCCAAAATTGGAAGGATCCAGGTCTGCAACCACCCCGGAGAGCCCGGGGTGGACTCCACTGGGTGTGATGAAGAGCTCATCTACCCAGACATGGGGAAAGGACTCCAGTTCTAAGATAAAATGTATGAGTGTTCATTCATGTCCAAATCAGAAATGTCAACAGAAACCGCTATCAGAGGCTGCCAAAGCCAGATACCAGGCCATTTTCCTCCCCTTCAGGAAGGGACCAGACCAGACCAGAGACCAAGGTGTGGAGAAATCCTAGACTTGTAGTCCAAATGACCCATCCCATCTGGAGGGACCCCAGCCTCCAGCAATCTTTGCTTAGGGCTTCCAGTTTAGCACCCCAGCTGGGCCAGCTGAGACCCTCGTGAGGGTTTGATACTCCTGGGGGCCTGTTTTATGCAGAAAATGAAAACTGCCCTCTCTTTATTCCTGCAGCCTCACCTCCAAGATCCGACTCCACCTCTAAAGTCTAAAATCCCCAAGAAGAAAAGATAAGTGTCCCAAGTGGGTGACCCCATGCAGCCGGAACCCAAATGCAAAGACCTGCCCAAGAGGATGACAGGGCGACTCACGGGGCTCTCGGTAGATGCTGCCCACGTCCATCTGAAACCAAACGGAAGGGCACAGGTCACAGTCCTGCCAGCAGTGTTAAATATAGTATGATGCATGAAAATTAAAAATCTGATGTGCTAAAAATCATGTTTTCAAGAACATTTGGAGACATGAGAAAATGTTGGTCACCTGTTATTACATGGGGAAAAGGTGGAATATATTTTGATCGAAGTTTGGTGAAGTATATCTATGAATAGAAAAGACAGAGCAAAGGAAATATACTGAATGGTAACTGTACCACCTCTGGGTGGTAGATGTGGGTGATTTTTATTTTTATTTTTTCCTATATTTTATAATTTTCTATTAAAAAAAACCTACAGATTTTGATGTGATGGTAGGGGAAGTTATGCATGTGTAGGGGCAGGGGGTATGTGGGAACTCTGTACTTTCCACTCAATTTTGCTATGAACCTAGAATTGCTCTCAGAAACTACGAAGTTTTTTAAAATCATGGATTATTTTTATAATTAGGGAAAAAAAATCCTTTTTTAACCTAACCCTTGGGTTCTTACAATAAGATTAGAGACTCAAGACATAAGACCCCACTTATTATAGAATGACTCAAGTTCAATCCATTTTTATAAAAATAAAAAAAAATACTGCTTCTCCAGAAAAACAGATTCCATTTTCTATCTGTGACTGCTTCTCGGAGAAGGGACCATATTTTATTTGGAAAGCAGAAGGAGGATCAAATAAACCTGTGCCCTTTCTTTCCACTTGATAAATTCTTGAAGATTCAAAACTGAGAAAATCAATAAGAATGACATTAAAACACCATTTGTGAAAGATCTCCAGTACCAGTTGCCTTTACGCTAACCTGTTAAACACATCCTATGCTATCAGTTCAAGGTCCTCTTCGGTGGACTGTTCATTTCTGCATGTCTGCGACAAATGAAGGGGCAGGATCACCCCACCCCACCCCCTGGACCATTCCCACATCCGGACCCACTCCACAACCCAGGTGAGCTCAGGGTACTGAGCACTGGAGTCATGCTGGCTGGAGATGGTCAGAATGAGGAAGAGAACTGCCTAAACTCAGGTCCCACACTGTCTTCCCAAGATGTAAAGACAAATGTGAATTAAAAATAAGAAGCTGAAGTCCCCCTGTTGGAGAGAAGGGGGGCGATTTCCCTCTCCTCTCTTTTTGTCCAAACGTTTTCCTTAGAAAACTTGTCAATGTAAGTACTTTCCTTGACTCTTTGAAATGTATCTTTTTAGAAGCCAGATAAGTCGTTCCTCAGCTTTAGGACCCAGGAGTGCCTTTCCCCAGGCTCTCCAATCTCCTGCAAGGGAAGGGGCTACCTTAACCAAATTGTAAAACTACCTCCCATGATAAAAATGCAAGTTTGTTTTCTGATTTTTCTTTTGATGGTCACCTCAATTACCAGGTAAACTTAGGATGGACTATGTGTACTGAAGGTGCTATCCTGGCCACTAACTTGGGCATTAGTAATTGTTTGTTGTTCATCTCAAGAATATGTGTGGAATGGGTTGTGTCTGCTTGGCTCTATAAAAGATTTCTTTCTGTCTTTGCAATCTCCTATCAGATGGCCCATAATACCACTGTATTGGTTTAATGCTTATTCAGTAACAGAAGTGCTCTCTTTCTCTACTACCTTTGTGAAGAGGATTTCTGGGTTAGGAGAAGCTCTTGTTTGGTTCTTATCATAATATTTTTCCCAACTCAGACCAAGACGGATAGGTCTCTGAGCGCCAATCCTGCCCATCATCCACAGAGTTTCCTCTAATGTGGATAAATGAGAACTGATTGCTTTCAAAGAGAATAAAGCATTTACCCGGAACTCCCCGATGAGAGCATCTGTTCTGAGGGAACGGGAGTCCACCACCTGAAAGGAAAGACAAACTAAAACTCTGGTCCACAAGTAAACGTTGGCCCAGACAGGTCCCAGCCCAGCTGTTCCTCCTTCCCAAATAATAATAGCCCACACTCTTGACAGCACTGGCTCTATCCCAGAGATTATTCCAAGCAATGCTTAACCCTCAAGAGAACCCCGCAAGTAGGTACTATTATCATTCCCATTCTCCAGATGAAGAAAGAGGCACAGAGAGACCACTTGTACAGAATCACACATCCTCTCCACGGTATAGGCAGGACTAGAGGCCAGACAGTTTGCCTCCAGAGCCCACACTTCTAACCACTCAACTATACTGCCTTTCAGAGGAAGCAGGGGTGATGGAAAGACTAAGGTCCAGTGAAACAAAATCTTGGCCAGAAACAGACATATAGACAAACAAAATAAGATAAAAATCAAAGGACCACAGCACGAATGAGTCTGGTACCTGGGGAAGCTGGGCGGCCTCAGGGTCTCCCCACTCTGCTGGCGCCTGCATCCAAGCCCTGAAGGCATCTTTGTGCCAGGCGGAATGGGAGGGGGGGAGGGCGAGGCTGTGAGCTGCTCCCTGTCACCCAGGCTTGGCTTCTAAGCGTCTCACACACACACACACACACACACACACACACACACGCACACAGAGCCCCTGATGGCTGGCACGTACCGTGATGAAGATGGGCTCATTGAACAGCTCCGCGGGAGAGTCAAACACATTGAAGAAGAGAGTCTGTTGGTTCGGGGCGAGAGGGGGACAGATGCAGGCCCGCTGAGCCCAGGCCGGGAGGGGACGGCCACCGCCCAGCCTCCAGGCCTGGTCCACGCAGCGAGGACACAGTGGGCTCAGCCCAGCACCATGCTCTGGGAATTCAACCTCACGGAAGTGGTCATCTCAAGGACAGGGCGGCCGGCCCCACGGATGGTGGGGTTGTGGAGCAGGGGGAGCCCTCTCTCGAGTTCCTCAGATAACCTCCTCAGGACTGGGCACTGCTCTCCACCCAATGCTAGGGCCATAGGCAAAAGCTGAGTGAATTGCCAGGCATCTGCTGTGCGCTCCCACCAAGGCGCTAGCCCTAAGCCAGGGGCTCCCACCTCGTTGAAGGAGGGGCTGTTTCCTTTGTGGATCCGCGTCCGCTTGGTCTGCCCAGCAGCGGTGACCTTGACCACAGGCTTGATGCTCACCCCTGGCAGCTGGCGTCCCTCGATCACCTGGACCCTGATCTGAAAGCCAGGAGAGGCTGTGAGAGGAAGAAGTCAGGCACGCACCCCACCCCCACGTGAGAGTCAGCGATCTCAGGGACCACCCTCACAGCCAGCCTGCTGGGACAGGTATTAAAAAGGAACTAGGAAGAACATTGTAAGAACAGCATTTTCCCACCAAGGTCCTTGGCATCTATAATATCCCATGGTGACACATAAGAGCTGCCAGGCTGCCCCAAGTAAGCTGCCAGCAGTAAATTCCGGGGCTGGCCCGAGAATCCAGTCCCTGTTCAGTTCCTGCACAAGCATCCCATCTCAGACCCCTCGATACTGGTGTTTTTGGGTGACTTGAATACTCCTCACTGACAGTTCCCTTAGAGGTCAGAGCTACATAGTGATGCAACCCCACTTCACTCTTATATAGTATAAGATGCAAGAATGTCCGCATAAGAATGTCTGACATTCTTAGAAGTGAGTTTTCTTCATTGAACTTTGGTAAGTGAGGGTTTCAAGAACATCTGTGCTCCCAAAGTTATGCAAAAGATTTAAGAATATTACGTTTTAAAGTATTAAAGCTTTCATGAAAAAATACAGTGTTTGCTGGTTCTAATTTCTAACCAGAAATTATTTATTTTAAAAATAAGCTGCTATAGGATATATTATCAATGGCAATGGGAAGAGGGAGTGAGCGATTTTTATTCTCTTCATTGTATTTTCCAAATTTTCTACCAAAAAAATATTTTTTTCATTTATTTATCACTTATTTGGCTTCACTGGGTCTTAATTGCTGCATGTGGGATCTAGTTTCCTGACCAGGGATCGAACTTGGGCCCTCTGCATTGGGAGTCTTAGGTACTGGACCACCAGGGAAGTCCCAAAAGTTTTTTTTGTTTGTTTGTTTGTTTTAAGGAGAAAACAATAACATGTGGATAATAATAAATTATAATTTCGTCTCTCAGGCAATCATGAAAGTGAAAGTATTAGTCACTCAGTAGTGTTCAACTCTTTGTGACCCCATGGACTATAGTCCACCAGGCTCCTCTGTCCATGGGATTTCCCAGGCAAGAATACTGGAGTGGGCTGCCATTTCCTTCTCCGGGGTACCTTCCTGACCCGGGATTGAATCAGGATCTCCTGCACTGCAGGCAGATTCATTGTCTGAGCCGTCAGGGAAGCAGGCAGACATTGTGGGTTATAACTAAAACTTTTCTGAAATTACCACAATTTGGAACTGAAATATATTTTTATAATTCATTGCATTTAATAAATAAATATTGACGTTTCCTGTTTTTAATTTTTAAAGCAGTTCTGAAGTTAGATATCACTTAATGCAATTACAGCAAAATGGAAAATTCTGTAGAAAAGAAAAAGAACAAGAAAAGGACCCAAATTAAATGAGATAGATTTTTGGATAAAAATAAGTCAAAGGGTTAATTTTCATAGTTTTATTCTGTGATGAGCTTGAACAAATTCAAACTGCACATGACCTTCAGAAAAATCATGACTATTAACAGGGGGAATGGATAGGGAAAAAAAGACAGGCAGAGCTTCTTAGATTTGGGGATCTTGTTTGAACGCAGATTGAGGCAATGGGTCGTGCTGAGTCATGCTCCCAGGTGACACCCATGCTGTTCGTCACTTTGAACAAGCATTCCCAGCCAGTATTCTTGCCTGGGAAATCCCGTGGACAGAGGAGCCAGACCACTGGCTAGGGGACGTCTGGCTGGGAGAACAGGTAACAGCTGTGGTGATGGCGCTCTGCAGCGAACGCCCGCCCTTGTTTTAAGAGTAAAACCAGGGGCTGGGCAGAGGCTTTTTCTAGAGGCCCCAGGGCATGGCCTCCCCATCGAGCACATGCCCAGGACCCAGGGGAACTAGACTCCCACCTTAGGACCTGCCCCACGGCTACACAGACAGGTCTTATGCCTCAGAGGCTGCCTCTGGCTGAAGGAGGCCTCGGTCACCTGGAAGTCCTGCGGTTTGTCCGACAGCAGCTTTCTGGGTGCAGGCGTGCTTTTCTTCCTTCTCCCCCCGGGGTGGTAGGGGGGAGGATGGGAAGGTGGTTTCTTCGGGGTGCTGGGGTCCACCGGGCCCAGGGCCCCGCTCTGGTCCAGGAACGGCTCGGCCTCATCTCCCGTGAGTCCTTGGTCTTCAGTGTCCTCCTCTCCTCCCGTGTCTGGAGGACAGGGCAGTCATGAGGCTGGGTCCCTCTGGCCCCTGGGTCCCAGCTGATGGAAGATCGGCGGCCCAGCACCCACCTCCCCTGCCCCTCTTTCCCCGTGGGTCAGCCAGGATGGATGAGGGAGAAGAAGAGCTTCCAACAGCTGAAACTTGAGGGTGGTCAGTCCAGTTAGCAGGCAGGAAGACAGAATGGCCCTGGCCCTCCCCACCATGACCTACAGGAGGCGCCCTCCTGGCTGCCCCATCCCGCTCTGGGGAGCTGACGGTGGCAGCAAGTGAGCTGGTTACAGGCGGGAGGGTCGGCACAGCCCGGCCCGCGTCTCACCCGTGGGGGCCAGCCACTTCTTTCCAGAGCATCTCGTGTCCACGGTGCTGTCACTGAGCAGGGACCAGGTCTCGGCCCGGCTCTGTCCCCGGCCTGGCACGTGGGCAGGGCACAGCCCCAGGAGGCGAGGAGGGCGCTGGTGAGGGGAGCCAGCCTGGGGACCCCCACCCCCACCAGCCCTGCCCTCCCCGCCTGCCCCCCCCCCCCCCCCCCCCCCCCCGACACAAGGCTCCAAACAGGTGCCCTGTCTGTCCGGACCGACTTCTCGCCACCTTCGGGGCAGGACTGAGTGGCCAGAGCCTAACTTTGTCAGATCCACCTCAAAAGTGGTCCCAGAACATTTGGGACCCTCGGCCTCTCCACTTTCGGTCACCAGGAGCACCCCCTTCTTCCTCTCTCAGCCCCAGTCCGGAGGGATCTGACCTCTGAGCTCAGACAGTGCCAAGTCCAACAAGAGGGGCCCCGCTCTGCCTCCCCCACCAGGAGCCCCACACGGGCCCCGGGACAAGCTCAGGGTGCACCCGGATGGGCTCCCTTCACCGAGGGAGAAATGCTGGAATCTTTCCCAGGGGCAAGACCACCCCCCACCCCACCCCCCGGCCCATCTGTGTGCCTCCCATTCACTCCAGCAGGCTGAACTGCCAGGCCCCCCCGCCCCCCACTGACAAGCCAGCCACCCTGGGCTGGGTCCTCACTTCACAAGAGAAGTCAAGGGCAACCTTGAGACTTAGCCAATTCAGTCTGCTCACTTTTCACAAATAATAAACTGTAGGCCCTGAGAGGGAGTGACTGGCCCGAAGTCACACAGCTACTTGGTGTCAAGGCAAGACGGGAACTCATCCCCTGACTTCAGCTCAGGACTCTCAGGGAAAGTCCAACTCTTCTGTCACATGTCCTTGCTAAAGGCCTGCAGAGTGCTGGGCGGGGAGGCACACGGCTCTGGGGAGTGGGTGGGGCTCAGGCATCTCCTAGGATAGACCCCCTCCCCAGCACAGGCCTGGCCTCTAAAATTCCCACCTCTCTGGAGCTGCAGAGCGCCGGGTACCCAGCACCCACACAACACCTTCCCTGAACAGCCGGCGCTGGGAGGACGTCCTCATGCTAATCCTAGTGGCACCTAGGGGCATGCCTCCTGCTCCTTTATTTTGTAAGACAGAAGTCAGTTCTCCAGACTCCCCACCCACCCACGGCCTCCCTTCGCCAGGCCTGGGCAGCCCCCAATCTAGGAAGGCACCCTCTTCCCAGGTTCAGGTGCCACCACTAGGCTTATTCTCCCAGCCCTGCCAGGGTGAGGGTGGGCTCCTCACCTGCCACTATATCCATGTCAGGCAGAGTCGGGGAGGGTTCCAGAGGCGTTAAGGGTGGAAAGGTGGGCATGGCTCCAGGCAGTGGCGTGTATGACACCTGCAGGACCAGCGAGGCCTGGAACAGATGGAGGTGAGAGGGCAGCGGGTTAATGTGTTGGCCTCCGACCACCACCCTCCAGCATCCTTCCTGTTCCTTTATCCCTGTTCCTTTCCTCCAAACCAGGAATGCAGTCTGGTTTGCAAGAGGCAGCGGCAAAGCCACCCCCAGGGGCCCATCAACATAGTCATGTGGTTAGGAGCACTGAATCTGGAATCAAGTTCCACCACTCAGAAGCTGGTTGACGTTGGCAAGATCTGAAACGTCTCTGAGCCTCAGTTTCCTCATCTGTAAAATGGGGGTAGTGACAGCAATAGCACTCTCGGCATAGGGTCAAATGAGGATTAAATTAGTGAAGTGAATGCCTAGCAAGCTTCTATAAATGAATCAGCGATTGAACTTCACCTGCAGGATTTTTCAACTCTCAGCTTAGGCCCATCTTCAGAAAAAAAGCTCCCTTGGCCACTCTGCTCAGTTAAGGGTCTTCCCTTGTTTCTCCACAGACAGCTCAGCCTCTCTCTGCTCAGGCCCCAGATAGCACTGAAAGGATGAGGCCCTCTTTCCTCCCAGAAGCAACCCCCAGATGCTCTGGCTTTGACCAGCGAGGTGGGGAGTGACCCATCACGCCATTCACATGGACAGGGGAAGGCTGCCTTGGGCTCCCACCCCATCCAAGCCCACCAGCAGACCTACACCCTTCAAAGGGCCTGAAGGAAAGGTACCGCCACGACAGGCTCTCCAACCTTGCTGCTCCCAGGCCAATGGAGGCCTGACCAAGCCTTCTCTGGTCCAGCAGGCCTCCTGGGGCAGCCTTTTAATCCATCAAAGTAAGAAAAACCCCGAAGCATGAAAGTTTCAGAAATTACAAAAAACTTTAAAATATATATATAAAAGAAAATAAATTGCATAATCCCACCATTATTCACATTTTGATATAATTCTCTCCAATCTTTTCAAATGAATAATGTTCAGCTCTGCTATACATCGAATATTTTTCTTTTACTTCATATGAGACAATAAGCATTTCCCCAAATTTTGATAAACCCTTTATAAACATAACTGTTAATGATACATAATATCTTCTGAGCAACTCAGTGTAATTCACTAGGCAGCTATCTCTGCTGAGTAATGTTAGGGATGTCTGGAAACCCTCAGAGCGAATCTTGGTCCTGAGATGGAAGGTGCTCACAGTCCTGGGTGTATCCAGCTCTGGAGCTTGAACCCTTTAGGCTGGGGCCTGGACTTGGGCAGCCAGGCTAAGGGAGGGCAGGGCGGGGGTGTGTGTGGTGGGTGAGGAAGGGTGCTCAGAGCACTGAGGAAGGAGGCTGGACCCAGTTCGCCATCCCAGGAGACCTAGTAGGATACCCAGCTTAAGTCCCAGATCCAAGGCACCGTCCTAACGGCCGTGCAGCTTCCTGAATCACCACCAGGTGTCGCCACTTGAGCCCAGCGCGTCCCCAGCCCCAAGCTCTAGCGACATAAAGAATAGCCGCTCAGGCGGCCCCAGATAACCAGACCCGCCCCCAGCCACGCCCATCTCCCCGAGACTCCAATTCAGGTCTGGGGTGGGCCTGGAAAGCTGTGTTTTTCTACACTTCATCCAAAGGCAATTTGGGCTCTTCGGAGCAGTAACGAATTCCAGAGAAATTAGGAATTTAGGCCAGAGAAAGTAGATGACCCAGGAACATCTTCTTTTGTGCCAGAAAACAAGGAAATATTCAAAGAACTGTAGAAACATGCCAAAAGGACACAGAAACCTTTTGACATGTTTTGCTATCAAGCGTTTCCACAGGCTAAATCTGGGACAATTTAAACATGAAAATAAATAATGATGGTAACAGACTAAACCTTTGAGTAAAATAGGAATATATCAACCCATATAGAAATAAATGAATAAATACAACAGGAGGACACTTTTCCTTATAACAGAATGCCCGATGATTAATGCAGAAAAAAATTAACAATTGATTTAAGATATCACCATTTAGCAAGCATCAAAGCAACAATCCAACCAAGAAATAATAGTGAGTGTTAAACCTGCTGGATAAACATTAGATATGGAACAAAGTATTTAGAGTCACAAAGCACCTTCCCCCTTTCCCCAAATCCTTACTTATTAGAAAGGGGAATGGATGCATGATTGGCGGAGAAACCCAGCAAATGCCAGGTGATCAAATGATCCAGGGTAATCACACAGAAATTAAACAAATCAAAATCACACCACTCTAGGACATGATGGGAGGAGCACAGCATTGCGGTGTTCTATTCCTGCCAAAGATGAACAATTAAATCTAATTGCAGGTGGATTCTTTACCAGTTGAGCCACAAGGGAAGTCCAAGAATACTAGAGTGGGTAGCTTATCCCTTCTCCAATGGATTTTCCTGACCCAGGAATCGAACTGTGATCTCCTGCATTGCAGGTGGGTTTTTTTTTACCAACTGAGCTATCAGGGAAGCCCAGTCAAGAGGAAACAGTGGGCAAATATGAACAGGGGGACATCCTACAGGACAACTGGCCTGGACTCCCCAAAGTCTCGAGGTGACATGGTTATAAAAGTCAGACTGAGGAATTCTCCCAGGGGGATGGAGACTAAAAGAAATGGAAATGACTAACAACACATGATCCTTAATTGGATCCTTTTGTTATAAAGGGCACTGTTGATAAAACTAATAAAACTTGAATGAGAATCTGTGGGTTCAATGGTAGTGTCATGTCAACATTAATTTCTTCATTTTGAAGGTTTCATTGTGGTTATGTCGGAGAAAGTCCTTAATAAGAGAAAACACATACTAAATTCAGGATGAGGAGTCAGGAGATGGAATCAAATGGCTTAGAACAAAATATTCTTTCAACTACTCTTGCAGCTTTTTGCTGAATCTTACATTATGTTAAAATAGAAGGTTCTGAAAATCTGAGAAATTTTCTTCTGCTATAACCATGGGAATCTCATTTGGCAGAAATGAATGAAGCCCTCCTAACAAGTGGTGGCTGAGGGCTTCTGACCCTAGCACCAGATTCCTTTGAAGAACACCCCTTCCTGTTTCTCAGGGCTCACCGTGCCCAGCCACCACCCTTCACCACCTGGGGGGCTTCCTGTGTATCATCTCTGTGCAGAAGTGGAGCCATGTGAGTGTCACTGCTCCACGCTGTGGACTGGGTGCCGTTAGCACCGAGGCTCAGGGAGAAACAGTAGCCTCTGAATCCCAAGGTCATCCAAGTAACCCCTCCCCTCCTGGAGCATCAGATCTCCACACTGGGAGCCCCCCACCAACCTCCTGGAGACTTAGCAACATGCCAGTGGCTCCAGGCATGTGAACAGACCTCGGGCACAAAGCCAGTTCCATCTTTTACATGTCCATCAAGGAGCAACAGGAACATTCCTCGCAGCTTCCAAGGATCTAGAGCCCAGGATCTAGAATAGATCTCACAGCAGGGGGCAAGATCCAGGGTCCACTGCTTCATGCCCAGGGCTGGTTAATTCTTGAGACCTCTAGCTCTATTAAGAGTGAAAGGAAATGGGGCCTGTCTGTGGGCCTCACTCAGGGTCAGGACCTCCCACCCTCACTGGGACATAATATCTCATAGCCTGTCCCCTTCTCCAGACATAACCAGAGCTGAGATTCTCTTTCTTTGGGATATATGTGAGCCCCATGCTCTCCTCGACAGTGACCTTGGCCCACAGCCCCCAGTAGGACCCTCTTTAAGGCCCTCCATATCAAGGCACTCTGTCTGCCAGCCCCATGCCTCAGCTCCTCAGCCCCAGCACCACCACGCATGCATCCTGTCACAAGGCCATTATCAGTCAGCCGTGTGTCCATCAAAGCACGCTGCCCTGGAGCAGGTAACCTCAGTCACCCATATCTGCCATCTGGGGCTCACAGTCAACAATACCACAGAATTCTGGAAGGTCCTGTCTGGCCCCCAGGCTAAGAGGGTCCAGGAAACCAGGACACCAGGAAAGGCAAAAAGACAGACAACTCCATCAGATCGTCCTGCAGGTTACTGGCCCCAATTCCCGGGTCCTTCGCCTACCCTGCCACGGTCAGCCCCGCTGCTCACCACCTCCTTCCTGGGCCACAGCTCGCCAACACTGAGCCTGGGAAGATCAACCCCAGACCCTCCCAGCCCCACTGCTCCCAACACACCTCACGCGCCTGGATCACATTTACCTTTCCCTCAGACAACACCCAGAAGCTGGCAGGCGCATAAGATGTGGTCCTGACCTGAGGCAGGGGTGGTTGGCGGCATCTTCAGTCACTTGAAGGATACCCAGTGATTCACCAAAGCACCTCAGTGCTTGCTCCCAACACACAGGGCCCCTTGCTCCCAGCCAGTGGTTTCCACATGAAACCACTAGGTTTACTGTGCTCATCTCACCCAGCAGGCTTCTCTTTCTGATCAGACTCTAGCTTTTAAGGCTGAGGAGCTGCTGACATGGTTTTCATGGTGTATCATCCAAGCCCTCAGTAAGCTGCTCTCGAAACACGTTTATGAGTATGTTGCTTTCCTTCATGTGCGTCCAGCGCCCTCCTGGGCCTGGAGACACCCCCAGGACAAGGGCAGTGTTCTCCACTTCAGGCTAGAGGCGTCTGGGTAAAGTTGGCATCTTCTCATGGCAGGCAGCCCCATGTGCCACATCGGGAGGGACTTGGGTGAGAATGATAGGCAGGTGGAGGCCACAGGCCAGCCCACTGAAGGCCCCCCCTCCTCCTCCTCAGTCCTGCGGGGTTTCCTAAGGATCCCACAGTCAGCATCACAATCTCCCATCACACCATTAGCAGCTTCCTTTGGCCCTCTGAGGTCATCTGAGCTACAGCTAACTGGGGATGCCCACCGAGCTCTGCCCACCAGACTCAGCCCAGAAAGCGGCCTCAGAAAATGGCCAGTGAGAATCCACAGCTCATGACAGGGCTCTCTGTCCCTCCGAGCAAATCCCCTGCTGTGTGTCCTCCTGATTCCCATGCAACCAGCCCCAGGCCCCAGGTGGGGAGTCCCAGCTCAGAGGGTCTCTGGACCTGCCTGGGGCTGCAGTGGAACTCAGCCTTATCACAGGGGCTCGAGGTTGGTCCTGGGCCCTCTCCACAGGCCAGAGCCACCTCCTGGGCTGAAGGGAAGGAGGTCCCAGGCTATACCGTGATTTATAAGACATATATTGATTGAGTCATTGAGATGACCATAGTATATTTTTCATATATAGTTGGTCTTTGTCCACATTTCCTGGCTTACAGCTCCCCAAGCTCTTGGAATTTCCTAAGTGTTGACAGTGACAAAGGTATCTCTTGTTATGTTAATGCAGTGACTTCTGGACCTCATCTGAGGATGGAGCTGATGGCCAGGAGGACCAAACCTGTGACTGGAGGGTGGTAACTTCAGTCCTGCCCCTAACCTCCAAGGATGAGAGAGGGGCTGGAGGTTGAATCAATCACTGATGGCCACTGATTTAATCAATCATGCCTATGCGATGAAACCCCAAAAGGATGAGATTCAGGGAGCTTCTGGGTGGAGACTGGGGAGCGTGGCGCTCCTGGAGAGACCATGAAGCTCTGTGCTCTTCCCCAGACCTTACCCTATGTGTCTCTTCTGTCTGGCTATTCCTTAGATATATCCTTTTATAATAAACCCATAATCTAGCAAGTAAAATGTTTCCCTGAGTTCTGTAAGCCACTTTAGCAAATTCACTGAGCCTGAGGAGAGGTCCTGGGAACCTCTGATCTATAGCCAGTTGGTTAGAAGCACAGGTAACAGCCTGGGCTTGCCACTAGTATCTGAAAGGGGGCGGGGGGCAAGATGAGCCTGTAACCCGCGGGATCTGCTGCTATAGCCAGGCAGATGGTGTCAGAATTGAGTTGAATCATCGCTACCCAGCTGGTATCCGGGCATTGCTGACTGGCATGGAGAAGCCTCCACACACACACACATTGGAGGTGGGTCCAGGAACCTAGTTTATCCCACCTCCCAGAGGCCGTGTTCCACTCCCACCCGTCACCTTCTGGCTCTCACACCCCTTCTTGGAGACATGGTCTGGGACGGAGTGGCAAGCTCTGCAGACAGCCAGGAGTCCCAGCCCAGGGAAAAGAAGGCAGTCAGCTCCCTAATGCTGCTGCTTGGGAAGTGCAGACAGTGCAGGAACACAGTGAGAGGAGGAGAGGTGAGGCAGCCGGGGAGTCACAGCCAGGCTCTGCCCCAGGGTCGGGTGTCTCAGGGGCTGGGTGGGCCTTTGAGCTTGGAGGGGAGCAGGGGCGGGCAGGCTGGCAGGAAGCACCAATGTCACAGATGCACAGAGGGTGTGAGAGAAGAGAGGTTTGAGCAGCTCAGTCAGGAAGCGAAAGACTCCGGTTGGAGGCATTGGGGGCCTGACACATGGCAAAATAGGCAGCCCCCCTCCCTGAGAGCAGGAGAAAAGCACGTAGCAGATCCCCTGACTCCAAACACCTGTGTCCCCTGCTGCCTCGATGCCCTCCTTGACCCCTCCATCAGTGCTCTGCGTCTCCGGAGCCTGCCCTGGCCATCTTCAGGATCCCCAGGAGGGGCAGCTCAGAAGTCTCAGAAGTCCCAGAGCCCTTCCTGAAGAGCTCCAAGGGGGGACAAAAGGGATTCAGCCGGTGATGCATCCTGCACGAACCAGAATGTTCTACCAGTGAGCACTGTCTGAGAAAGGGATGGGTTCTCCAAGAGACATTTCCCCATCAAAGAATCCCAGCCTTGAGGAGCCTGAGAGGTCGGGGGAAACTCCAGCATCAGAAGGGCAGTGACCCCAGAGTCCACTCAAGTCCCTTCGACCGCTGAGAGTCGGGAGACACACCCCCTGATCCGTGTCCCCACCTGGACGCCAATTCACCGTGTGACTTCACTCACTCTCTTCTTCCGGCTCCCAGTTCCAAGCGGTGCTTCCACTCTCTAGAGCTCTGCCCGGACCGGCCACGTCCTGACTCACCAAGCCAGCCAAGAGCCGCCAACCTCACACACACACACACACACACACACACACGCACACTCGGGCAAGGTGGCCACACTCTGAGAGGCTCCCCAGAACCCCACTGAGAGGAAGTATTTCCAAACTGATAGACTCCCCAGTGTGTCCTGGGAGGTGGGGCTGACCCAGACGGAAGGTCAGGAATTCTACTGACCATGAAGAAAGGACCCCGCAGGGTATATTTAGCTCACTAAAAATAACGGAAGGCCGGGGATGAGGGCTGGGAATTGTTTGGAAGGGCTAGAACGCTGGGAAGGCTGGGGGAGGAGCAGGAAGAACAATGGAGGAAGGGAAGGGGGTCTGACCGGTCCTGGCGGGCAGGGGAGGGGGATGTCTTCCTCCCTCCCACTGTGATCTGTGACCCAGATGACTCAGCTATTCCAGACCCGGAGAAGGGCCTGGATGGTAAGGAAGGACTACCAGGAAGCTTGGGAAGGCATCAGGTTTCCAGTGAAACACCAGTCCCAGGAGGTGACCGGGGGCAGACTGGTGTGAGGCAAGGCTGGCTTGAGCCCTGCTGGGGGGCCCAGCTCCCACTTCTGCCCCTCCCATCCGAGCCACCCCTGGGCCCCTGCTGAGCACCTGGAGCTTCAATCAGGGTGGGCTAGGCCTGGGTGCTGGAGGCTGCACCTTGACACATGACTGGGGTCAGAGAGCAAGGCCTCTGACAGAAACGGGCCGTACACCGAGGCCAGGGGACACTTACCCCTGTGGGCTGCTTCTTGGTGTCCAGCAGTGGGGCATTGAAGCTGGCAGACAGGCTGGGGGTGGCGAGGACTTCCCGGAGGGGGATGTTGGCTTCCCCCAGGAACCTGAGGAGAGAGAAAAGTAGAAAGTAAAAAGCAGACAAATGCACCCAGTTCTTCTTCCGAATACCCTTCACCACTGCCACCTCTCAGACAACCCATGGACAGGCTGATCTGCCTAGAACACCTAGGAACCCTCAAGACTTCCCTGGCAGTCTGCCGCAGTTACCCCATCACCAAGCCTGGAAGGCCAGGCCCCTCTCTGGGCACCAGAAGAATAAGAGACACTTTCCTTTCCCCCCAAGGTCAACTTTGACCCCTTCTGCCCCTCCCCAGACGCCCAACCTCACCACCGCATGTGCCTGGGTTGTCCTGCCCATCAGACCTAAACAGTCCCCCAGAGCAGCCCCTCCTAGAAGCACGCCTGCATCCTCCTCTCCCTCCACAGCTCCCCTGACCCGCCACTACACAGACCTACCTAGTGTCCCTGAGCCGGGCCAGCAATGAGGGTGAAGGGAAAACACACAGACCCTCCTATCTTCAGGGGCCGGGAGAGAGGAAAGTTGGGACAGGGAAGTCTGCCCCACTCCCAAAGAGGCCCAGAACTATCACCCACACACGGGAGGCCATATCTGACCAAGGGGAGAGGGCCCATAAACGGATGGTCTCTTAGGAAAGAGAAGGTCGTCACTTGATGACCAGCGAAGGGACCCTTCAAAGGGGGCCAAGGGAAAAGGTTGTGTCTCTAAGCCAAAAAGTGAGCAAAATGTGTTCTGCAGCAGTGAGGAAATCAGAGCAGCAAGTGGCCTCTATCAGTAAGAACTGTGGCTGTGTCTACATCAAACTTGGGCATGATTCCTGCACCTTACTGTCAGAACGTGAACAACGACCAGTCACAGATGTACTTTCATCATTTGTTTCATAATTTTTTTCCTGATGGATCAGTAGCACACCTGTTATCTGGGACCTCCATTTTTCTGGTGTCTATAACAACTGATTTGAATATAAATTTTTATGACTTATGAAATAAAACTTCCATCTTGACCTAATTAACTAATTGTTAAAACTGGCTGTTCACAATGATGAGCACTTCACATTCACTACTACTAGCAAGAAACAGAAATCAGAGAAGGGAGACATGTACATGGATGGCTGAGTCCCTTTGCTGTCTGCCTGAAACTACCACAACATTATTAATTGGCTATACTTCAATATAAAATAAAAAGTTAAAAAAAAAAGAAACAGAAAACAACAAATGTTGGCAAGGATGTTGAGAACCTGAAACCCTTGTGTTGAGAAATTGAAACACTGGTTGGAATGGAAAATGATGCAGCAACTATGGAAAACAGCATGGTAGTTCCTCAAAAGGTTAAACATAGAATTACCCTATGATTTAGCAATTCCTCTTCTGAGTAAATACCCAAAAGAACTTAAATCAGGGACTCAAAGAGATACTTGTACACCCAAGTTCATAACAGTGTTATTCACAACTGCCAAAAGGTGGAAGCAACCCAAGTGTGTAACAATAGATGAATAGGTAAACAAAACATAGTAAATGTATACAATGGAATATTATTGAATCTTAAAGAGGAGGAAAGTTCTGACACTTGCTACAACATGGATGAACCTTGGAGATATCATGCCAAGTGAAATAAGACAGACACATAAAGACAAATATTGTATGGTGACCTAGAGTGGTTAAATTCATAGGGACAGAAAGCAGATTAGCGGTTATGTGGGGTGGGGGATGAGGAAAGAGGGAGTTATTATTTAGGGGGTACAGAGTTTCAATCTGAGGAAGATGAGAAGTTCTGGAGATAGATAACGGCAATGGTCGCACAAATTGTAAATGTACTTAACACCACTGAACATCAAAATGGTTAAATGCTAAGTTTTGTTATGTATGTTTTATCATGATAAAAATAAATTTAAAAACTAGCTGTTTGTGTAAGTTTCTTGGCAATAAATTTCCTTTATCTCCATCCCTCTTGGAACCAGCAGACTCTTAGTTGCTCTGCAAGTTTCTTTGTTAGCAAGGCAATAAGCCTGACACATACATGCGTGTGCACATGCTAAATAGCTTCAGTTGTGTCTGACCCTTTGTGAACCTATGGACTATAGCCTGCCAGGCTCCTCTGTCCACGGGATTCTCCAGGCAAGAATCCTGGAATGGGTTGCCATGCCCTCCTGTAGGGGATCTTTCCAACTCAAGGATCAAATCCACAACTCCTGCAGCTCATGCATTGCAGGTGGATTCTTTACCACTGAGCCACCAGGAAAGCCCAGCCTGATATTTATTCAAGACCAATTTTTCTAACATTTCTTTACAGAAGAGGCTGTAAAAAAGAAAACCACTGGCTCAAAATGGTGTCACTCATGCTAAAGCCCATAGTACAAAACCTAGATTTAATTATGGGTCTAATTGCAGTTTCAACTTTTCCCAGAAATGTAACCTTAATAGGCCAGTCTGGAATATTCTGGTCAAGCACCAAAATGGACATGTGGGCCCGCTCCACCCCACTCCCACCCCAGCCAGTGGAAGATGAGGTAATCAGCATGTAAACCCTTGCCTGATCCCTTCTCAACTCCCAAAAAGTTGATGTCCTGGCTTTAAAATAACCCTTTATTTTCTTTAGTTAATATCTTCCTGCCCCATCCGCCTTCTGCCTATAAAACTTTCCATTTTGTACAACCCCTTGGAGCACCTTTCCAGTTGCTCTAAATTCATAAGTCATGATACTGAAAGAATTAGACAGTCATGTCCAACTCTTTGCGACCCCATGAACTATAGCCTCCCAGGCTCCTCTGTCCATGGAAGTCTCCACACAAGAATACTGGAGTGGGTAGACATTACCTTCTCCCGGGATCTTCCTGACCGAGGGATGAAAGCCAGGTCTCCTGCGTTGCAGGTGGACTCTCTACCATCTGAGCCACCAAGGAAGCCCAGTCAATTCATGAGTCATTGAATAGAACCAATTACATCTCCAGATTTACTTGGTTCAATTCTGTGTTTCAACAGAGCTAAAGGGAGAGGTGTTTGCTAATATCCATTCCAGAGTTCTAAGACCACTCGGGATGCTAGGAAGCACATTTTCTAGAATTCAGACTGGTTTCGTTAGGGGAACCACTGACTGAAACCGACTACCCTGGCCAGGCCTGACAGTAACCACTTGGCATGAGTCATCTTACAAAACAGGAGGTCCTGGTAAGAAACACCACCAACCAGAAGAATTAGAGAAAAGTCAAAAGAAGAGAGGAGATGCCAGTCTGTATGTCCTACCAGCCTCCCAGGATCCTTCTCAGCGGACTCCACCTTGGCTGAATGATGCAAACGTCACCAGCAGGAAGGACCCTGGACAGACTGATTAGCCAGAGACACCCGGGAAAAACCCGAGAGTGAGCCACGTGGCAGAGAAGACCTCCTGGGCCCCCTCACCTGCTGCTTTCCACCCAGGAGCCCTTCCCAATAAAATCTCTTGCTTTGTCAGCACATGTCTCCTGGGACACTTCATTTCCACGTGTTAGACAAGAGCCCACTATTGGGCCCTGGAGGCGGTCCCCCTTCCTGCAGCAGTTTGTCTTATCCTCCTTTGCAGAGCAGAGCAGGCGTGTGCCATAGCTCACTAAGGCAGGCCTCCTGGAGTGTCTCCATCCCAGAGTCAGCAAGGGGAAGCCCCTGTCACCAGCGTGTTGACTGAACTGTTCTCACAACCAGAGCAATGTCAAGAACACCAGGGAGTAAGTGTAGAAAGCCAGGAATCCATGCTGAAAGCAGACAGGGCAGTGGTCCCTGGGAGACAAAGAACGAAGAATGGCTTTCTTGACATACCAGAAGCCATCTGGGGCTTAACTCATTTGATGATCTAAGCCTGGCCAGAGTCCTTGTCTTTGAACAGGTCTCAGTAATAATGATCTTAGGAAAACACAAGGACAAGCTTACCAGGCGAAAGTAATAACTAAAATAAATCAATTGTAAAGACTCCCAGTTCTATTTCAATGGTAAAGACTAGTTTAATGCACATTCTTGAGCTGTTTTGCAGAATTTAAATACCACCCCTGGGCGCTCATGGCAAAGAATTCACCTGCCAAGCAGGAGACACAAGTTCGATCCCTGCATCGGAAAGATCCCCTGGAGAAGGAAATGGCAATCCACTCCAGTATTCCTCCTTGAGAAATTTCGTGGACAGAGGAGCCTGGCGGGCTACAGTCCATGGGGTTGCAAAAGATTCAGACACAACATAGAGATTAAATAACAGCAACAACTGGGTCAGCTAGAATATAAGGGATAACGCTGTTGACCTTTTCTGACCCTCAGTCCTTCAATCAACTAAAACTTGGACTCTGCCTACTGCCCAGACCCTTTCATGAATATGCATATACCCTTTAGCTTAAAACTTCCCCAATTCTGCTGTTTGGGGAGACACTGCTTTGGGAAACGTTCCCTATGTTCTCCTTACTTGCTGCAAGAAATAAATCCTTCCTTCTCCCTATCTTTGACTCGGTTGTGTCTTTTGGCTCGATACCCACTAAGAGGCAAACCCAGTTTCTGGGTAACAATGTGACACTGGAAACCTAGGGCAGCAGAAAGGAGGGACTTGCTTGAGCAGGCAGATGGCAGATGGCAGACCCTGCCCTAGAACTTGTGAAATAGAGTTGGTATGGCTAAGAGAGCTCTATAAGGTGGAGTTGGAAGGTCATTAATGAAGTGTGATTCATATATGGCTCAGCCTGGATTTAATATGACCTTTTGACCTGATGAAGTCATCCAGAACCCTTTACCCTAAAATAACTCAGAGTCTACCCATCTGTCAGACCCCTACCCTGAAACAACTTGTAATACTTAAAGCACAAATATTGTCGAAGTCAATCACAACTCTCTCTAGGCAACTTTTAACAACCTCCAGGCTTTTGTCTTTATAAGCCCTTCTTTCTCCCAATACTTTCACAGGTACCTGAATTTGTGTCTCCCATATTTAATGTTTATTTATTTATTTTTGGCAGTGCTGGGTCTTCATTGCTGCTCAGCTTTTCTCTAGTTGTGGCCTTTTTCTAGTTGTGGTGAGCGGGGGCTACTCCCCAGTTGTGGGGCACTGGCCCAAGGGTGCAGGACATGGGCTTCAGCAGTAGTGGCCCCCACGCTCTAGAGCACAGGCTCAGTAGTTGTGACCACAGACTTAGCTGTCCCAAGGCATGTGGGATCTTCCCAGATCAGGGATCCAACCCTGTGTCCCCTGCACTGGCAGGCAGATTCCCTACTACTGAACCACCAGGGAAGCCCCCTGAAAAGCAATTCTTAAAATCCCAAATAAACTACTTTCTTATTTGCAGCCTCGTGCACTATTTTCTGGTTGACAAATTTGGTCCCCAGATTACCAGGGCGGCAGGGCGGGCAGGGGAGCGGGTGGCTGGCGGGCCTGGCGGTGCGACCTGGGAGCGGCAGCCTGAGCGAGCGGAATCCTGAGAACAGAGCAGCCCACCCTCCTCTGCCTCCCTCGCCGCCCGCCCAGCCCACCGCCGCGGAGAATTCCCGGACGCGGGGCGGGAACAATGGGAGGAAATGCAGGAGGAAGCAGCGACTCCACCCCTGCCAGCCCGGGGAACAGGCACCTCCATGGCCTGCTCCTTGGACTGCTTGTTATTTCCTCCCTTCAACGTCTTTCTGGGTCATAAAATACCCACACCTCCCAGCCCTGTATAGGCCCTGGGGTCAGCCCTTCCGAGGGGCTGGGTGGCTTCACAGGCCCCCATTCCGCCAGGAGGAAAGACGAGGCAGGATGCCCGTCCCTAAGCCTAAGGAGCCGGCTGTGGGGTCAAGATGTGAGAAAGGCAGAATGTCCTCTGAGTGGGTGGAAGAAGGAGGGAAGAGGGACAGTCTGAGGCTGATGGAGATGGAAAAACCCTGATGGGCCACTCTTCATTCATTCATTTCAGGGAAGAGAGAGGAGACATGGTGTTATTCAGGGGGATCAGACCTGGGAGGATGCAGACCCTTGAGGAGACTCAACCCATCCTGAGATCAAGACTGAGACACAGAACTTAGGGCACCCAGCCTTCTGCATAAGAGGGATGCT
Organism: Odocoileus virginianus; assembly: GCF_023699985.2. NCBI lineage: Eukaryota > Metazoa > Chordata > Mammalia > Artiodactyla > Cervidae > Odocoileus > Odocoileus virginianus. The sequence continues at coordinate 12,832,025 of NC_069675.1, forward strand.
GCACACTCTGTGGGTACCAACCTTTAGTGGCAGGCAGGATTCAGCACAAACGAAGCAAGCATGGCCCTGGGGGCCTGGGAGCCAGCTCTGAGTGTGTATGGAGCCCGGTAAGCTGGAATAAAAGCCTGTGAGCCTTGCCCCCCACCCTCCACTCTGCACAGCCTACTGATAGAAAAATGCGCTGCCCAGCCTCTCCAGACTCCGTCATCCCTCTTGGCTGTGCTGTGTTCTGAAGCCACTGGAATGTGAGGGCACAGGTTTGGGGCCAGAAGAGCTGCTGCCATCCCAAAGACAGAAAGCGAGGCCAGGAATCAGCATGGAGGAGGGAGGGGAAGGTCAGAGCAGCTTCCATGTTGACAGGCATACTTTTCCTCATGGAAGAAGAACTCATTCAAACTCATCACCCAGGCAGGTTACTGTCCTGCCAGAAATGGGAGGTGGTGACCTCCAAGTCTGAGCCTTAAGTGGGAGGGTAAGAATAAAGGTGGCCAAGTAAGTTGATTTTAACAAAGCACAAAGAAATCAAAACAATTTTATTTTAAAACATCTGGCCACATATGGGAAAAGAATCTTAAAGAGTAGATATGTGTAGTGGATGACTCACTATGCAGTACATTTGAAACTAGCACAACACTGTAAATCAACTATACTCCAATAAAAGTTAAAATAAATAAGTAAATAAATAAAACAGTGGGCCATTTTACATCATTGTTTATAAGAACAAAACACAGGAGGCAACCCAAATGTCAAGCATAGAAGATGAGTAAGTTTAGACATACAACAGAATACTATGTTGTTATTTATTGTTCAGTCACTAAGTCATGCCCAACTCTTTGTGACCCCATGGACCGTAGCATGCCAGGCTTCCCTGTCCTTCACTATCTACAGCTATAAAAATAATGGGAATATTACACTGTAGATTTATAATGTATGGAAATTCTTCAAGATATATTGTTAAGCATATGGATCAATGGAACAGAATATAGACAGCCCAGAAATAAACCCACACCCCTATGGTCAATTAATATTTGACAAAGGAGGCAAGAATAAACAATGGGAAAAAAGACTGTCTCTTCAGCAAGTGGTATTGGGAAAGTTGAACAGCCACATGTAAATCAGTGATGTTAGAACACACCCTCTCACCACAAAAATAAACTCAAATGGCTTAAAGACATAAGACATGATACCATCCAAGTCCTAGAAGAAATCAAAGGCAAAACATTCTCTGACATAAATCATGCCAATGTTTTCTTAGGTCAGTCTCCCAAGGCAATGGAAATAAAAACAAAAGTAAACAAATAGGACCTAGTCAAACTTACAAACTTTTGCACATTATGGGAAACAATAAAACAAAAAGACAAACTGCAGAATGGGGAAATATTTACAAACAGCATAACCAACAGTGCTTAATTTCCAGAATACACATACAGTTCACACAATTCAACAACAAAAAAGCAAACAACCCAATTGATAAATGGGCAGACAACCTAAACAGACATTTATCAAAAAAAGAAATACAGATGGCCAGTAGGCACATGGTCTACTGAAATGAAACATGAAAAGATGTTCAGCATTGCTAATTATTAGAGAAATGCAAATCAAAACTACAATGAGGTACCACCTCACATCAATCAGAATGGCTATCATTAAAAAGTCTACAAATAAATGATGGAGAGAGTGTGGAGAAAAGGGAAATCTCCTACACTGTTGGTTGGAATGTACGTTGGTATAGCCACTGTGGAAAACAGTATGGAGGCACCTCAGAAAACTGAAAACAGAATTATGTGTGTGATTATACAGATAATACAGATTACTGCATGATCTAGCTATCCCACTCCTGGACATATATCCAGGCAAAACAATAATTCAAAAAGATACATGCACCTTTTTGTTCATAGCAGCAGTATTCACAATAACCAAGACATGGACACAACCTAAATGTCCATCGACAGAGAAATGGGTAAAGAAGACGTGATACAAATATACGTGGAATACTACTAAGCCATAAAAAATGCAATAATGCCATCTCACAGCAACACGGATGCAACTAGAGGTTTTCACACTAAGTGAAGTAGGTGAGAAAAAGAATGACAAATACCATGTGATGTCACTTATATGTGGAATGTAAACGATGATGCAAATGAACCTCTCTATGAAATAGAATCATGGACATAGAGAACAGCTTGATGGTTGTCAAGGGGGAGAGGGTTGGGGGGTGGGTCGAATGGGAGGCTGGGGTTAGTAGATGTAAGCTTTTATATATAGAATGGATAAACAACAAGGTCCTACTATATAGCACAGAGAATTATATTCAGTATCCTATGATAATCATAATGGAAAAGAATATTTTAGAAAAACAGAATATGTGTCTGTGTGTGTGTATAGATATAAAATATACATACATGTAAAACTGAATCACTTTGCTGCACAGGAGAAATTAACACAACATTGTAAATCACCTATACTTTAATTTTTTTTAAATATTGTTTTTTTTTAAACATACATTGTTAAGTGAAAAACCAAGTTCAAAAAAGTGTGTATAACGTGCTACCTATTACTTAGAGTAGTCAGAAAGTCTAATGCTGGCTGCCAGAGGCTGGAGGGAGGGGACAATGGGAAGTTATTGTTTACTGGGTATAGAGCTTTAGTTTTATAGATGAAAAGAGTTACAGGGATGGATGGTGGTGATGGTTACATAACAATGCTAATGTATTTAATATCACTAAACTATATATATACTTAAAAATGTTTAAGATGGTAATTGTTATATCTTCAGTTCAGTTCAGTCGCTCAGTCGTGTCCGACTCTTTGCGATCCCATGAACTATAGCACGCCAGGCCTCCCTGTCCATCACCAACTCCTGGAGTTTACTCAAACTCATATCCATCCAGTCGGTGATGCCATCCAACCATCTCACTCTCTGTTGCCCCCTTCTCCTCCTGCCCTCAATCTTTCCCAGCATCAGGGTCTTTTTGAATGAGTCAGCTCCTTGAATCAGGTGGCCTAAATTACTGGAGTTTCAGCTTCAACATCAGTCCTTCCAATGAACACCCAGGACTGATCTCCTTTAGCATGGACCGGTTGGATCTCCTTGCAGTCCAAGGGACTCCCAAGAGTCTTCTCCAACACCACAGTTCAAAAGCATCAATTCTTCATTGCTCAGCTTTCTTTATAGTCCAACTCTCACCCATACATGACTACTGGAAAAACCATAGCCTCGACTAGACGGTAATGCTTCTACTTTTTAATATGCTGTCTAGGTTGGTCATAACTTTCCTTCCAAGGAGTAAGCGTCTTTTAATTTCATGGCTGCAATCACCATCTGCAGTGATTTTGGAGCCCCAAAAAATAAAGTCATCCACTGTTTCCCCATCTATTTCCCATGAAGTGATGGGACTGGATGCCATGATCTTAGTTTTCTGAATGTTGAGCTTTAAGCCAGGTTTTTCACTCTCCTCTTTCACTTTCATCAAGAGGCTCTTTAATTCTTCTTCACTTTCTGCCATAAGGGTGGTGTCATCTGCATATCTGAGGTTATTGATATTTCTCCCGGCAATCTTGATTCCAGCTCGTACTTCCTCCAGCCCAGCATTTCTCATGATGTACTCTGCATATAAGTTAAATAGCAGGGTGACAATATACAGCCTTGACGTACTCCTTTTCCTATTTGGAACCAATCTGTTGTTCCATGTCCATGTTATATTTTACCACCGTACAAAAAAATCCATTTTAATAAATAAATATACTAGCTATTATGTAAAAATAGGAAAGTCGGGATTTATACTGGTGATTAAGCAATAATATGAGTGATAGAGAAGAAACAAAAAACAGTTATAACCATGGGAGAAAGATGAGAAGCAGATGGAGAAACAAAAGGAAAAATTTCACTGCATTTTTTAGAATCATTTCTGGTTTTATAGCTCCTTAAATTTTTTTACAAACTCAAAAATTAAATTTAAAAATGAAGCATACAAACGTTTTTTATATTTTATAATTTATTCATTCAATAAATACTTATTTCGTACATCAGACAAAATACTGGGCCTGACCTCATGGAACTTAAATTCTACTAAGAGCTGCCTGCCTCCTGACTGAGTGTGTATTAGATACGTTGCCAAGCACTCTACAAGTATACCTGTCACAGCGGTGGGGCAGTATACTGGTGTTAGTTCAATTTATCTTACAGATGAGGAAACTGGAACTCAGAAAGGCATTTGACCTTTCTGATTTCACACAAATAACTGACAGAGCCAGACTCAAAGGCCTGGCCTTAGACCCAATCATAGACTAGCAGGCATACCTTGGAGCTCTGTGAGCACATCATGAAAGACACAAAAAAATTCTTGGTTTGCCTCATCCATGGAAACAGGAACCCAGGCTATAAATTTGATCTAGTTCAATCTTTTTCAAAAAAATCTAATTCCGAGATGTATTAATCATGCCTTCTTCTTTTCTATATTTCCATGACACATTTTGACATCGAAGGCTTTGCTCACTTTGGAGAGGCTGCCCTTCCCGGGGCTGGCCAATTTCTAGAGACAGTAAAGGACTCATTGGCAACTGCACCTTTCGTTTGCAAACCAACCAATCCAGAGCCCACACCCCCACCACTCCCCTACAGAGGGCTCCCACTCAGCCAACATTCCCCTGCCCTGAAACCCCAGGACCAGTTACCACAAAACTCCGTGCAGCCTAATATCCCACAGCCTGCTGAAATTATTCAGACCCGCCATCTCTAAGGGTTTTCCAGGTGGCTCAGATGCTAAAAAATCTGTCTGCAATGCAAGAGACCCATGTTCAATCAGTATTCTTGCCTGGAGAATCCCATGGACAGAGGACCCTGACAGGCTACAGTTCCTCGGGGTTACAAAGAGTCAAACATGACTGAGCGACTAACACTTTCATGTTCATAGTCATTCCTAAACCCACTTACCCTGCCTCAGTTCAGTTCCATTCAGTCACTCAGTCGTGTCCAATTCTTTGCAACCCCATGGACTGCAGCATGCCAGGCTTTCCCGTCCATCACCAACTCCCAGAGCTTGCTCAAACTCATGTCCATCAAGTCAGTGATGTCATCCAACCATCTCATCTTCTGTCGTCCCCTTCTTCTCCTGCCTTCAATCTGTCTCAGCATCAGGGTCTTTTCTAAGGAGTCAGTTCTTCACATCGATGACCAAAGTATTGGAGCTTCAGCTTCAATATCAGTCCTTCCAATGAATATTCAGGACTGATTTCCTTTAGGATGGACTGGTTGGATCTCCTTGCCGTCCAAGGGACTCTCAAGAGTCTTCTCTGACACCACAGTTCAAAAGCATCAATTCTTTGGTGCTCAGCTCTCTTTATGGTCCAACTCTCACATCCATACATGACCACTGGAAAAACCATAGCTTTGACTAGACGGGCTTTTGTCGGCCAAGTAACGTCTCTGCTTTTTAATATGCTGTCTAGGTTGGTCATGGTTTTTCTTCCAAGGAACAAGTGTCCTTTAATTTCATGCCTGCAATAACTATCTGCAGTGATTTTGGAGCCCCCCAAAATAAAGTCTGTCAGTCTTTTCATTGTTTCCCCATCTATTTGCCATGAAGTGATAGGACCAGATGCCACGATCTTAGTTTTTTGAATGTTGAGTTTTAAACCAGCTTTTTCACTCTCCTCTTTCACTTTCATCAAGAGGCTCTTTAGTTCCTCTTCACTTTCTGCTTACCCTGCCTAGCCCTTTCTTTTCTAAGGAAACCACAGTAAAGGCTCCCGTACACGCTTTCTGCGAAGAGTTGGACATGACTAAGCAACTAAGCACATATACACACAAATGTTATTCAAAAATATAAATTGTCCCAACTGTGGAAATGAACCAAAGTAAAAGAGGTTATGGAAAGAAAATAGAGGTTATGGAAATATGATGATGAAATTCAGTGTGAGAGTCTAGACTGGGGATCCTATACAGGAAAAGAGAAGGGGGAAGTGCCATAAAAGACATAATGTGGCCAGCTGATAGGATTAAAATACAAACAGTGGATTAAAGTAGGCAACCGTGTTAAATTTGTTGAAATTGGTAATTTACTATACTTATGTAAAAAAAAATCCCTGCTCTTAGGAAATATACACGGAAGTATTTAAAGATAAAGGGCCATGATGTGTAAAACTTACCCTCAAGTGGGAGAGAAAGAAAAGGGGAGGAAGGAGGGAGAGGAGATAGTGAGAGAGAGAATATTATAAAGCAAACGGAATAGAGCATTATCAACAAGTGAATCTGAGTAAAGAGTATGTGAATGTTCTTTGTTCTATTTTTGAAATTTTTCTGGGTTTGAAATTATTTCCCCAGAAAAACTCTAGAAGGGTCTTCATGCGTCAGTTTCCCATTCTTTATCTTTTAAACTAAGAAAAAGACATGTCAACTAAAAACATGTGTATTAGGACTCAAACCCATTCATCACTGACTCAGCTGCACCATCCTCATTAGATTTAGTGAGTTAGCACAACAGGAAAGTCAGATAGCCCCTGACCTAGCAGGACACACACACACACACTCAGGCACACAGACTCAGGGGAAGTTTAAGGACACCGTTGAGGAGACACCATGAGTGGTGGTCCCTCCACCCATGCATACCTAGCCATGAGGAGCAGGAAATGAGAAGAGCCGGATATTACACACACACACACCCAGCCTGCCTGGCCTCTGGAAGCCTTCCTGCCAGTATCTGATTCCCCAGGGGTGCCCAGGTAACTCTAAATAGTTGTCCACTTCAGTCCAAAAAAAGACAAAAGAAAAACTATTCTGAAGCCCAGGGATATCCTGAATAGAATCCAGGACAAAATGCATAGTTATAAAAATCCTTGGAAAATAAGGATATGGTCAGTGCTTCCGAGGATGCTGAGAACAACAGGATGGTGAACTATAAATATTCCTGCCTCAAAACTGCCTCCCAGACTTCCCTGGTGCTCCAGTAGTTAAGAGGCTGCCTGCCAGGCTTCCCTGGTGGCTCAGTGGCTAAGTATCCACCTGCCAATGCAGGGTACGCAGGTTCGATCCCTGGTCCAGAAGGATCCCATGTGCCTCAGAGCAATGGAGACCATGTGTCACAACTACTGAGGCTATGAACCACGACTGCCAAAGCCTGCACCCCTAGAGTCCCTGCTCCATAACAAGAGAACCCACCACAACGAGACGTCCCAGCACGGCAACTGAGAAAGCTTAGGTGCAACAACAAAGACCCAAAGCAGTCATAAATAAATAAATCAACTTCCTCCCAAGGAAGCCAACTGGCCTGCTGAAACCTGGAAGTGGAACATAGGCCTACTCTCCCCAACTTCTAGCAACAACAGACTGCCTCTCTGTCTTTTTTAATGTCTATGCGTACAGGCACATTTGGGCGAACATAATTCCCGTGTAAGAAAAACACCAGGACAAAGCAACCGATAGAAAGACAGAGAGAAAATACCCTCCACACTTAAAACAGACCAGAAGTCAATATTCCTGACCAGATCCCAAGTGTACAAACTACTAGGAATGAGTAAGAAAAAAACAAGCACCTCAAAATAGGACAGGCAACTGACAGACGAAGAAATACACTGGGCAATAAAGATGCCCAACTTTACAAACAACCAAGGAAACACAAATTATAAGATACTTTTTCTCCCCATGGCACTAGCAAAAATAAAACACTGATTTTTTTTTTTATACTGTTGATAGATGTAAACCAGGACATCTTCTTGAAAAGTTATTTGTCAGAACTGATAAAAATGCTATTTCATTTCTAAGGACCTATCCTAGAGGAAAAACAGTATAAGAACATAAAAGCATTTGGATAAAGATGTTCAGTGAAAAACCAGGAAAGAAACTAAATATCAGTGGATACGGGCTGCTGCTGCTGCTAAGTCGCTTCAGTTGTGTCCAACTCTGTGCGACCCCATAGATAGCAGCCCACCAGGCTCCCCCATCCCTGGGATTCTCTAGGCAAGAACACTGGAGTGGGTTGCCATTTCCTTCTCCAATGTGGATAAGGGCACAATGGGATAAATTATGGTACACTCACACCATGGAACATAACACAACTACTGAAAATGAGGTTGATCAATACCCTCTGTACCTGGGAAAACAGTCCACGATAAAATGAGGAAAAACAAGATGGGGACCATTTTACATGGCGTGACTCATTTTTGTATAAGTAAATGTATATACTTGTATGTAAACAGATGCTCATGGATGAAGAAGACATGCACCAAATGATCAACAGTGGACATCACCGTAGGGAAGGGAAGGAGTGAATGGGAGAACATGACTTTTTCCTTTATAACCTTTTAAGAATGGAGCTTACTTATGCTTATGTTTTTAAAAATAATTTTTATACTCTTGTGGGGTTTCTGTAAAATTTTTTTAAACAGAAGAATCTGTTCTGGGACTTCCCTGGTGGCGCAGTGGTTAAGAATCCACCTTCCAATGCAGGGACATAAGTTTGATCCCTGATGGTAAAGCTAATACTCCACATGCTGCGGGCCTACTGAGCCCTAGTGCTGCAAGGGAGATCCGGCGTCCACAACTAAGACCTGACATAGCTAAAGAAATAAAAGAACGTGTGCAAATTGAGGTACAGCACATATCCACATGGAGCACATGCTTGCTGTAATATTCACACGCTGGTGTGGTTTCTTATGTGCATCCATATGGATTCTGCTATTACCACATACTGGGCACCTTCAATGTGCCAAGCATGGGATAGGCGTTAGACATCCACACCAACTCTGCATTATGGTACTGTTATTGCCTCTGTCCTGATGAGGAAACAGAGGTTCAGAGAGGTCCAGCTCACAGGCAGCGCCAGGATGAGACGCACTGCTAACAGTGGAGTTCCTGAGAGAAGCTTTGCCCCTGACTCATGCCAGCCACCACTGCTGCCCTGCTCAGCTATGTAGACAACCTAAAGGACCAAGACCACCTGCTCCTGCAGGATGGGACCCCCTCAGCCACATCAACACACTCCAGGGGTGAGTGGCAGACACCCACTGGCCAGACCCGCTCCCCCAGGCACCTCTGTGCCTTCCTTACATTCTTGCACATGATTGACTCATGTTCAGCTTCTTCCTGGAAACCCCTATTTTCCCTTAACAGATTAAGCCCATTGTCCCAGGAGATACCAGGACACCCCTTCCACCTCTACCCGGGGCAGGAGGGAACCAAGACCTACTCAGCGACATCCCTGCAGGAGACAGTCACCTATGTCAGGAAGATCCATCGTCCCCAAAATATCTCCTCACAGCCCACCGTGGTGCCTAACCCCTCACCATTATCATTTCTCTTTTTGGTCTAAGCAGAGTCTGGGGGATAAAGCAACATCCCCAACTTTTCCAAGAAAAAGCAAAAGTTAAGCTACAGGCTGCCACCAGCATTTCAGCATGAATGAGTCTTTTTCAACGACAGCTAAGAGGAGCCTTTGATGGGAAAGGGCTGGGGCAGTGGGACTCAAAGCAACTGAGACAGCCAGAGGCAGCACAAGGGAGGGACAGAAAGGAAATGTGCCTGGAGGAAGTGCCAGCCGCCGTTTATGGAGCAGTCTCTGCGCAGGGCCCCAGACGTGCCTCTGCACAGAGGCTCGGGGAGCTGACGTGAGGACCCGCCCCAGGCAGCAGGGCTGCTGTGACTAGACTCTGCATCTTCCCAAAGTCCACACTGGTTCCACTCCACCAGCTCACGGAGCCCAACGCGGGGGTGGGAGGAGGAGCAGCTGAGGAGGAAGGACGGGGAGCAGCCACGTGTGGGGAGCTGCCTTCTGGGCCCCCCTCAGTGGCAGACACCACACAGGCAACCCAGGTCACAGGGCAGACGAAGGCAGGCAAGGCTGTGTGTGTGGCTGAGACAGCCCTCAGTGGCCCGCTTTATAGACTCACCAGGTTGCTGAAAGGTTGGGGGTGGATCATGGTTGTCCAAAGAAAATGCTATCGTGAGCACCTAAAGGAACGCTTCCTTAAAATAGTAACGGGCCTTCTAGCTGATTCTTGGTGTCAACCTGGGTCTCCTTCTTTACCGTTTGATTGAAGGGGGCCTGGGCGCACAGGCCACCTGGGAAAGAGTTGCCAGATCAAGTACGCTACTGCCGGTTAAGTTTTCATTTCAGATAAACAGTGGGGAATTTCTTAATATGTCTCATGCAACACTTGGGACATTCCAACTTAACTGTCTGTTCTGTATGTTTCTCTGTTGAATCTGGCCACCCTACCCTAGGCCTGGCTAGGCCTAGAGCCAGTGAGTTACTGTAGTCAAGATGAGCATCATTTTCACACAAATGTTTTATGTTTCTTGTTTTTCATTTTGCTGTGCCGCTCAGCTTGTGGGATCTTAGTTCCCGGATCAGGGATCAAACCAGACACTCAGCAGTGAAAGCAGGAAAGCACAGAGTCCTGACCACTGGATCCCCAGGGAATTCTATAACCATGGTGTTTTGACAAGTGGATACTTTGACTGCATGGAGACTTCTGCTCCCAGATTTATATTTACCAAACACTTAAATTTTTTAAAATGCACCTACATTAATTAATTTCCACTGGAAAGGCATTTTTCAGAACAAATTAAATTAAGCCCATTTACTTTGTTGATATATTTTCTATACAGTGTAATTAAACTCTTTCCTTTTTTCAATCTTCATTTTTATTTTACCAAAATTATTGTCATTGGTAATAATTATTTTCTATTTACATTTCCCAACACAGGTTTGGTGCAAAGTTGCTTTTTGGTTGTTGGTTTTTTTTTTTTCATTTTTTGGTACATATCAAGCTTTATCAACTATAGGTCTCTCCCATTCTTGAGTTTTCTTTTGTAGAATTCTATTAAGTCTAATTCTCTCAGTTTACAGTTACCAATAGAATCCTCCCGTCAGTCTTTTCATGTCATTAACAATTTTGCCCATGTACCATTTTGCCCATGATTATTGCACGGTAATCATTTCTACCAATAACTACATCAGTAAACTATGGCAAGAATTATATTTACTTCTTAGTTAATCCATGAAAAAAACTGAGAGCCATCCCTTGCGCTCATGCTGTGGGTGCTCAGCCCTGGTGCACACTGGCCTCCCCCGCGCAATTTCCAGAAGTGCTGAGACCTGCACGCGACTCGAACTTCTCCTTTAATCACTTTGCTTCAGAGCCCAGACACTGATCTATTGTAAAGCTCCCGAGTCATTCTAAGAAGCACCAGGGCTGGAGCACTGTTACAAAAATCTAGAGCTGCACTGTCCAACACAGCAAACAGCCACTACACATGCACACGAACTATTTAAATTTAAATTAAGTAAAATTTAAGATTCAGTTCCTCAGTCACACTAGCCAACACAGAATGATTGCATCATCTCAGTAAGTTCTATCCAGCAGCTCTGGTCCAGAGTGGAGATGACTGGTTCTCACTCCGTAACACCTGGGAGTTCGTAATGATGCACAGTCTCTGGCCTCAGTTAAGTCAGAACTTGCAGATGGGGCCAGGCACTTGCGTGTTGTGTCAAAACCACCAATGATGCTACTGCCTCATAGCCTAGACTGGGAACTTCTGGGCTCAACGTTCCAGCGGTCAATTGGTCAGGGATCAAGGTCAGCTTCCCCTCCAACATCCTTCTGAGAAGCCCAGAGTAAACAGGAAGTTGTTAAATGCAGCCTGGGACACAAGTCCAGGACCCACCCTAGCTGGGTTTGCACAAATGTCTCCCACCCAGAGGAGTGACGCTTCCTTTTTGCATTTGAAATCTGATTTTATGGACACAGAGTTTTGATTCACCCTTGCAGTTGGGTCAGGGTGGGTGGGGTGCAGAACAGCCCAGCGATAGTAACCAGCCTGAGAGCTTCTCCTCCTGAGAGATTCCAAGACCCCACTCCAGGCCAGCAGACCAGTTTAGCACAACAAGGTCACTCAAAATTGCCAACAGCCACGGGGGAAACACAGAAACCACGGAGAAAGAGAGGAGTCTGGAAGTGGGGGAAGAGTCACAGGAGAGAAAGGATAAAAGGAGAGGGGGGGAAAGTGAGCAAAGCCAAAGACCTTTGGAGACAGAGGTGCAAGTGAGGGGCTGGAAAGAATGAGTGAGGCATTGCGGGGACTCTAAGAACAGCAGGAGGCAGAGGACGGAGGTTTGGCAGAAGGAGAGGAGGAGGCAGAGGCTTTGCTGGAAGAAGACCCGGGAGGACCCTTGGTTGGGCTCAGAGAGCACCCGGGACGTTCAGGGATGAAGGGACAACCCTGTGAACCTCACTGGAACCGAGGACAGTCTGATGGCAGCGGTCACCGTCACACCCATCATTTCCCTTTTTGCTTCCTGACCAGACACTGACAACTTGAGGGTAGTGAGAAGGTGTTTCACATAAAATGTTCGTTAAATTGAATTCACTAAATTTTTCCCCCCTTTTCTCTTTCAGAATGTAAAATGCCACGTGGCTGCTCTTGTCGCTTTCCGGAAAGGTTCCTCACTTTCACAGCCTTAGAAATGTTAATAATTTTAATCTGGGATTCCTTTCTCGCATTTCATGAGCAGAGTGAATGTGCTGTGTGGTCCAACCGTGGGGGCCTGACAGAAGGCCCTGTGTGTACCTGCCTCCCCTCTGCCGCTCCACCGGGCTTACCCCCAAACACCTTCCATCCAGTCAAACTGCTCTCCAGCCTGCAAACCCCACTCAGGCAACAGCTCCAACAATGAAACCAAAACTCTATTATTTCTGAAATTCTTCACGTGTTTGTGAATGTATTTTTAAATTCAGCTGAATTAAAATTTAATAATTTTTGAAGTGAAGTGAAAGTCACTCATCATGTCCGACTCTTTGCGACCCCATGGACTCTTAGTCCATGGAATTCTCCAAGCCAGAATACTGGAGTGGGTAGCCATTCCCTTCTCCAGGAGACTTTCCCAGCCCAGGGATCAAACCCAGGTCTCCCTCATTGCAGGCGGATTCTTTACCAGCTGAGCCGCCAGGGAAGCCCATTAATAATTTTTAACTGCTCGAAATACAAAAGCAAGATAAATGTTTGTAAAACTCAAAAAATAACAATCAAATAGTTATGGGAAAGAAGTTTCTGTTTAAATTAGAAAGCTTTGTCAATTAGGTCTTCTGCAGATTGATGTTTGAGGAACTGATTTCTAGCACACTGGCCTCACAGTGACCTGGTCATGGGGGAAACTGGTTTTCAGAGAGCTGACTTCTCCCTGGGAGCTAAAGGACACCCACAGGGGCCAACGAGAGGGTTCCAAGGTGCGATCCAACCTGTCCCTCCTGTGACCTCCAACCCACAGGGCCAGGCCGATCCATGTGCGACACTGGCCTGGTATCACCCTGAGGGCCAGCCTGGCTCTTGAATTGATCAAAAATATGTTCTCAAACCCTGCTGCCTTCCTGGTATTAGAAATCTCCCCACAGGGCCTGAAAAATGCTGAATATGACCATGAAAATGAAACCTGCATTTCCTCTGCATGCCTCTGCCTTGCTAAGTTCCCTCCAGAAGGGCTGAGCACCCTCCTGGGGCTTCCAGGAGACTCTGCAAGGCGCAGGGACACAGTGATTCTGACCACGTTGAAGACCCACCCTTCAATCACAGCTCTACCATCACTAACCTTCGGGGAAATCACCCGGCCTCCTGGAGCCTCGATTTCCCTCTGTAATAATGAAAGTATAACAGCAACGCCTAACGATTAAAAAAGATCCTTTATATAAAGACTCAGCACAGGACCAGACACTTGGCTAAGCTCTCGGTAAACATCAGCTGTTGTGGATTTGCTATTATTATCCTCAGCCTGATGCTGGAGGCCCCCTCCCAGTCGGGCACCCCTGCTCCCCTCTCACTGGGCTGCACAAGTTGTGTGACTCAGTCCCACCTGTAAGGCCTTAGCCCACTGCCCTCCATGACTGAACAGCAGAAGGCCCTCCATTCCTCTCCTCTCTAAAGCCAACCCTGGCCTCCGACTCAGCCTGTGTGGCCCTCCTCCAAGAAGCCTTCCAGGACTACCTGGAGTCCAACACTGCTCCTCCCTCACCCGCAGATCCACCATTCATACTTGTCAGAAGCTGCCTTTTCCCCACAAAACGACTGTGTTGGAGTAGCTTAGCGTGAACTAATTCCAGACCCTGCTCCTGTGCAGGTGGGGGCTGCTGAGGTCCAGATTGGACAACATGGACCCAAGACGCCCTGGGCCCCACACCTGCAGCCCCACCTTAGGAGGGCACAGTGAAAGCACCCCTGTCCTCCCCACACGTACCAAGCTCCACACTCAGGCCAGCAGGGCCACAGAGAGACTGTGGCAGTTGGGGTTTTTCCAAGCTTTTTAAGATTTCAAACTTCCCGGATATTTTGCAGCCTGAGACCCTTGTCGGCCTTCCCCGGATCTCAGAATCTTCCCTCCTCCTCTCTTCCCTCCCCCACCCCAGGGAAAGACAGCCGGGCCCCAGACACCACCCAGTTCCCAAACAAAGGTTCCACTGTCAGCAGGTCACAAAACAGCAAGTCCATGCCTGATCCTTGGGTCCGGACCTCAGCAAATGGCACCAAGAGCAGGAACCCACTCCTGCCGTCACCGTCAGACCCAGCAGGGGCCGCTGGACCCCCACCATCACATTTAAGGCTCAGCAGTGTGTGCCCCCACACCTGTGTCTCCCAGGCCACCCCACCCCACAGTCAACAGGGCCATCAGTCTGCAAGCTCGGCTGGCCCTGCCCACTCCCCACACCCCGACCACCAGCACACAAAAGGCCGGGAGCAAAGTACAAGAGGAAGGACCCACCATCTGCCGAAGAGCCTGCTTTTACCACCACAAAACTTCGAACTCCGCTCCTGCTACTTCGCCTGCCTGGAAACCCTCCCCACTACAAACCGACACATGAAATGACATCAGAAAACACTGCCAGAGGATGGTGGGCAGTCAGTGTGGACCGTTATCACTGTTCTGACTTCTAAACCACAGCTCTCACCTCCAGTCCCACCTCTTGCACGAAGCCCTCCTGGAGCGTTCCCGCCAGTGGCTGCTCTGCTTGCCCGTCTCCCGTAGTGGGTGGGGAGAGAGGGCCGTGCCAGGCGCCTCAGGGCTGCAGCAGGACCCAGAGGGCTTTCTCTTCCCTGCTCCCTGGGGTACAGGCTGTCCTGGGAAACACACTCACATCTGTCTCTAGCCCATCTTTCTTCCCTGCCAATTCACCGCCAGCTGAGATCCTGATGCTGCAGTCAAGCCTCTCCCCTCCTCCTCTGGGCCAGGCCCATGAGTGACAGGTCTTCACTAGACACCAGCTCCCCAGAGTCCAGATTCTGAAATTGGCATCTGCCACGACCCTACCCAGACAAACCCACAGGTCACAGAGCCCCCCTCACCGCCTCACCTGTTCCTCCCCATCGTCTCATGGTCTTTGACCACCACAAGAAGCTCGGAGCCCTGGTCCAGGGGGATCCCCTTGAGGTCCCACTCGAATCCCTGGAAGGAGAAAAGATGTCTTAACCTGTGGGCCCCTAGAAAAGAAGAGACTGTGTCTGGTTCCCCCTGGGCACTGAGGGAGCATCTGAGACCACTGCTGGGGGAGGGAGGGATGCACAAGCGAAAGAATGAGTACATAAGTGGCAGGGTCCCAGAGCTTCAGAAGTGACAGCGAGAGCCGAAGGCAGCAGCAGAGACCAGACCCCTGTGACCCCCTCCCCCCAACTCAGTCCTACCAGTCACCAGGGGCACAGCTGGGGGAAATGCCAGGTGACACTGCAGGGCCCTCAGGCACCAAGATCAACGTGCTCCTGGAGCAGTCAGGCCCCTGGAGACAGCATGGATTAGCGCCACAGAGGTCTCCAGTAATCCCAGGATCCTTCTCAGAGCAAAGGCACCCCATGCACCTCGGCCCTTCCCACACAAGGCAGCCAGGGCCTCCAGAGATGACCAGGGAGCCATATGAAGAAAGCTGGCTGACTAAGTCTCAAACAAAAGCAAGTTATACAGCCAATGGGAGCCAGTTCTTTTGCCAATTAGAGAATGATGAATCTCTGAGCAGATAACACTGACCAACAAGAACCTCAATTGGTGAGCAAATAAATGAGCATCTCCCAACACAGATTTATTCACTAAAATTGTTAAAGGCTATTGCAAAATGCCTTAAGTAAATCATTTGCACAGATAAGTTACTGCAAACAGGCAATTACTTCCTGTGGTTTAAATTACCACAGGAATTGGTAAACATTGTCAGTTTTTCTAAAACAATGTATTCAATGTAACCCAAAGCAAAAACAGAAAAGAAAGCAAGCTGGTTGAGGAGGCGGGCAGAGGCCAGCAGAAGGCAGAGGAGAAGCCAGGGAGGGCCGTGGGGAGGAGGAAGCCTTGGGCAAAGACAACAGCCTGTGTAAGGGAGACAGGAGAGCCTAACACACCCTCCATCTGGCTGGCCTGGCCAGAAAGGAGCAGACAGTACACTCCTCACGCCTCTCCTGCAGCCTCATCACAGGGCAGACCCAGGCCAGGCCACCACCTCTCCTCCCAGGCTCCTGCTGCCCGGAGGATTCCTTGGCGAGCCAGACCAGAGCCCCTCCTCTGGATGACAGCACCACTGAAAAAGCCGCCAAGCCCCCTGACTGGTCCCTCAGAGGACATACATACCTCATTCCACACAGGGTTCACGTTGTTCTTGATGACTTTGGTTCTCTTCTTCACACCTACGAGAGACACAGAGGGAGAGTGAAGAGACACACCCCGCTCTGCACCTTCCCCAGGTGAGGGCCAGTTCCCGGACGTGCACTGCCGCCAGCTTCCCAGAGGAAACCTTGCAAAACCCACAGGTCCCTGAGCATGCCCCTGGTCTGCAGTGAGAGCCCCATGCCAATCACACGCGTCTCTCAGCCCTAGGATGGAGAAACAGCAGCCCCATCTGAAGGACCATTTAAAGGAAAATACCCAGCCTAACTCTTCTTTTTCTCAATATTTTATTTTTATTTATTTAGTTTGCTGCTCTGGGTCTTAGTTGCAGCACACGGGATCTTTAGCTGTGGCTGGGCACCCTTAGCTGTGGCATGTGAGGTCTAGTTCCCTGACCAGGGATCCAACCCAGGCCCCTTGCATTAGGAGCTCGGGGTCTCAGCCACTGGACCACCAAGAAGTACCAACCTGACTCTTCTTTTTTTATTTTTTATTTTGTATCCGAGTATAGCTGATTAACAATGTTGTGATAGTTTCAGATAAACAACAGAGGGACTCAGTCCTACATCTACATTCTCCCCCAAACTCAGCCTGACTCTTCTTAATGAGTTTATTATTGATACTCCTGACTTTCTAAATAAAGTCTTGAAACTGTCAAGTTTCTGATTCTAAGAATGAATGATCTTCATAGAAAATATTCCATTTTTCTTTAAAAAAATCTATCTCCACATAATGTATGATTCCATTTATGTGAAATGTTCAGAATAGGGAAATCCACAGAGACAGAAAATAGGTCAGTAGTTTCCAGGGGCCTAGGGGGAGATGGGAATGGTGAATGAATCCTTAATGGAGATTTCTTTTCAGGGTGATGAAATGTTCTGAAATTAGATAATGATGACAATTGTACAACATAGTGAATGTACTAAAGATCATTTACACTATACATTTTTCAATTATTAAAATGGTGGCTTTTAGGGTTTGTGAATTTTACCTCAATCTAAAAAAAAACAATCCTCCTCTCTCTCACCTTGAAGGCATCTGTCTGAAACAGGCTATTCTACCTGCTCGTGAGGGCTGGGCTGAGGGAACACAGGAGGGCTTTGGAAGAGACGGGAACTTACACTGTTGAGTGCCCCAGGCGGGAGCCTGCCGAGCCGTTCCTCTGGCGTCTGGGCCTGAGGGGTGGATGAGAGGAACAGAAGGGGCCAAACGTGCCTGGCTTTTCCATTTAAGCATCAGGACAGGAATGATTCTGTGCTTAGTGGGTGATTTAAAGTGCTCAGCCAGACACAGCCTTATATTTGGGTTGGATATGAAAGATCACCGATTCAACCCCATCTGTGCCAGACCCTTCAGTGAGAAGCCTGCGGCCCCACCCCGACTGCTCAGCATTCAGTGTCCTACCTGGGCTGGCCCTTTGGGCCTCTGGGAACAGCCCCCGGGCCCCCTGAGTCCTCCTCTGAAGCCGAGCACTGTCTGTTTCCTTCCTGGAGGTCTAGCCCCCAAGGCCCAGTTCAGAGCAGGAAGAGAAGAGGGGAGCAGAGGGGGTCACGGACACAAGCAAGGTCTGGGGGCGGATTTAGAGGGAGGAAACAATGGCTTTCCAGGTGGCTCAGTGGTAAAGAATCCACCTGCCAATGCAGGAGACTTGGGTTCCATCCCTGGATCGGGAAGATCCCCTGGAGAAGGGAATGGCAACCCACTCCAGTATTCCTGCCTGAGAAATCCCATGGACAGAGGAGCCTGGCAGGCTACAGTCCATGGGGTCACAGAGTCAGACACGACTGACAGCACGCATGCATGCAACAACAGAGAAAGGAGTCAAGGAAAATCGAAGAGAAAGAAACATCCAATGAAGGATTTGTAGACTTAAGACAAAGATTCAGGCCCCACAAGTCCCCTCAGATGTCCTGATAAATCTCCCCCAGCGGGAGAGGGTGAACCCCATCCCCTTCAACCACCTGCTGAAAATCACTGTTGAGGGAACAGCAAGTGGACTTTGGGATGACACAGATCATCATAGAACACTTATTTTCTCAGAGAGCCTAGGGCAGCAGTTCTTAAGCTTTTGGTCACACAATGTCATGCTTAAAATTAAGGACCCTAAGGAGATTAAGTAAAACTAAGGTAAGTTGTATCTATTGACTTTTACTGTATTTGAGGTTAAAACTGAGGCACTTTAAAATATTTATTTGGTATTTAATTTTCCATTAACAAAAATAAGCCCAGTACATGTTAACATAAGTGACATATTTTTATGAAAAATAACGATAACTTCCGAAACAAAGGAAAAAGGAAAGTGACACTGTTTACTTTTTGCAAAACTCTTTAATGCCTAGCTGGATTATCATATCTTTGTCTACATTCAGTCCATTGAGATGTCTTGTTTTAGTTGACATCCATGAAGAAAATCCAACCAGACATATAGATGGAAAAGGAGGTGCATTTTAATAAGTTTTCAGATAACTGTGGATATTATTCTCTCATACTACACCAAAACTTGTTAAGTAGTGTTTCTTAAACTTAAAGGTTAGCTGCAGTGTGAAATTTGAAAGTAGAGTGATAAACATTTCGCACTGTTACATTAAAATCTATTGTCCTGTCTTGCATTTTGAATAACTCTTTTACCCATGGAGGACTCTGTAACATCTTGTGTTGGTCATTTGGGAAGTAATCTCATCAGAAAAATTATTAAATACTGGGAAATGAAAGACAGAAGTTTTCTAAAATTCCAATTTTTGTTTGAAAGCTCAACTTTTATGATGGGCTACAAATGATAAATGTCAGTTTAAAGTAGCAGGCTTGCTCACTCATTTTCAAGAAAATAACTATCAAATGCCGAAGTCTGAATAATCATAGCTTGTCAGTCATTCTTTCAAGTAAAAACAATATTCCATTTTTAAAATTCTAAAACAAAAAGCTAGTTCAACATGCCACTTGAGCAGTCACACAAGTGCTTTTTCTTGGAATAATCGTCATTTCCCCAGGTGCAGCAGAAGTGCTCTGGACATACTTCCCATCTCAACACAGAAAATATTACAAAAACAGGTACTCCAGGGTCAAGATTAATAAAATCAATGATTGCACAGCTTTATCAGGGACATTTTTCAATAAAACTGGCTTTTCTTTTTCAAACTGTGAGTACTGGCTTTTTTTTCTCCTTCAAATTACATGTTGTTGTTCAGTCACTCGGTCATGTCCGACTCCTTGAGACCCCATGGTCTGCAGTATACCAGGCTTTCCTGTCTGTTACCAACTTCTGGAGCTTGCTCAAACTCATGTGAGTCAGTGATGCCATCCAACCATCTCACCCTCTGATATCCCCTTCTCCTGCTGCCTTCAATCTTTCCAAGCATCAGGGTCTTTTTTTAAGGAGTCAGTTCTTCACATCAGATGGCCAAAGTATTGGAGTTTCAGCTTCAGCATCAGTCCTTCCAATGAATATTCAGGATCGATTTCCTTTAGGATTGACTAGTTTGATCTCCTTGCAGTCCAGGGGACTCTCAAGAGTCTTCTCCAACATCACAGTTCAAAAGCATCAATTCTTTGACATTCAGCCTTCTTTATGGTTCAACTCTCACATCCATACATGACTACTGGAAAAACCATAGGTTTGACTAGACGGACCTTTGGTGAAAAATACAACTAGTACAACTTGGTGCCAAAGCCCTATGAGTATTAAGGCACCATCAGTTTCACTTTTCATTGCTGTTGCATGAGTGGTACAAACATCAACACAGTGAAAATTGCAAACAGCATCTTAATGTTATTGTGGAAATATGTTTAACCTTGCTGACCTGCTCAAAGTTTTAGGGATTCCCCTATGGGTCCATGTACCACAGGAGAAGAACCTCTCAGGAAATTCACTGAACATCTGTTTCCTCACCTGTAAGGTTGCCATGCCCTTTTGCAGGGGGATCTTCCTGACCCAGGGATCGAATCCACATCTCTTACATCTCCTGCACTGGCAGGCAGGTCTTTACCACTAGCACCACCCACTTAGCATAAGGTCATAATAATATCTCTCTACAGTGTTGTCATGAAAATTAAACAAGATGGGATGAGTGAGGTGCCTGGCACACAGCACGCTCATTAAGTGTGAGTTCGCTTCCCCTCCCCTCCCCTCTGAGCCTCAGTCTGTTGCATCTAGTGAACTCCTACTGATCCTTCAATGCCCAGCTCAGCTGTTTCTGCTCTGATATGCCTCCCCTGACTCTCCCAGACAGAGACAGTTGCAATCTGTGAAAACATATATCGAACAGCAGGACAACGCTGCACTTCTATGTCTGTCTCCCAACCAGAGTGCGAGCTTGAGGGCAGACACCATGCCTTACTCATGGTAGGCAGGAACCCTAGAATATATCAAGTGAGAGTTGCTCAGTTGTGCCTGATTCTTTGCGACCCCATGAACTATACAGTCCATGGAATTCTCCCAGCCAGGATACTGGAGTGGGTAGCTGTTCCCTTCTTCAGGGATCTTCCCAACCCAGGGATTGAATCCAGATCTCCCGCACTGCAATCGGATTATTATAGCAAGGTGCCCAGTAACTGAGTGTGAAATGAATGGGTCCTTTTGTTTCCCAAGTTGGGTAAAAGTTTACTTCCTCACTAGAGGGCAGAGCCACTCTTCTCAGGGAATGTCAGAGACTACATTCACAGTCTGGCTATATGTCAGCAGAGGGGCTGAAAGGAGGCACAGTGGAGGGGGAGATGTCCCCAGCGGGCCCAGTGATCTTATGAAAGGTGTCCCAGGCCTGCTCTGACTGAGTTGCTCTGAGTCCCCTTGTGGGCCATGTTGGTGTGGCTCCTCCAGCTGGGGTTAAACACATGGCTTTGGAGTCATTCAAACAGCAGGCACTACTAAGTGACCTAAAGTAAAACTTCTCACCTCTCAAAAGCCTTAGCTCCCTTGGCAGTAAAATGATCATAAAAAAAGAATCTCTACTTCATTGGTTTTGAGGGGATATGAAATGCTATCTAAGTTCACTTCCCCTCCCCTATCAACTTTCCATGCAAAGTAACATGGAAAATTCTAGCTGCAGCCTCTCTTGAATTGTCCACTTGGAAATACATCCTGGTGCTTCTGGCTAGCAGCAAGTAAGCAGTACCCACGTGCCAAGCCCTACAAAAAATGTCTTTTAGACATTTTCTACTTTCTGCCTTTCCTGAAGATGAGAACAAAGGCCCTCAATATGATTACACTAAGTCCCAGTGAGAAGGACCAACTCTGGGACCGTCTGGATGATGTGAAGGGAGGGGCCACTGATAGGCTCTACAACCCTAAAGAAGAGACAGAAAGAAACGAAACTTTAATCCGGCATGATCACATGACTTACAGACACCAAGGAAAAGGAAAGCAGGCTGCGATTTAGGAAATACTTTCTTCCTCATCATGGATTTAGGCCTTTCCTGTCCTTGATCATCAGTTTTGGCCTTGAGAGATGTGGCTTTATGTGTATAAATAAACAGACTCAATAGTTAGAGATAGATGAGCACTCACAGCTCCTGCCAGGGGTGTGGAGAGGGGATTGCAGAATTGGGGGCAGGCGGGCATCCGTGAGAATCATGCTGGAACACTGGGGTGTCCCTCCAGACTGAATGACTCAGTGAAGAGGAGTGAACCTGCCCCGGGAGGACTCTTCTGTGCCCCATGGAAATTCTTCACTTGATTTCCCCTGCCTACCCACCCCACCTCAACCCTACATTCCTACCAGAGTCACCCATGGCTGTGGGGTAATGTTTTTCAAATTGCTCATTGAGACCCATTAGCAGCCCATGACATCAACTGAGTGAGTTGACCAATTTGTCTTTTTAATGACAGGCTAGGCTAGAGAAGAAAATGTCAGAGCACATCTTTCATGTGAAAGTACTATTACTCAAAACTTTTGGTTCTATTTTCACATATATACTTATGTGTGTACTCTATCTTGATGTAAAATACATTTCTTGTTGCAGATAACAGTCCCAAAAGTTTGAAAATGATGACTTAAAGGAAGATTGTCAGAGGAGAACTGGAGGACAAAGAAATCTTGGCCCTTGAAGGTTGAGAGGCAAGGTATGTAACAGAGAAAGATATAGATTGTCCTAGCCCCCCACTGAAGCCCATTCTGATTAATGGACTGTGGGAGGGGATATGGGAAGGAGGCTGAGAGACAGAGCAAAGTGAAGGTAAGAGGACGGCCCATCCTGCCCAGCCAGCACCTGGGGCCACCCGGCCGAGCAGTCTCCATAGGGAGCGGAGCCTCACACATCTGACACCTGAGCACGGCCACGGCCACGGCCTCACACGAGGAACCACATTCCACCTGGTGAGCCTAGCCGTCGGCAGGCAGTGGCTGTCCCTGCTGCCGGCTGGGCCTCGCGGCTCGTTCTCCTTTTCAAGCCCATCTTGCGGGAACAGGGCTTCGCAGATGGCTCAGTTGGTAAAGAATTTGCCTGCAATGCCAGAGACGGAGGGCTTGATCCCTGGGTCTGGAAGAGCCCCTGGAGGAGGAAACGGCTACCCGCTCCAGTACTCTTGCCTGGGAAATCCCATGGACAGAGGAGCCTGGTGGGCTACAGTCCACAGGGCCGCAGAGTCAGACATGATCGAGCTACTGAACACAGGGCACTTGTGGGGACAAGCCCCTTTCAATGGTCCAGGACACTTGTGAACTGCCCCCACTGCCAAGGCCTGAACACACATGGGGGGGTTACTATGTGGAAGGGAGCACCCCAAACTCTGGCAGAAAGAGTGGGCAGTCTCCCTATAGCAGTGATGGGACAAACTCCCTCCCCCTACACAATGATAAGGTTGAGGTACATTTCTGAAGCAGACAAAATGCTTGTCTTTGTAACACCGAGTCAGTGGAATCTTCGGAGCTGGTGGGATCACAGAGAAGATAAATGCCAAAGCGAGGGTCTTCACTGAGGGTGCACATCACAGTCTGTAACCTGTTCCCATGTTTCTAACATCTGTCCAAAGAGGGCTCACAGAAAGGCTGAGGAATACTGGTCCATTTCCCATTGCATCTCAAAGGCACCAAGGCCCAGATGTCCATTGACAAATGAAAGATAAACAGAATGTGAGCTGTACACACAATGGAATATTGCTCAGCCTTAAAAAGGAAGGAAATTCTGACACAAGCTGCCACATGGATGAACCCTGGAGACATTACGCTAAGTGAACTATGCCAGTTACCAGGGATTTGGGGGGGAGGAAATGGGGAGTTATTATTTAACAGATACAGATTTTAGTCAGGGAAGATGAAAGGGTTCTGGACACAGATGGTGGTGATGCCTGCACAACAGGATGAATGTAATTGATACCACTGAACTATACACTTAATGATGGTCAGGATGGTAAACTGTATAATGTGTATTCTAACACAACCCTGAGTTAAGTCCAGGTGGGAGATGGTGAGGACACAGCAGCCGGCCTGGAGTCTACTGACCAGCAAGTGTGTGGGGAAGGGGGCTGGGGCAAGAGCAGAGCCCATCTCAGATTCTGACACGGATGCACTCAGTGTCGCTGGAGGGGCCGTTCACCAAGAGATGGAGCAGACGGAAGAGGAGATGGGACGGCTGGGACTCACAGAGAGGGAGAGACGGGCTGTTTCTGCCCACAAGTCAGGTAACGGACCCACTACAGTGATGCAGGGCGCCTTTAGATCCTGCAGGCAGCCTCAGTGCAGCCTCTCGTTTACTCCACAAACATGTTTTTAAATATTTGGGGGAAGTGGGGCCTGCTCTGGGTGTTGCCCTGCTTCGAGCAGACTTTCTTTAGTTGCAGCAAGTGAGGGCTACTCTTCGCTGCAGTGCCTGGGCTTCTCACTGCCGTCATTCCTCTTGTTGCCGAGCACAGGCTCTAGGCACTCGGGCTCGCTAGTTGTGGCACACAGGCTTGGTTGCTCTGTGGCATGTGGGATCTTCCTGGACCAGGGATCAAACCCTCGTCTCCTTTATTAACAGGCAGATTCTTGTCTACTATACCACCAGGGAAATCCAGTCCACAAATAGTTATTGAGCACTTGTTCTGTCCTGGGCACTCTCTTGACACCTCATTAGAACACCCACTAGATAAGCAAAGCAATAAGAATTCATAGTTGCCAGCAGAAACCAAAACATGGTGGAAATTGAATGGAGAAAAGGTAGCATTTGCTTCTGCTGAAAGAAGGTCTGCTTTACTTCTCAGCACAGATACCCTCTAACAAAAAGGGTCGGCAGACTCAGACAACTCTGAGACTTGCCTGCCATCTGTTCCCTAACTCAAGCCTGCACACCCTGAGACTGGGCAGCAGTCACTCCCTGCCTTCCCTACGAGACCCCTACTCTTCTCATCTCAAGAACTCCCATCCCCATCTCCACCTTTCTAAATCTTAACTGAAAATATACTTTCCAGAAAACAAGTAGCCAGGAAAGAGTGGTGGCAAGTGGATACACGGGCTATGATGGAATGCTGAGAAGAGACGTCTTTAAACTCAAAAGGCCAAATGGAACTGTGAAAGATAGTTCTATTTGAAACTATCAAAGATATTTGAAACACCGATGACAAAAACCATAATGTCCTTAACATGTAAAGAGTACTCATAACTAATTAAGAAAAAGACAAACATCTCTTCCCTCCCGAACTGGGCAAATTAAAAAGCAGTTCCAGGGACTTCTCTAGTGGTCCAGTGGTGAAGAATCCACCTGTGAATGCAGGGGACAAGGGTTTAATCCCTGGTCCAGGAAAATCCTACATGCTGCAGAGTAACTGAGTCTGCATGCCACAGCTACTGAGGCTTAGCTCTAGTGACCATGAGCTGCAACTATTTAAGCCCATGCATCACGGAGCCTGTGCTCTGCAACAAAAGAAGCACGGCAACTAGAGAGCAGCTCCTGCTTCCCACAACTAGAGAAAGTCCACAAGCAGCAAAGAAGACTCAGCACAGTCAAAAACAAATAAATAAATAATTTTTTTAAATTAAAAAAAGCAATTCATTAAGAAATAAATACAAATAGGCAATAATACTGAAACATCACAAACACTACTTGAACCTAAGAAATTGTTTAAAATTTTCATGATTACACTTTGTGTTAGCAGAATTATAAGAAAATCAGCCCCTAAACTCAGCTAATGGGAAGATAAAGTTGATACAGATCATCAGGAGAGCAATTTGGGAAACACAGCAAAGTCTTAAATATGTCTATAACCTCTGACACAGCAACACCACTTCCAGTACTTACCTAAAGAAAATTACTACATATCTGGGCAAAGATTTAGTTGCCAGGATACTTCTTGCAGAGACACTATGACTTAAGCATTGGATAGAAATATTAAAAATTGATACAACCTAAACATTCCTCAATAGGGGGTTGATTAACTGAATTATGGTGCACCCATACAATTAAATAAAAATGAAAAGTGTGTAGAATGTATTTACTGACATACAAAAATCTCCCTGGCTTATTACTGAGTGAAAATGTAAATAAGCAAACATTTGAAAAAGATATCTGAATAAAATTATTTTTAAAAAAAAGAAAGAAAAAGATATCTGGATGGGATTACCTCTAGAGAGGAAGTCAAGCAATCTGGGGACTTCTGGTGGGATGAGTAAGCTTCAATTCCTCGACCTGGGCAATACACATGAGTATTCCCTTTATAATTTATCCATTAAAGCAGGGTTCCACGCCAATCAGGATGGCTGCTATCCAAAAGTCTACAAGCAATAAATGCTGGAGAGGGTGTGGAGAAAAGGGAACCCTCTTACACTGTTCGTGGGAATGCAAATTAGTACAGCCACTATGGAAAACAGTGTGGAGATTTCTTAAAAAGCTAGAAATAGAACTGCCATATGACCCAGCAATCCCACTTCTGGGCATACACAGCGAGGAAACCAGATCTGAAAGAGACACATGCACCCCAATGTTCATCGCAGCACTGTTTATCATAGCCAGGACATGGAAGCAACCTAGATGCCCATCAGCAGACGAATGGATGAGGAAGCTGTGGGACATATACACCATGGAATATTACTCAGCCATTAAAAAGAAATCATTTGAATCAGTTCTAATAAGATGGATGAAACTGGAGCCCATTATACAGAGCGAAGTAAGCCAGAAAGATAAAGACCATTACAGTATACTAACACATATATATGGAATTTAGAAAGATGGTAACGACAACCCTATATGAAAAACAGAAAAAGAGACTCAGATGTATAGAACAGACTTTTGGACTCTGTGGGAGAAGGCGAGGGTGGGATGTTTCAAGAGAACAGTATCGAAACATGTATATTATCTAGGGTGAAAGAGATCACCAGCCCAGGTTGGATGCATGAGATAAGTGCTCCGGCCTGGTGCACTGGGAAGACCCAGAGGGATCGGGTGGAGAGGGAGGTGGGAGGGGGGACCGGGATGGGGAATACATGTAAATCATGGCTAATTCATTTCAATGTATGACAAAAACCACTGCAATGTTGTAAAGTAATTAGCCTCCAACTAATAAAAATAAATGGAAAAAAAAAAAAAGCAGGGTTCCTCAACCTTGGCCCTCGATAATTCCTTGTTATGAGTATTGTGGGGCCATCTTGAGCACTCTAGGATGTTTAGCAGCATCCCTGGCCTCCAACATAGTAGATCCCAATAGCGCCTCATCTCTCACTCACTGGTGACAACCCAGCATGTCTCCAGGCATTGCCAAATGCCCCTGAGGAACAAACTGCCCCCAACTGAAAACCACTGCATCAAAGTGTACATGTGTATATTATGCACTTTGTTAGGTGTTAAGTTTCACACTAACATTGCTTTTTTTAAAAAGAGGAAAAAGAATCTTGGTGGAAATATGTCAAATTGTTAACAAGTTAGTTCGAAGCATCAGAATGGGGGGGGCTACTTTTTACTGTTGCCTCATGAAAGTGAAAGTATTAGTCATTTAGTCGTGCCCAACTCTTTGTGACCCCATGGACTGTAGCCCACTAGGCTCCTCTGTCCATGGGATTCTCCAGGTAAAAATAATGGAGTGGGTTGCCATTCCCTTCTCCAAGGGGTCTTTCCGACCCAGGGATTGAACACGGGTCTTCTGCATTCCAGGCAGACTCCTTACTGTCTGAGCCGCTAGAGAAGCCCGGTTCCTTTCTGTAATATATCCTTTTTTTACACTGACTACATACTAAGTTCATCTAAAGAAAATGAGCTATTGGCAATGCTTTAAAGTTACTTTTACTATTCAAAAATCCAGATTCAGAGAGTCCAGTGGCCCTGCAGCCCACCTTCCCTATACAGGTAAGTCATGTGGGTCCACCTACGGATGGTTCTATAAAATTCCCCAGAAGATAGAAGAGAGGGGAGGGAGAAAGGACAGGGAGTAACTGGTAAGACAGAGGGAGGAAGAGAGGACCTGATGGGAGGAGGCAGAAGGAAGGGGCAGACATGATTCGGGTTCTGGCTGGTGAGCCTGTGGGAAGCAGGGTGGAAAGTTACCAATTGGGGGAACAGGAGATCCAACCCTCAAGGAAATAAGATGTCTGAGCTCTAAGGAACAGGGATCTGGTTTTGTTCTTGAATGTATCCCCAGACCCCCAACCATCACCCAACATGTAGTAGATACTCAATAAATATTTGTTCGGTAACAAAATGAGTGAATGAAAGGATATAAATCATGACTGTAGAGGGTGAAAAAGAGAGAGGGCAGAAGAGAGATACAGATCATTAAATGCTGTAGGAAATGAAGCTGTTCATTCTCGAAGCTGATCGGTGAACTATCTCTACCACAACTCAGGGACTCGTAGTAGTTAGTCATGCTAATTCATTAATACAAGAACAAAGGGATGGTAAGAATTCATTAAAAGCCTCTATTCTAAAGCCCTGAGAGAGGGAACCCAAAAAAGCACCCTCAGAGTCCAACCTCCCAGAGCTCATAGTCTATTTTGGGAAGCAGGTCCTGAAATTACATCCGAGCCTGAAATGCCAGGAACAACTGTGAGACAAGTGGGCCTGACCAGGCGCCTGCACCTCGGGCTCCGGATGGGAGCCCAGCACACGGGGTGGCGGCCTCTGTGCAGGCAGGCCAGTCCCCTCTGTGCTGTGACAGGCTCCAACAAGGCTTCTCACCCCCCAGTTACGCTTCCTGAACATTTGGAGACTTTTTAGAAATATCTGTATCTGGGCCCCTCCTCCCAGAAACTCAGCTTCAAGACAGGAGGAACAAGGAATCTGGCTGTGATCTTTCAAAAAGCTCCCCCATTGAATTCTGATGTGCAGCAAGGGCTGAGTACCCCCAGGCTAGAGGATCTGTAAATTCTGGGTCTGATTGCAACATCCTCTTTCCCTAAGCATCCGTTCAGCCCCAAATCCAGCATGAATATCCCCATAGGGTGGGGGAAGTCACATTAATTTCATCTTTCACCACATCTCACATCAATTTCTCTTGAGATGTGGTTCCAAAACGACCTGCCTCAGGTGTAGAAGTGCTAATTCTTAGGTCATTTCCATCTGCTGCATCAGAACTTCTATGGAGGGGACCCAGGAATCTGTCTGTCAAGCACACTCTCCAGAAGGCTCTGAGGCACAGTAAAACATAAGGACCACTCCCCCTAGACTGCTGAGACCCCTAGGCACATCTGGAAGATGGTGAGAAACTGGGCCAGAAGGGGCACACACTAGAGAATACCACCTGTCTGCTAGCACTGGGAGTCCTGAAGTCGCTACCCTTATCCTAACTATGGAGCAAAGGGCTGAGCACAGGTCAGCTGGGGTGTGTGCACCAGCAGACCTAAGAAGGTGCTGTGCATCCAGTGAGGAGAGGCTATGACAGTCAAGGGACTCCTGGGTGCCTTCCTGGAGAAGGTGGCATTGTAGCTGGGCTTTGAAATATGAACAGACTTTGAACAGTTAGAGATGTACATCCCACTATATTTCAGTTTTGCTAGGAGCTTATCAGTGGGAATAAATAGTAAGGCATTATAAAGGGTGGGGAATGCAGAGCTGGGGAGAGGACAACAGGTGCACGTGCTCAATTGGGCTGGTTCAACTGCAAAGAGGGACCTCAATAGATTTGGACTCAAGGGCACTGCCCACTCAAGTGCTCCCTGCCATGATTGGGACACAGCATTTAATTAACTTCCCCAGGTTCTCATTTCCTTGCCTGCAGAACAGGGAAATTGGTAGCTACCACACGACTGTTGGAGAAGCAGGGAAAGAAAGCGGTGAACAGATGCAGAAAAGATCCAAAGCATCTAGGAGACTCACAGCTGATAAAGGGCCCTGGGCTCACGGTCCTTGGGAAGTCTTTCCCAGCCAGTTGGCCCCATAATTTCACACAAGAATGGCTTAGTCAGAATCTGAGCCTAAGGGACAGCTAGGGGCCTCGTCTTGACACTGCATTTCATAGTAGGCACCCAGGAATAGCACCAATTAATGGAAGAAGAAAGCTTTTCTAAATTGTTTCAACTCGCACTTTTCAAAAAAGGAATAAAATGTAAACTGTCCCATAACAAAGAAGAAAAGCTACAGTTAGCTCTCACTTTGCCAAACTGTGTCCTTCATCTATGGTTATCAATATTTTGGGGTGCTGGGGGAGGAGATGGATATCGTGGGTCAGAACTAAAGAGCCCCCATGGTGACCCCACCTTTTCCAAGCCTCCTGAAAACACCAGCCATTTATCCCTCTACGTTTGACAATCTTTTGTGCTGCGCAAATTTTTAATTCCACAAAACCACAGGATATTTGTACTTCCACAAGACCACAGGATATGGTAAGAGGAAAACCCTCTCCCATTTCCTTAATTACCTTTCTTTGCAGAACTGGGGTCCTGACTCACAGCCATTGTTCCTTCTCTTAATTTTGACAGGTCCTTCCTCTTCCCTTTCCCCTCCTGAGACACCTCCTCCCACGGGAATGTCCGCCTTTAAGTGAGGGTTAAGGGTGTCTGGTGAGAAGGGGCGGACGTGAGTCCTTTGGGGTGTTTTCCCCAAACGTAGACTCTCTTTTGACTAAGTACCCACAGACAGGCATTTAGGCTCTTGGCATTTTAAAAGACTTCCTAAAACACTCACAATTCCTTGTATCAAGGCTATATCCGCCCTATTCTATCCCTTTTCCTCCCAACTGAGACGAATTCAAGGCGGCCAGTGTTGAAGAAAGATGGACGAATGAATGAATGAAACCAAGACACAACTCTCGCGGTCTCCACGCCCAATATTTAAGCAATCCTATTCTCTCTCTCATTCATCCTCCAACCCACCCTCATCACCGCCTGCTAAGGGCTCGCACGGTATTACCCCCGGGTATCGGTCTTAGAAGTGCAACTATCGACATATTACGGCGCTTTCGGTTTCCAAAATTTCTGAGCACCACGGCATTTTTCTTGCTCGCATCCTCCTCGCCCCCTCTGAAGAAGACAGGACCGAGATTTCTCTGAGATTTCTGTCCTTGCTGACAGGGGAGGAAACTTTGGCCGGGTTAGTGCGGGAGCGGGGGTGGCCGACCCCGCGGTGCGCGCGCTGGCGGGTGGCGCGGGCGAGCGGGAGCGGTGGCCACGGGGCTCTCACCTCGGAAAGTCAGGCTGGCGACCGGGTCGCTGCGCCGGTCCTTCTTCAGACTGGGGAGGTTGCTGGCCCTCACCAGCTGGCAGCTCAGCATGGTTCGGC
The DNA here is from genome assembly GCF_023699985.2 of Odocoileus virginianus. Lineage (NCBI taxonomy): Eukaryota > Metazoa > Chordata > Mammalia > Artiodactyla > Cervidae > Odocoileus > Odocoileus virginianus. The sequence continues at coordinate 12,863,257 of NC_069675.1, forward strand.
CGGCCCCCGCCGAGCAAGCGCCCGGCCCCGCAGCAGCCGCGCCAAAGAGGAGCGAGCTGTCGCCTCCGCTGCGCCTCCGCGGACAAGTCCCGACGCCTGGGAGAGGCCGCGGAGAGGACACCGGACACCCGCTGGGTGGACCCTCCCCTCCGGCCCCGATGCGGATCCGCCCTGCCGGCGGGGGGCGGGACGGGCCAGCGCTCAGACCGGCGCTGGCGGGGGCGCTGGTCCCCTCCGCCGGTCCCCGCCCCCGCCAGGAATGGAAGCGCCGTTGACGCCGGGCGCACCGCTTGGCTGAGCAGCAGGGAAGCGGCAGCCAGTACCATCCCGGCTCCCGGAGCGGCCAGCGCGCCTGGGCCCGGAGCGCACCAGGGCCGACTTCGCGGCCGCTGCTCTCCTGCAGCTGCGCGCAGGCCGGCGCGCCAAGGGCGCGAGGCAATTGGGTGCGAAGGCGCGAGGTGGGGGAAACCCGGCTGCAGGGACCAGAGTGTGTCCGCGGAAAACTGCACGCTCTGGGAGCGCTAAAGGAGGAGAGGGCCGAACGGCCAGGGGCCTACCTTCTGGCCCCCGCGCGGCTCGCCTAGGCCCACCCTCGGTGCTCCTGGAGACCCGAGAGACTCCGACGCCTCTGAGCCTTCTCAGATCAGTGATCTGGGGTCGCTCATCTCCGGAGGCGGAGGTCTGTGTCCCGTTCTCTTGGAGCTGCTCTGCAACATCCCGACAGCAATATATCTCTAGGTCCTCTGCCCCCGCCGTGGGGGTACTGCTTTTAGCGTGAGCCTCGAGCGGTGACAGCCTTTAGCAGGCGTTCCCGTGTTAAGTCTGGTTCCTTTCCAGCTGGCGGCCACAGGTGGCGAGCTTCCCACCTCTATACCTGCACCGAGCGCCCGACAGGCGCTGCTCTTCCTCCCACCTCCCAGGTGCTCACTAGCTTCCTCACTCGGCCTCCGTTCCGTGACCAGTTATCACCATTCTGCAGCACAAAACCCCAATTCTCTTCCCCCTGTCTTGCTTTGAGGCTCCAGCATTTTCAGGTGACTGCCACTTGGTGAAATCCAGCTTCACCTCCTCCACCTCTGTCCCTTAAGTGCTAACTGGTGTTGGAGAATAACACAGCTACCCTAGCCAGCCTCACCTGCTATGTCCCACCCCAGACTCAGGGGGATCCTGACTGCCAATAAGCAGCGACCCTACATCACCTCTGTCTCTTCAATCACACTCTCTCCTAAACAACTGTTTCATACTTTTTCGCTCCCCAAATTGACAGCACCCCATCACCACCCTCACTCTCAGGCTGCTTTCTGTATGCAAAGGGGAGAACATCCCCAGGTTCCCAGCCTCCTAAATTCCACCAGCTTCTGTGCCCAAACCTTTTGCTTTCCTGCTGTTAGTAAATGAATCATTTGTACTCCAAAGCCGGGCTGGGAGCTTGGGCAGTAGATCCTACCCCCTCACCCACACAGTGACAAGTCTAAGGCTGTCCTCTCCCCAGTTTTAAAGGTTGTGCCTCCTCCAGTTGGCTTGTACCCTCTTCCTCCTGATTCTTCCGCTCTCCTTGAGTGACCCCACTCACTCTCATAATGCGATGGCCATTTACTTCCTCTCCAACATCCAAAGTTCCTCTCTCTCAACAGAACCCAGCTATTTGGGTACTACTTCCAGCCCTAGCTCCAGATCCTGACCTAACTAAGCCCATCACCTGGCAATAGCTATTGGTTCAGCGATGGGCATATATGTCCCAAGTTGTTCTCCCAGAGGGATAACTTGTTCTTCGTGACTGGACAAGCCCAACTCCCTCTCCCACTGTGTGAGAATAAGGAAGCGTGTAGATCCAATTGTCAGCCAGCTCTAAGATATAGCAGATACCAAGGATGGCAGACCAGAGAAAAATAAAATGGAGTCTGCCTGTGTCTAGGATGATTGGAGCTGTCCATTCTACGTGCCCAGAGCCCACCATGTCTCTGGATCATACTGGGACCTGATGGGGCTTCCTCCCGAGAGGACTTGTATTGGGAATGAAGACCACTTTAAGACTGTTTATTATTAAAGTCATTTTGAGATAGGATTTCACTTACAGCCTAAATCATCCTTGCTGACTTTGGTACCATCTGTGTGCCCACAGCATCCAAGTGCCTCTACACGGGAGCCTGGTGATCTTAAATATAATCAGTCACACACCCTAACACACACCTGTAAAATCCCTCCAAGGCCTCCCATGCTCTTGGAATAAAGCCCAACTCCCTTTCCCCTGCATACAAGATAAGACCACTCAGCCCCTCACTTTCTGAGCTCCAGTGACTTCTCAGTTTCTGGAATATTTTGAGCTCCCTCCAAACTCAGAGCTCTCCTGTCACCTCCACCTGCAGCTGCCTTCCCCCTTCTTTTAAAGGGCCACCCCCCCCCCCCCCCCATCCTTCAGCCCTCATTGCTTCCATGAGAAGCCTCTGACCTCCTGATCTAGGCTGGGTCTTCTGGCAAACCACCGCACAATAGCACTTTTCCTTCTTAGCTCTCATCCCAGCTGTAAGCAATACCTATTTGTTTAATTGCTGGTTTGATGTCTAGCTAGATGGTGAAGTTGGTCGATGAGAGGAGAGACCACGTTTGTCTCAGGCAGCCAGGTGTTCCCAGTGCAAGCAAGGGCTGGCCTGGGGTTGGCGTGGTGGACATTGTACTTGGCTGTGTCCCTTCCACCCTAAGATACGGTTAGGCAGGCAGGTCTCAAAGAGGATACTACTGCCCCCTAGGGGGAATTTTGGATATGATGACTAGGGATATTTTTTCCATCACAATGATTCCTGGCTTTGCTGTTTTCCCCAGCGCACCACATCCTGCCCCCCAGACCTTCTCTAACGGGTCAGAGGCAGCATGGGAAATCTGTGGAATGTTTACTAACACTTGGCTTATGTACAAGGAACAGGGTCTTCACACACTTGCTCTGTACACCAGAAAAACAGCAGCCGGTGGCATGAGCCCTGGACACTTCCTGAGGCTTCTTTTCCCATCCCAACTTCCAATTTCACTTCTCCCTGATTGGATGGTTGACTGATCCCTTGGAGACATCATCCTGGAGCCAAATCCTCAAAGGGGCTTCCTCCCAAGGGGACTTGCATCAAGAATGCAGCTCTTGGGGACAGTGTGCTGAGATCTCCACTTGTCCCCCTCAAAGCCATTCTCCCCTCCTTCCACAGAAATGTTCCAAGGATTCCAACCTGGACACATGGTCACCCACATAGATAGAATACATTTCCCAGAATTCCCTCACAGCTAGATGTGGCCAGGAATCCAAGGGACGGCCTATGCGACCTATGAGATAGGAAAGTGTTATTCTCTCAGTTGTGTTCCACTCTTTGCAAGCCCATGGACTGGGTTACTCTTTGCAAACCCTGCCAGGCTCCTCTGTCCATGGAATTCTTTAGGCAAGAATACTGGAGTGGGTTGCTATTCCCTTCTCCAGGGATCTTCCTGACCCAGGGATCTTACTGGGTCTTCTGCATTGCAAGTCGATTTTTTTTTTAAAGAGAAACATTGTGTTTAATGGTAGAAGTTAGCACACTCCAGCACTGAGCATGGCCTGAAGTCAAACCAGCCAGGGTGGGTAGGTGACCTCCATGGAGCCTCACGTGGTGAAGAGGATGAGGAAGGTGACCATCAAACAGAAAAGCCCCACAGCCTCAGACAGGACAAAGCCCAGAATGGTGGTGGAGAAGAGTTGCTGCTTCAGAGATGGGTTCCTTGCACAGCCAAGGATCAAGCTGCCAAACACTGTTCCAGTGCCGGCCCCTGAACCAGCCATACCAACTGTGGCAGCCCCAGGGCCAATAAACTTGGCCGCTGTGTCCGTGGCCCAGGAGACAATACTGGTCTGGAATTCCCGCCAAGCCACCTGGAGTGAGACATTGCTGTAGGAAGGCTGTTCAGATGGGCTCTTTGGCCTACTCTGGAAGGAGGCAGACACAGACCTGGTCAGACCCCTGGTACAAGAGCAGATCAGAGCCGGAGGAATGAGTAGTGCTCTGGTGGTCTACATTTTTTTCAGCCTGTATTCCCACTGTCCTGCTGCCCCGGCTCGGACCACAGCAGTCGCCCAGCTGAAGATGACTGACTCACGTCCTGGCTTTAGATTTAAGCAAAGGCAGATTCTTTACCCTGCATTGCAGGCAGATTCTTTACCGTCTGAGCCACCAGGAAGCCTCAATGAACAGGAAGGCTAATGCTGTCCTGCCCAGGTTGCAGTGGAAACATATCCCAAATCATCATATCCAAAATACCCACTGGGGGCAGTACTATCCTCCTTGAGAACCACTGGTTTAGCCTCATCATGGTATGGAAGGGACACTGGAGAGCCAAGCACACCAACTGTGTTGTCAAAGGGACCGCAAGGTATAGCAGAGAAACAGGACAGAAGGATCCAGGAGCCTGGGCAGCCCAGAGGGTCAGAACGCTACCAGTCAGGGCTGCCTACACAGCAACCATTACGAGAGAGTGACCATCATGCATGCCCCCACCATCAGTTCAGGTTCGCTAACCAACAGCCAAATCTGCATCCTATCTAAGGGCCCAGGTAAGGGCAGCTCCTCAGCACCCTAGACAACTCTAGCCCCACTGCAAAGGCGACAGGGCCTGCTTAGGAGTCACCGTCGGGGAGCAAGTGGGTGAAGGTGTTCTTGACCTGCAGTGGCTTGAAGCAGGATCTCGGTTCTCAGCCAGAGACTGAAGTCAGGCCACAGTAATTAATGAGAGCTCTGAGTGCTGGCCGCTAGACCACTGGCCACTGAAACGACCCTGACCCACATGGCTTTGTGGAAAATGAATTTCCACAAAGAAATAAAGTAGTGAAACAAGTGTTTACAAAGAGGGAAAAGAGTTCACGTGGACACACACAGGCAGGCTGAGAGAGAGCCGCACACTCATGGGAGTTTAAACTGCTTTTGTGGGGCATTTCTTCTGGTCATCTTGCTTTGCCTGGTTCTGATCCGTACTTGGTTTATCTCAGGGTCCTCCCATGTGTGTATACGTCTCTTAGCCAAGATGGATTCTAGCCAAGAGGCCTATGGGTAGGTTGACATCACTTACTATGGGGTGGAGGCCCCTCCCTTTTTGACCTCCAAGGAGCTTTGCTGCACATGTCTAACTGGGAAGGTGTCCTTGATTTTAAGAATGAAGAATATGTGGTCTTTGATCTCGTATCTGGTCATGCTTTGCTTCTCCTCCCTCCTGCTGTTTTGGGGTGTCTGTCCACAGCGGACAAAATCTAGCTGTTCAGCCTGGAGCCTGTCTATCTCCTGCCTGAAGGGGACCTGTTTTGAAGCTGAGTTTGCATAGCAAGCCCAGTTTTTACTTAAAATTTCATGCTAACCACAATGACATTTCAGAGCTAAAAGAGGTAAGAGGGGAGGGGACTAAAGCTCACCCCTGCCATCCCAGTGGTGTAGTCACAGATAGTGCTGCCTGATCATCTCAGGTGAGAGGAGGCTGGCTGCCTGTTCCCTGAAGAGTCCAAGACCAAGGTCTCCAGGATTAAACACAACGCCATCAGATGCTGCCATTGGTGTCTCCTGGGACAGACCCAGCACAGAGACCTGTTGTCTTTGATCAACACAACGTTTTATGAAAAAAATTGTACTTCAAACATTATGAGATCTGGATTTATAGCATCCATTGAAAAATCTGAAAACCTGGCACGTGAGCCCTAATTTTCTGCCTAACACTGATTATCTGGTACCTCTGGCTGGAAGTGTGTATCTCAGCTCGCCCTATCACTCACCCAAATATGCATGTGCTTCTCCCTCTGGCCTTAGTTATACCACCTGCCACGCTCCCCTGGGGATGTGGGTTTATGACCCTCTTCTGTCACCTATTTTCGGTCCTTCCTCCCTGCCAGTCAAGAGGAGTTACTTCAAGGAGAGCCCCTTCTTGTCCTTGGAGTTGGTCCACTGGTCTCCTCCAGCTCAGTTCTCTTAATATCTGGGCCTTGTTTTTCCCCAAGGCCTCACGTGGGGTATCCAGGAAGCAAATAAACCTTGCCCTCTGCTTCCAATAACACCAACTTTGAGATGAACACTCTGCATGTGAGCTTCCAGGATTCCTCAGGGCACATCTGTCCAAGTCCAAAGACTCACAGCAGTACCAACAGTCCAGTGCACCCTTCTGCCCCACCTCTGCAGTCACTGAAGAAATTGTGTCCCGTGGATATCCCAGTGCAATCAGCTGGGATTAGACAGGCACCCACAAATGTCTGCCAGGGGTGTCAGGCAGCAATGATTCTGGTTACGGCCATGATCACATGACTGACTGCCCGGGAAGAGTATCCCATTGCAGGAACAATTAGATGGCCCTGGGCATCCATCACAGTCCTTGCTTTTCTAGCTGTGTGTCCCAAGGCATGAGATCTGACCTTTCAGAGTCTATTTCCACTTCTGTAAAATCAAGAAAATGTTACTTCACAGAGCTCTTGGGATGATTAAAGCAAACACCAGGGCTTCCAACCCAGAGCCTGCCTGGTTCACAGGAGATACACAACTGCTAACACTTCAGCCTAATAAACCAATATGGGAAGAGATCAGCATGCAGGAAGAAAAGAGAGAGATTTGGGCCTGGAGAGGGAGACTGAGAAGGTTTGTGGGCCCAGGGAGTCACAGGAGGGATGCTTGTTCCAGGAAAGATCCAGTCCAATAGGGAGGGCACCAGTCAGCCATCAGGCAAGTGGACATATGCCTTGGCCTCAGAAAGGACTGCCCTGGGGAGGGCTCCCAGAGGAGAGAGGGCCAGGGTCCCCTCTGGCTGAAGGGATGGCCACTCACCCCTCAGTACAATGTGCCCAGCCTGGACAGTAAATGAACCAACAGAGCTGGTGATAGGACTGACCAGGCCAAAAAAGAGAGTGAAAGACTTTTTGGATGTGTGCAATGATTTCTTAGTACATGTATGATAGGCGTTAACCATAATAATAATTAGAATAAATATATATATCATATAATAGCAAAATAGTTAATGTGCCAGGCATTATTCAAAGTGTTTTATATGGATTAACACATAAACTCTTCAGAACCATCCCTCCAAAACAGGTACTATTATCAACATTTTATAGGTGGGGAAACCCATCACAGAGTGTCGAAACCTCGACAGAGTCCGAGGGAGAAAGCCAGTGGCAGCAGGGACGATGTGTGAGGCAAGACAAGAGTGGTTAAGTAACTTGCCCAAAGACACACACACCGCTGGAAAGTGTCAGAGCTGGAATTCCATATCCAAGGTCCCAGGTAGTCTGGGTCCAAAGCTAATACTTTCAGCTACCATCCTTCTTTCACTCTTGTTCAGTGCTCTTATCCCACTGGAATGTGACTGAGGTTTCACTCCTGAGCCCCTTCCCCCCGCCACTGGATTGGCTAAGCTGGGGGCCTATGCTTACAGCACTCCCTTTTCAGAGGCCCCCAAGTGCCTGTCACACCCACTGCAGGCTGCCCACCTCAGTGACACAGGATGCATGACCCTAGCCTCAGCTTATCAGACCTTAAGAGCCACCACAGGCCTAACAGAAGGCTTGAAATGGCCTAGCACAAGAGTTCTGCCCAGAGGGAGCATCCTGGACCAAGCGGTGACTGGTCCTGCAAGATGCAGAAGGGCAGAGACCCTTCTGAGATAAGAAAGCATCCTTCAGACCAGAGAATGAGAACGAGGACGTCAGAGTCCGAGGGAGAAAGAGAGCCAGTGGCAGCAGGGACAGTGTGTGAGGCACGACAAGGTGTTAGGGGCCATGTGCAGACGGAGACTGGGCTCCAGGCTGTGAGCCAGAGCCGGGTTCCTTCCTGTCCCTCCACCTTTTACTGCTTGTCTTTTGTAAATCAGATCTAAGGCCAGAGGGAAATGGTAGAGCAGTTAAAGACAACAGGGTTCCAGAGCCAGAGTATGTGGGCCTGAATCCTGACTCCACTAATGACTAGTGTATGACTTAACTTCTGTGTGGTGGAGAGTGGCTGCTAGAAGGATTAAGGATCTACATATAAGGGCCTGGTTACTACCATATATGGCTGCTAGAAGGATTAAGGATCTACATATAAGGGCCTGGTACAAATTGAACAACTTGAACATGATAGAGCTCATAGTAAGTGAGCTCTATTTAGAACAGAGCTTACACCTAGGAAGCACAGTATCAGTTAAGTGCATCTCAGAGGGTTGTTGTGGGTTTTAAAGAGACAGCGTCTGAAAATAGTACATTGTGCTTAATGAATGACCATTCTCTCTCACTGTGATGAGTACACATGTTCAGAATTGGAATCCCCCATCTCTGCGTCACTTGTTGTACACTGCACTCCTTGCAGCCTGGCACTCCCCCCACTTTGACTCAGCCCAGCCTGGGTACCCCACGCACAGTCCTCCCTAGCTCTGGCTTGGGTCCAGGGTACATCGTGTGTGGGCAGTGCATGGTATGCTTTTCAAAGCACTTTCTTATTCATGAGTACAGACGCTGAGAACAACAGAGGGCATGATGATGGGGGTGGTGTTGTGGGTGCTTTGGCCGCTGTGTAACCTTGGCCAGGCCTCTGTACTTCTCTGGGCCTGTCTGCTCTGCTCATCTGTCAAAGGGCATAATATCCCTGCCCACTGGCCTCACAAAGCTACTGTGAACAGGAAGTGAACTTAGGCATGCATGAAGCACCTGTTAAATGCCGGGATATTCCAAACAGGTAGCCAAAGGAGGGGGGTCCATGGTTTCCAAACCTAACAGGTCTGGGAAGGCCAGTTCCCAGCCAGTTGGTGAGGGGAGGCTTCCCAGAAGGGCGTTCTGCTCTGAGTAGTATGTCCCTGAGAACAGAGCCTTCCGTGTAATCATCTAGCAAACTGTCCCTGACCGGGAGGAGGTGGGGGAGCTGGCCTGATGCTGCAGGGAGGCCGAATTTGGACATAAGTTAAGAGCTTGGCCAACACACAGGAGGTGGATTATGGCCAGGGCTGGGGGAGGAAGAGCCTGTGCTCCCCATGACTGCCGGGCAGTGACTGTGATGGCTGGGAGTTGCGGCATCCAGACAGCCCCCTCTGAAGGCTGGGGGCACTCCCAGTCAGCACAGACAACATACTGCCTTTACTGCCAGGGAAGGGGGAGGCCTCTCAGAGGAGCCGGCTGCAGACAAAGGGGAGGACTGCAGACTGACAGCAAACAGAGACAGATGGGGGGTGGGACTCATTGTGGGGGGGATGGGGGGGGCGGGGCGCAGGATAAAGGATAAGCGATTGCTCCACAAACAACCCTGGGGCAGAAAGAAGTGGGAAATAATGACGGGAGAGGAGCCATGCCAGAGGCACTTCTGATGGGTAAAAGACTTCTAGGTTTAGAAAGTGCTTCCCCATTCATTAACCATTCTTCATTCTTTCCTTTCTTGTACTAGGGTTCCGAGCTTGGTCTGGGTGGGGACATTGTGAAGTCTGGGGAAAGCATGTGTGTGTATTGGGAGGAGGTGTTAGGAGGTGGGAGTGTGGTCAGAGAAGGTGGATGAAAATCTGGTTCTGGCTGAGTAGTCTCAGAGGAGACAAGGTCCCTGAGAAGAGGCAGGAGTGGCAAAGTGGCCCTTCTTGCATTTCATTTGTACTGGACAGCTCCAGAGGGTGCCGTGCACAGGGCGCACTCAGCCCTGGGACAGGGATGAGGGGCTGGGTGGGGCGGATGAGCTGAGGGAGACAGAGGCTCAAAGCCCAGGGTGCTCGTTTCCCTCCAGCATATCCTCCCTCCCCTTAGCCGGGGGTTATTTACAGAGTGGACGGTGCTCCCAGGAGGTCTGCAGCTCTAAGGCCAGAGCCCTCAGCTAGGCTGCACATCCGGGCCTTACAGATGAACCACTGTCCTGGCCTGCACAGAGCTGAGGTTGTAGAAGAGGTGTGGAGGCACCCCCCCCCCCCACTCCCCACCACCCCATTCATGCCCTCATTCTCCCCCTGGAAACACCTTGATAAAGCTCATTTCCGAAGGCAACTGTAGGAAACTGGTCAGAACAGTTCAAAGCAAGGTGTCAGGAAAAGAGCAAGGCTGAAATGTCACCTCCCCCTACCCCTCACCCTGGAAAGAGCAAATTGCTTTCCAGGCCAAGGGCCCATTCAGCAGCTCCTCCTAGAGAAACCTGAAATCTCACCCCCAGGAGTGTGTGTGTGTGTGTGTGTGTGTGTGTGTGTGCGTGCATGCACTTTGCTGTGGACACACGCTTGCATTCTGTGAGTTCCTACTCCTTGGAACTTGCAAGTGTCACATGCATTTCATGTGTGCATGTGCCTGGGAGCCTATGGGCACAGGGGTGTCTGAGAACAGGGCATCAGAAGCTCGTGAAACTAAAAGGAAATGTCCATTGGATTGCCAGGGGTTTCTGGAGGCCTGGGATGTAGCTAGATCTTGAAGGAGAAAGGGAGTGACAGGTATAGAGGCTGAGAGCAAACCCACAGGGTGGGTGGGGCAGCGGGCCCACACAATCTTGTCCTCTGGCCCTTGTCCTCCAGTAAGGCTCCAAACACACAGGCAGGGTGTGTAGACCCCAGCTCTGGCTCCACCCACAGAAGTCCCAGAGAAGCAGCCTGAGCCGAGCCCTCACCTCCTGGTCCATTCATCACCATGAAAGTCCTTCCTGTGGAAGGTCTCAGTCTGATGGGGGAGCAGGCTCCTCCACCTGATGACGGGGATGCCACCCCCAAAATGCTGAATTTCCCGCATCCTGTGCCAGAAAAAAAGAGTAGGACCCCTGGACCGATGGGCGGTGCCTCTGTCCCCAGTGTGCGCCTGCCTGCAGGCCCAGCCTGTGATAGAGAGCAAAGGCCGAGGGCAGCCGCCAGGCCCCTGCCAAGGCAAGAGAGTTGGATTATAAATAGCCCGGGACCAGTCTTCCGGGGAGAGGAGGGGAGCCCTGCAACACAACGCTTTGCAGCACACAATGCAAAAAGGCCTCTTTTAAGAGATCCGGGGAGTGCGAGGACAGATGCTGGCCCTGCCCCCCAGGCCCCTCCTAGCCCCAGCCGGGGCTCAGCTTCCGGGCCGCTGACCACCTCTCCCCCTGCCTCCATTTCTCCGAGTCGCCTCTCTCCGAGTGTGTTTTTGGAACGCTCAAAGTCAATCAATCTGGTCGAGGAGTCTTCTCGCTCACATTCCGGTGTTCTTCGAGGTGGAGAACCGCGGCGTCCCCTCTGCAACTCCCACCCCCTCTTCCCGGGAAGGATCGCGGGCCCCTCCTACCTGCAAACACCGCGGAGCAGTAGGCATCGCTGATGTCGGTGTCAGGGGTGTGGACGTTCTCCGCGTAGAGGATGAAGACCCTCAGCATGACTGACGGGAGTCAGGATCCCGTGCACCCAGGGCGCGGAGAGGGCTGGGGAAGGTTAGGGATTGCGGAGGCGCAGCTCGTGGGTCCCCTCACAGCAGAGGGCTGGTGGAGGGAGGCTGGCTCAGATCACTGACTCCCAGCTCAGAGCAACGTCTCTTGAAGGGGAAAGAAAGGCCAGTCCCGGGCTGTTCCAGTGGCCTCCGCTCGGTCCGCGCCCCGGGCTACGCTTAGCCCGCTTGTCAGCGGGTGCTCCGAGAACAGGGGCTTCTGCTCATCTTCCACCCGCGCCGCCCTGCGAGAGCTTGGCTAAGCTGTAATTCAATGCTCCGGCCGCAGACTCTCCCAATGACACGGCATTTTGCACCTGGCGGTGGAACAGCGGACTGGGCAGCGGCCGCGATGGCTGAGGACTGGACCAGGGCTCCGGGCGCCCAGCGCAGTCCCGATCTCGCTCCAGGACGGGAGAAAGACTTGGTCCCTCCCCTGACCTTCCACCTCGCGCGCGACGCCAAGCCGGTGGCCTCCCACCGCGGGGATTCCAGCACTCTCCCTCGCAGCCAGCCAGACCGCCGGGGGACGCTCTGGGGAGCAGGCGCAGGGCCGGCGCTTTCCAGACAGAAGACCAGAGTTGAGGAATCTCATCGAGAGGCAGAACTGGCTGCCTTAAAAACTTTGTACCCTTCTCTGGTTGTAAAAACAATACATACTACTTTTAACAAAAAGCATACAAGAAAGAAATCGCTGAGTCTGAAAAAAATACAATATTAACATTTGGTTATTTACCAACCCAGACTTTTTCCTGTGAATTGCATGCATATATGCATATTGTTACGGTCTTTATTGTATGACTGAGATCAAAGTGTCTGTGCAGTTCTGTGTCCTGCTTTTTCAAGTAATATTTCCTTGCATCATTAAATATTCTTTATAAAGTTTTTTTTCAATAGCTACTTAATTTTCTATCATATGAATATATTAAATTCTCAAGGCTTTCTCCTATTGCTGCATATTTAGGCTCTTTCCAGTAGTGAGAAATCACTTTTTATATAAAAACTGGGATATATACCTGTCTTGAGCCCCTCTCTGCTTGTTCCTCAGTTGGGATTTCTAGCTTTGGAATTATAAGGGCACAGGATATGCCTTTTTTTAGGTCCTAGTACCTGTTGCTAAACTGCTTTCCCGGAGCTGTGTGGACCCACTCCCAGGAGTTGGGTGACTCACCTTCTAAAGTGGGCCATTTGGATGGGCGTGGGTGTGCAGCTGTCAGCAAAACCCCTCCCCCAAGAGCCCACTGGGGCAGCACACACTCCCAGGGCAGGACGGATCATGCTGGCTTTGCCTTATTTGAAGGTACCAGGAGGTAGCAATGCTTCCCCAAAGATCTGTGATTTTAAGATTAGAATAGCAGACATTTCTTGTGATCGCTTATGTAGATCCTGCTGCAATCTGTGCCTCTTAGCCTCTAGAATAATATGTGATTGTGGGGGGGGGGGCAGGGAAAAGGAGGGGGCTTAATCATTCATTTAACAGATAGATATGTATGGAGTCCTAGAGCATGCCAAGCTCTGTCCTGGGTGATGACACAAAGGTGAACATAAGTGACATTGTCCCTGTTATGGGCTGAGTTGTGTTCTCTCAAAATTTGGCTATTGAAGCATTGACCTCAGTTAAGAAGGTGATTAAGTCAAAATGAGGCTGTTAGAGTGGGATCTAATCTAATACAACCCAACATGTTCTTATACGAAGAGGAAATTTGGATAAATGAAGAGATGCTAATACCAGGGAGGCATGAACACAAAGGAAGGACAGTGCAAGGACACTACAATGAGAGGACATCTGCAAGCCCAGGAGAGAGACCCCAGAAGAAACCAGACCTGCTGGCCAACAGACTGATCTCAGGCTTCTCGCCTCCAGAACTGTGAGAAGACAAATTTCTGTCGTTTTAAGTCACCCAGCTTGTGGTATTTTGTTATGGCAGCCAGAGAAAACTAATACAGTCCTAGACCTCAAGGACTTTTCACTTCAGTAGAGGAAGCTGGTGCTTATCAAGTAACCAAGCCAATCTCACACCATTCCAGTAAGTGCAATAAAGTAGAGAAAATGGTGGTGCATGGCAGCAGATAGCAAGAAGCCCTTTCCCAGTCCTGGGACAGCGAGAGGTATTTGAGGTGAGATTTGAAGCCAGTTAGTTCACTGGGCAAGACTGGAGGCTTCGCCAGTGGCTCAAATGGTAAAGACTGAGGTTGGGCAGAGGACAAGAGGTTTCTTGAGAGAAGGAAGGAAATGCTCGGAGTCAAGGTCCTGGGAAGAGTGAGGGAAGAGAGAACATCCTGGCTGGAGTGCAGACTGGGAGGAGGAGATTGGAGGAGGTGAGGTTGGAGAATCACACAGGGCCTGTGTGAAGCTGCCTGCGGCCCAAGTCCAGAGGAATGGCAGGACCTGGTTCACTTTTCAGCATCTCCCTCTGGCTGCATTTGGGGGAATGGGGTGCAAGGGGCCACAGTGCGGGTGAAGAGGCCAGTTAGAAGCCACAGCAGAGGGTCAAAGTGAGATGTGGTGGTGACTTGGCCCACAGGCGTGAAAGAGGAGATGGAGCTGAAGTTAAAGCTGGGAGGAAGTAGGAGGGTCATTCTGTGAGCAGGTGGAGTAGATCAAGTTTCTTGCTGCTGAACTTGGCCTTTATGTGTTACTGGAGAAAAAACACTTGGCATGGATGAAGCAAGTGGCTGATTCACTCATTCATTTACTAATATGTACTGTTGCTGTTTCAGCTGCTCAGTCCTTTTTGACCCAAAGAACTGCAGCACACCAGACTCCTCTGTCCATGGAATGTCCCAGAAAAGAATACTGGAGTGGGTTGCCGTTCCCTTCTCCAGGGGATTTTCCCTACCCAGGGATCGAACCTGCATCTCCTGCATTGGCAGGCAGATGCTTTACTGCTGAGCCACTGGGGAAACCCTAACCAATATATACAGGGTGCCTCATATATGGCAGGAGTGTGCAGATTTCAGTTTTAGAGAAGGGTACCAAGTAGGGAGTAAAGCTTGATTTCATTGGGAAGAAGGACAAGAGGCCCTATTGCTCTAGAGAAAGTCCAAATTATGGTCTATTTTTAAAGTACAGTTTGGCTCTATTCAGATGCATAAAGCAACATGAACCTGCTGTAAGGCTGAGCTAAAACTGGATCCAAGAAATATTTAGCTGCTTCCAGACATGGTGACTAGAGTGATTTAAAAAGAACAAGCTTTCTTTATAGGTTAAACATCCCCTTGCAACTTCTCTATGCTGTTTATTCATGCAACAAGTTCTCCTCAAATTTGTTATGCACAGCCTCATCTGTACAGATATGAACCCCTAGTGGGAATGTCCCCCAACTTTATTGTTCAACATAGGGCATGTTTGGGTTTTCTTCTCTGTTTAAAAGAAACATGTTCTCTGAGACCACCCCCTGGGCAACAGAGAAAGACACTTGATTCAAGTCAAAGCAATTTGATGATCTCTCCCAAGAATTTGGAATTGTGACAGAGATGCTAGCTTCTGTGCGTGGCTGGAACTCAGACGAATAAAACAGAGGCTCAGAAGGCACCCCATGCAGTGAGAAATGGAGAAAGTTAGAGAAAACAAGATCACAGGGACTGGGGGAGAGGACACCGAGAAAGATACACTTTCAGGCATTTGTGGATCCTATCCCTCATGAGTCTTTCTGCCCATGAATTCTGAGATGGCCTCCAAGGCCTCCAAGGTGAATATTCATCATATTTAGCTCCCAGCTTTCAACCTCACCTTCCAAAAAACCTCTCACCACTTCTCATAAGTGGTCTCAGAGCAGAAGTGCCCGCCTCTCTGGAAACTTCAGAGCCAGGGGCTCCCTCTTCCTGTCACTGTGCAGCCTGGCCAAGGCTCAGCCAGTTGGACACTCTCTGCCAGGACTTCAGAGTCCTTAAAGCCTTCAGGAAGTCAGACACGACAGCAAATGACCGGTCTTTTCCTCCTGTGACGAAGGGTCACAGTTCTGACTCCTACCGCCCTGAGTTCTATTTGTTTCCCAAGCCAACACTGCCAGCTTTTCTCCACTCTGTGGGCCCTCAAAGCTCTGCTATAATCCTCTCTTGACTCAGATGCCCAGGCGTGGCTGAGACTGCTAGCAGCCAAGAATCCAACTGTACCCAGCGTCTTTAGAGTGAATCCATCCATATCCTATTTAGGGCAATTTGAAGCATAACTCTGTTTCTTGCTATTGAAAAAAACCTTGGCTATGACTTTCAAGGTATATGAAGCACCACTAGAGTCTTATATTTCTATATCTTCTCTCCTTTGGAACTATCACTGGGATCAGATCAGGAAAGACATAAAGTGGAGAACATGAGGACTTAGAGCTTTGATGTAACTCAGAAAAATTCCGAAGGGTGTGTATGTGTGTGTGTTTGTGTGTTATTGTTCGGGGGGGGAGAGGTTTGTGGGTTAGTGTCTATCCCTTAATTGGGGCATCACGAGAGAATAACTAACAGGGGCTGCCACATAGTGCGCTGAACAATGATACATGCTGACCCTCATAAACCATAACTGTGTCAAAGTCAGGATCTCTAGCTAAAGATACTAAACAGGAAGTCAGTCAGCTTCAGCTCAGGAAGCCTTCAAAGGTTAATTCTACTCTGTAGATAGCCTGGCTGACATACAGAAGTTATACATCTTCATGTAGTTAAATTATCAGTCCTTTCCCTTATGGCTTCTACTTTTGTTGTCTGGATAAGTAATCCCTGCTTCATCCAAGTTTACATGATGACTTACCAAGATTTATCAAGATTTGCTTAGATTTACCTATAGTTACCAGTAAAGTTTTTTCAACACTTGAAACTCTCTCTGGAGTTATGGTTTGGTTTCTCCTCTGGGAAAGAAAGCAAATAAGTAGAACCCTCCCCAACTTAGGCAATTTAAAGAAAAACTATTTGAATCTTCAAGGTCAATCTATTTTAGCTTCCATGAGCTCAGTTCCTCTAGGACCACATGCTCTGTGTTCTGAGCAGAGGAATCCAGAGAGTCAGGTGTGCTGGGGACAGAAAGTAGGGGTGGTATCAGTGTTAGCTCCCAGTCATCGTATGACCATTGACACATTTAACATCACCGAGCTTTAGTTTCCCCATCTAAAGATAAATACAATCACAGTTTGTGGTGAGGGTAAAATGAGGCTAAAACACATGTAAAACACTATTTTAAGGCTTTTCTGGCCTGGGTAGGATTTTTTTTTTTTAAATCACAGCAGGTTAAAAAATTGCAACATTTCAGGATACAGAGGCTGCTCCAAATATTTTATTCATCTTTTATTTCTTATCAAATGCAGAGATGCCCACTCACTACCTGCCAACTATCTGCCGACTAAGAAGAAAGTGTTTGTAAACACTCCATGACTTCAACATTCTCAGCCACACACATCTCTGCCAAGCTTGCTAAGAATCACAGACCCTGATCACACTCTGGTCATCTCATCTGCTTTCCCTGAGAACAACTCATGGTAGTGTCAGAAGCTTTCAATGTGCCATGAAAGGGACCTTCCGGAAGATCTACCATAATAAACACTGAGTAGTTCAGTTCACCTCAGTTCAGTCGCTCAGTCGTGTCCAACTCTTTGCAACCCCATGGACTGTAGCACACCAGGCCTCCCTGTCCATCACCAACTCCCAGAGTTTACTGAAACTCATGTCCATTGAGTCGGTGATGACATCCAACTATCTCATCCTCTGTCGTCCCCTTCTCCTCCTGCCCTCAATCTTTCCCAGCATCAGGGTCTTTTCAAATGCACTCTTCGCATCAGGTGGCCAAAGTATTGGAGTTTCAGCTTCAGCATCAGTCCTTCCAATGTATATTCAAGACTGATTTCCTTTAGGATGGACTGGTTGGATCTCCTTGCAGTCCAAGGGACTCTCAAGAGTCTTCTCCAACACCACAGTTCAAAAGCATCAATTCTTCGGTGCTCAGCTTTCTTTATAGTCCAACTCTCACATCCATACGTGACTACTGGAAAAACCATAGCCTTCACTAGATGGACTTTTGTTGACAAAGTAATGTCTCTGCTTTTTAATATGATATCTAGGTTGGTCATAACTTTCCTTCCAAGGAGTAAGCATCTTTTAATTTCATGGCTGCAGTCACCATCTGCAGTGATTTTGGGGCCCAAGAAAATAAAGTCAGCCACTGTTTCTACTATTTCTCCATCTATTTGCCATGAAGTGATGGGACCAGATGCCATGATATTAGTTTTCTGAATGTTGAACTTTAAGCCAACCTTTTCACTCTCCTCTTTCAGTTTCATCAAAAGACTCTTTAGTTCTTCTTCAATTTCTGCCATAAGGGTGGTGTCATATGCATATCTGAGGTTATTGATATTTCTCCTGGCAATCTTGATTCTGGGAGAATCAATCGTGCTTCCTCCAGCCCAGAGTTTCTCATGATGTACTCTGCATAGAAGTTAAATAAACACAGTGACAATATACAGCCTTGATGTACTCCTTTTCCTATTTAGAACCAGTCTGTTGTTCCATGTCCAGTTCTAACTGTTGCTTTCTGACCTGCATACAGATTTCTCAAGAGGCAGGTCAGATGGTCTGACATTCCCATCTCTTTCAGAATTTTCCACAGTTTACTGTGATCCACACAGTCAAAGGCTTTGGCATAGTCAATAAAGCAGAAATAGATGTTTTTCTGGAACTCTCTTGCTTTTTCAATGATCCAGTGAATGTTGGCAATTTGATCTCTGGTTCCTCTGCCTTTTCTAAAACCAGCTTGAACATCTGCAAGTTCATGGTTCACATATTGCTGAAGCCTGGCTTGGAGAATTTTGAGCATTACTTTACTAGTGTGTGAGATGAGAGCAATTGTGCAATAGTTTGAGCATTTCTTGGCATTGCCCTTCTTTGGGATTGGAATGAAAACTGACATTTTCCAATCCCGTGGCCACTGCTGAGTTTTCCAAATGTGCTGGCATATTGAGTGCAACACTTTCACAGAATTATCTTTTAGGATTTGAAATAGCTCAACTGGAATTCCCTCACCTCCACTAGCTTTGTTCCTAGTGATGCTTCCTAAGGCCCACTTGACTTCACATTCCAGGATGTCTGGCTCTAGGTGAGTGATCACACCATTGTGATTATCTGGGTCATGAAGATTTTTTTCTGTATTGTTCTTCTGTGTATTCTTGCCACGTCTTCTTAATATCTTCTGCTTCTGTTAGGTCCATA
This sequence comes from Odocoileus virginianus, assembly GCF_023699985.2. Lineage (NCBI taxonomy): Eukaryota > Metazoa > Chordata > Mammalia > Artiodactyla > Cervidae > Odocoileus > Odocoileus virginianus. The sequence continues at coordinate 12,881,780 of NC_069675.1, forward strand.
CCATTTCTGTCCTTTATTGTGCCCATCTTTGCATGAAATGTTCCCTTGGTATCTCTAATTTTCTTGAAGAGATCTCTAGTTTTTCCCATTCTATTATTTTCCTCTATTTCTTTGCACTGACCACTGAGGAAGGCTTTCTTATCTCTCCTGGCTAGTCTTCGGAACTCTGCATTCAAATGGGTATATCTTTCCTTTTCTCCTTTGCTTTTGGCTTTTCTTCTTTTCACAGCTATTTGTAAGGCCTCCTCAGACAGCCATTTTGCTTTTTCACATTTCTTTTTCTTGGTCTTGATCCTGTACAATGTCACGAACCTCCGTCCATGGTTCATCAGGCACTCTATCAGATCTAGTCCCTTAAATCTATTTCTCACTTCCACTGTATAATTGTTAGGGAGTTGATTTAGGTCATACCTGAATGGTCTAGTGGTTTTCCCTACTTTCTTCAATTTAAGTCTGAATTTGGCAATAAGGAGCTCATGATCTGAGCCACAGTCAGCTCCCAGTCTTGTTTTTGTTGACTGTATAGAGCTTCTCCATCTTTGGCTGCAAAGAATATAATCAATCTGATTTTGGTGTTGACCATCTGGTGATGTCCATGTGTATGAGTCTTCTCCTTGTATTGTTGGAAGAGGGTGTTTGCTATGACCAGTGCATTCTCTTGGCAAAACTCTATTAGCCTTTGCCCTGCTTCATTCTGTACTCCAAGGCCAAATTTGCCTGTTACTCCAGGTGTTTCTTGAGTTCCTACTTTTGCATTCCAGTCCCCTATAATGAAAAGGACATCTTTTTGGGGTGTTAGTTCTAGAAGGTCTTGTAGGTCTTCATAGAACCTGTTCAACTTCAGCTTCTTCAGCATTACTGGTTGGGCATAGACTTGGATTACCATGATATTGAATGGATTGCCTTGGAAACAAACAGATCATTCTGTTGTTTTTGAGATTGCATCCAAATATTGCATTTCGGACTCTTCTGTGACTATGATGGCTACTCCATTTCTTCTAAGGGATTCTTGCCCACAGTAGTAGATATAATGGTCATCTGAGTTAAATTCACCCATTCCAGTCCACTTTAGTTCACTGATTCCTAAAATGTTGACATTCATTCTTGCCATCTCCTGTTTGACCACTTCCAATTTGCCTTGATTCATGGACCTAACATTCCAGGTTCCTATGCAATATTGCTCTTTACAGCATTGGACCTTGCTTCCATCACCAGTTACATCCACAACTGGGTATTGTTTTTCTTTGGATCCGTCTCTTCATTCTTTCTGGAGTTATTTCTCTACCGAAGGTGGAGGTGCGTATTGGGCACCTACCGACCTGGGGAGTTCATCTTTCAGAATCCTATCTTTTTCCCTTTTCATACTGTTCATGGGGTTCTCAAGGCAAGAATACTGAAGTGAAACACTTAGTAAATACCCAATATTGAAACACTTAGTAAAGACCCAATAAATAGAGACTATTTTTATCCTTTCATGCATGGCTGGGATACTGAAGAGGTGTGTGTTCAGAATGGAGGGTTGGGGTTCCCATGGTCTGAAATTCCCCCTGAAAGCCCCAGCAGCTTGTTGGCTGAAGTGCAGGGAGAACTTCCCTGGGACTATCAGAAGCAGGTCAATCTATATGCACTGTCCTCCTTTCAAATCAATTCCAAAAGATGGGGAGCCTCTAGAGAGGATGGAGGAAAGCACACATCCACAGGTACATGGGGTGGGGCACTGGAGGAAGGGAGAGAGGGCAAGAGTGCACTTCTGAGGAGATCCAAACCGAGGTGATGATGGGAAAGAACAAGAGATAGACTTTTTCCAAAGTGAGGCCATTCATCTTCCGGAAGAGTCAACAACATCCCAGGATGCAGTCGCAGGCCCCGGCAGAGAGGAGGCGGCAGGTCCTGGGGATGGGTGGCTCCCTGCTGAGGCACAGGTGAAGGTCTAGGCGGAGTGGGTGCCCAGGAGGAAGAGCAGCGGTGAGGGGTGCCTACCGTGAGTCTCTGGGCGGAGCGGGCCACAGGGCTTTCTGAAACTTACACGCCAAAGGGCTCCTGTTGCTACCTGGGGAGACACCACCAGAAAGGCCTCAAGAATATTTCCAGGACTTAAGAGGGCAACAAACTGTTGGCATCTTCAGTGTGCCTTCCTTGCCTGAAGGCTGAGACTTTGGAAGAGAAAGGACACCAAGAGAAGTGAACATTTGACTCATTAGTGTTTCTTAAAGTGTGCTTGATGTAAGCCTCCTCATTGAATTCTTCTTGTAAAAAGTGGAGACATCTAGGTTCCTCCATACTCCCGATTACTATTGAATTAAAATGTCTGCAAATGGCTCAGGAATCTGGCTTTTAAGAGCTCCCCAGTTATTCTCGTATGGACCAAAGACCAGGAAACACTGACCTAAGTAGTGTCAAAGCACAGGCTTTGGCTCTTTGGATCATTACTTAAATGCCAGGTGAATGCACTCTTGAATCCAGAGGGTGTACATTTCACAAGGACTGAGAAGATGATGTTTATCTGGAGATTGGCTTGAAGTGAAGAAAGGGAGCATTTGGAGGAGGGAGAAAAGGTAAGGAAGATAATTTTCAGCTAAAAACTGTAAAACCAGTAGAACAAGAAAAGGACAATGGTAGCAGTGTAAAAGGATGAGTCTAGAGTCAGACTACCTGGATTCAAACCTTAGCTCTTTGCCCTCTAGCTGTATAGCCTTGGGCATGTTAGCTTACTTTCCTGAGACCTTGGTTTCCTTGTCTGTAAAATGGATACTGTAGGAAAGTGCTCATGATGATTAACAGTTACATGTCAACTTGACTGGGCTAAGAGATGCCCAGATAGCTGGTAAAACACTATTTCTGGGTGTCTAGGAGGTGATCTCTGGAAGAGATCAGTGTTTGAATCAGTAGAGTAAGTGAAGATCACCCTCATCAGTGCTGGTGTGTATCATTACTGATTGGAACAGAAAGGCAGAGGAAGGGGAGGTTTCTTCTCTGCCTGAGCTGGGACATCCACCTTCTCCTGCATTCAGACACTGGTACTCTGGTTCTTGAGCCTTCTCAGACCAGGACCTACTCCATCGCAACCTCCATTCCCACTCCTTCCTGGTTCTTCGGCCTCTGGGCTGGAACTAGAACCACACCACAGGCTTTTCTGGGCCTCCAGCTTACAGGCAGCAGGTCATGGGACTTTTCAGCCTCTGTAAGTGCATGTGTCAGTCTTCATAATAAATTTCTTTCTGTATATTTATATGTATCCTATTTGTTCTGTTTCTCCAGAGAACTCTAATACACTGCTTTACAAACACTATATGTGCCTGATGTATACTGAGCATTCAGTAAATATTAGTTAATTGCTACTGTTGTTTTATTATTATTACTATTGGAAAGTGTAGCTATTATTTAATTTCATAAAATTAGAACCTTAGGAGTGAAGCCGCAAATAATGTTTATAGTCTCCACAAATAATATTTAAGATCTCCAACATCTATAAAAATGTTATAAGCTGTCTTAGTCCATTTAGGCTGCTATAACAAAAATAACATAGACTGGGTGTATCATAAACAAAATTTTCACTCAGAGGTTGGAAGTCTCACCTCAGGGAGCCCACGTGGTTCAATGAAGTCTCTTCCAGGGGTCACAGACTTATCATTGCGTCCTCACGTGGTAGAAGGGAACTAGGAATATCTGGAGCCTCTTTATTTTTTTTTGTTTATTTTTTGGAGCCTCTTTAAAAAGCACTAATCTCATCCATAAGGGTTCCATTCTCATGATGTAAACACCTCCCAAAGATCCTACCTGCTAATACTGTCACCTTTAGGGGTTAGGATTTCAGCATGTAAATTTGGGGGCCACAAGCATTCAGACTATAGCAGAAGCATTTATGGTTTTAACAGTAGAGGTATTGCAGAAATCCAAAGTGGTGAAGCCATGGCATTGGTGGTTCAGTGGTACAATTCTTACCTGCCATGCTGCTGCTGCTGCTAAATCACTTCAGTCGTGTCCGGCTCTGTGTCACCCCCGTAGACAGCAGCCCACCAGGCTGCTCTGTCCCTGGGATTCTCCAGGCAAGAACACTGGAGTGGGTTGCCATTTCCTCCTCCAATGCATGAAAGTGAAAAGTGAAAGTGAAGACGCCCAGTCGTGTCCGACTCTTAGCGACCCCATGGACTGCAGCCTACCAGGCTCCTCCGTCCATGGGATTGTAAAGGAGTGAGATGTGTTCTAATAAAACTTTGCTTATAAAAATGGGCTGCGGTTTACTAATCCCTGGGGGTTGCTGGAAAAGCACACAAAGAAATGGGCATTAGGCAACAGTCCCAGTCTTGATTTGTCCTATTTACAAGTAACATTCTTGCTTGCAATTCAGCACCTTAATAACCAACAGGTGAGACTTCCTTGGGAGTCAGTGGTTAAGACTCTGCCCTTCCAATACAGGGGCACTGGTTCGATCCCTGGCCAGGGAACTAAGATCCCACATGGCATGTGATACAGCCCAAAAGCAAACAAATAGAAACCCTCCCAAAACAAAACAACAAAAAGGTATCCTGATACTGAACATAAAGATATTCTGGAGGCTGAAAGTGTTTATACCCTGCTCCAGTTTAATCAATGGACAATAAGGTCCGGGGAAACCTGAGCAAGCTGGGCCAGCTTGCCTGACGCAGGAGGCCCAGATTCAACTTAGCGACTGAACAAAAACAATAAAAGGGGTGGAAGATACTCCTTGTTCAAAGTAGCATAACTACCAGAAGGCAGGAAAGAGAGTCCTGCAGATCAAGAAGATATAGTCCTGCATGGAAATCCTCACCAAGATTCAAGCAAGAGGGGCTGTAGGTGAGGAATACAGGAGAGGGGAAACTGGAGAAAATGATTACTGGAGATGATGATTCTAGGGTAAGGGCTGGCCCAGGTGCCGAGGAGAGACTTCCACTCTCTGGAAATTTGGGGGAAGTTACAGTAGCTCAGGTGTACGCATCTAGTAATATCTCGACTTACCTCAGGGACCAGTCCATCACTTAGAAGATGAACTGAAAAAGAAGGGACCTGCTATATGGAGCATAATCCTGGCCGACAAGAAAGAACTGGTTGGAGAAGCAGGCACAGAAGGAAGCCTGAGGAGAATCAGCTTTGGGACAAACGCAACCCAGGGTGATGACTGGTTTTCAAGGCTCAAACTCTGTGATTTCAGTAGGACTCTGTCCTTCCACAACTTTCTTCACAACTAGGCTCCCTCCAACCCAGGGAATCCACTTAATTCCTTGATCCTGGCAAATTCCCACCCTCACCAAGAGCTTTCTTTTTATAGAGTCAGCAGAGGAAGATACTGGGGTTCTTACTTCCTACCCAGCCACAGCACTTCACAGTTGCTCTTTTTTCTTGCCCAATCATTACCTGATGTCTGATCCAGAGATCAGATCTACTAGCATCCTAACATTTGAGAACACTTTCTCCTCCACAGTGATCCTCTTCAAGCCTAGGCTCTGGGATTAATCTTGACTAATATTCAAGTCCCTTGCTTTTAGAATTGGGTACTCGTCAGAGCATCCTTAGCTTGTCACACCCAGCATATAAAATAATAGGAGGGAAAAGAGATTTTAAAAAGAATCACATAACATGAATTTATAGTCTCTACTTCTATATCTGGTAACAAGGCCTATATTGATAATCAGTTTAATTTTCCCATTACTCATTCCATCTTTTGCTTATGCTCTGCCAGCAGGAACACTGGGAAGATTTGAGTCCTTGCTGGTCCTGTCTTTATTGGATTATTGCAGTTTTCCATTGACCAGGGCTATTGGGCAAGTGAGTCTTAAGAAGCATACTCTCATGAATCTCCTGGCTTCCAAACATAGCCCTTCTTCCCCCCACTGTGTAGCAGCAATTCCTTTTCCCCGGTAAACAAAAACGATCATCCATCAGGTACAATGATCTCTTATTCTTTCTGTTGGTCCAGTGGCATGAGGAACTCCAAAAGGTGACAGGGTAGTCTCAGCTTCCAATTCATCCTAGTGGACATATCTTTCCTTTGGGTACTTGAACTTCCAAAGACTGAGGCCAAGGTCACAAAGATGGGAAATAAAAATCCTTCAGTTGGGTTACTACTCCTTAGTTCCCAAACCTATGCATTCTGGCCATGGGTGAGATGGTACCTGTTGGCCTCTGTCTAAGGTATATAAACCATTTGTAAGATAACACCCACACTTTCCAAATGTTGTCTCCAATTTGTGCTGGAACTAGTCTTTAGCAGCTCATTCTACCTATCAGCCAGCTGCTTCTGCTTTATGCAGCATATGGTAAAACTTGTGAAGTCTGTGGGCATGAGCCCATGACCCACACGTCCATTTACCAAAGAATGCATCTCCTTGTCAAAGTGATGTTGAATGTTATTCCATGGTGATGGTTAAGTCCATCCAAAAGTCCAAAAATGGTGGTACAATCAGAAGTCCTGAGTTCAGGGAAGACAAATCCATACCCCAAATGTGTATGTATCCCTGGTGAGGACAAAGCATTGTACCCTCAATGATGAGACGGGCTGAATATAATCAACTGGCTACCAAATGACTGGGAGGATCTGTGGGAAATGTGTCATACTGGGGCTCCTCACCTTTATCTGCTCTGGGACACCGGATGAGGTTCTACTTCAGAGTTGCCACTGAGGCCTTCTGGTTCTCCACACCTGTTTTAATTGTAGGCTAATAACTTGCCTATTTTCCCCTAAATGTACTAACTGGGGCCATAGGAAACCAGGTAACTCTAAAATCTTTATAATCACTATTGTTGTTACAGTGATGTAAGTGTCACAGATGCTTGGTCTTCCAAAGATTGCCCTTTATACAAGGTACCGTTCCTTGATACCACTGGTGATAACTGGAATAATTGTGAGGACACTGCATACCAGATGACCATGTCCTATTCATCCCTGGCAAAGAGGTTACATAATATTCAAACAAATGACCAACACAACTCAAGTATCCACTTTTTTTAAATTTTCACTTTGAAATAATTATGGATTCACAGGAAGTTGCAAAGAAGTGCATAGGGAAGTTTTGTGTACCCTCCCACCAACTCCCCCTACCCAATGCTAACATTTAAGCAACTATAGACCTATATGAAAATCACCAAGTGGTAGTAGTAAAACCCATGAAGCTTTTTCAGTTTCACCAGTTATACATGCACTTGTGTGTATATGTGCTATGCAGTTTTTTGTATAGCCTTGCACCATCACCACCATGGTGAAGAAAATCAATAGTACTATCAAAGACTATTTCACATCACCCCTTTATAGGTACACCTATCCTCTCTCCCAGTCTTTTTTTAATATGCATTTTTAAAACTATTTATTGACTGGTTGCTGTGCTGGGTCTTCCGCGCTGCTAGCGAGCTTTCTCCAGTCGCGGGGAGTGGGAGCTGCTCCTTAGCTGCGACGTGAAGGCTTCTCATTGCGGTGGCTTTCTTGCCGCAGAGCGTGGGCTCCAGAGCTTGGCTCAGCAGCTGAGGCATGGAGCTCAGGTGCTCTGCAGCTCGTGGGATCTTCCTCAACCAGAGGTGAACCCGGTGTCCCTTGCACTGACAGACAGGCTCTTAACCACCGGACCACCAGGGAAGTTCAAGACTATACATTCTACGTATAAGACCTTTGTTGGATTTGTGATTTGTAAATATTTTCTGCTTGCCTATAATTTATCTTTATTATCCTTTTAGGTCTTTCCCAAAACAGAACTTTTCACTTTGGTAAAATCCAATTCATCCATTTTTCCTCTTGTGCATTAAACTTTCGGTGTCAAGTCTAAGAACTCTGGTCAAATTCTAGATCCTTAAAATTTTCCTTACACTCTTTTCTCAAAGTTCCATAGTTTTATGTTTTACATTTAAATCCATGCATTTTTAACGTAAGGTGTGAAGTTTAGGTTGAGCTTCCATTTTTTGCTGATGGATGTCCAACTGCTCCAACACCATCTAATGTAAAGGCTGCTTCTCTGCCATTGGATTGCCTTTGCTTCTCTGTAAATAACTTACTGGGTATATGTGAACGGGTCTATTTCCAGGTTTTCTCTTCTGTTTCATTGTTCTCTGTACCCCTCCCTATCCTAGTACCATGCTCTAATGATTACTGCACCTAAGTGTAAGATTTAACATGAAAAAATGATTTATCATTTTCTTATCTTGGATAGGCTCTGGTCTTTTCACCAATGGTTGTTCTGCAAATATTTGTGACTCTGAGAGGAGGTGAGCTCTGGGCCTTTCTACTCCAGCATCTTGGCCAATCCTTCTCCACTCTTCAACTTTGTGTGTCCATATATACAGTACAATAACCTTGTCTATGTTTACAAAACTAAAAAGCTGGCTAGGATTTTGACAGGAATTGCACCAACCTATAGAAAATTTAGAAGAAAATTAACATTTTTACTGTGTTAAATTTTTCAATCCATGAACATAATAAATCTCTCCATTGATTTAGGTTTCCCTTTAATTTCTTCCATCAGCGTTTTGTAAGTTTTAGAATCTAGATCCTGAACATATTTTTAAATTTATTTTTAATTGAAGGATAATTGCTTTATAATATTGTGTTAAGTTTCTGCCATACATCAACATGAATCAGCCACAGGTATACATATGCCCCACCTCCCACCCCATCCCACCCCTCTAGGTTGTCAGAGCCCCAGTTTGAGCTCTGAGTATACAGCAAATTCCCACTGGCCATCTATTTTATGTATGGTATTGTATATGGTTCCATGCTACTCTATCCATTAGTCCCACCCTCAGATCCTGTACATATTTTGGGACATTTACATCTAAATCATTTTCTTTGGAGCAATTGTAAACAGTACTGAATTTGAAAAAAAAATTTGGCTTCTACTTATTGTCAGTAAATAGAAAATACATAAAAATTCATTTTTTTATTGCTCATATATCTTACTGAACTAATGCAGTAGTTCTAGAAGTTTCGTTGTAGGTTCTTTGGAGTCTTCTATGTAGACAATCATATGATATGCAGATTTCTATTTCTTCTAATTTGTGTTTTTGTATATATTTTTTCTTGCAGTGGCTACAATTTGTAGTACGGCTTGATAAAGGACAGAAGTAGTATGGACCTAAGAGAAGCAGAAGATATTAAGAAGAGGTGGCAAGAATACACAGAACTGTACAAAAAAGATCTTCACAACCCAGATGATCACGATGGTGTGATCACTCACCTAGAGCCAGACATCCTGGAATGTGAAGTCAAGTGGGCCTTAGAAAGCATCACTATGAACAAAGCTAGTGGAGGTAATGGAATTCCAGTTGAGCTATTTCAAATCCTGAAAGATGATGCTGTGAAAGTGCTGCACTCAATATGCCAGCACATTTGGAAAACTCAGCAGTGGCCACAGACTGGAAAAGGTCAGTTTTCATTCCAATCCCTAAGAAAGGCAATCCCAAAGAATGCTCAAACTACCGCACAATTGTACTCATCTCACACGCTAGTGAAGTAATGCTCAAAATTCTCCAAGCCAGGCTTCAACAATACATGAATCATGAACTTCCAGATGTTCAAGCTGGTTTTAGAAAAGGCAGAGGAACCAGAGATCAAATTGCCAACATCTGCTGGATCATTGAAAAAGCAAGAGAGTTCCAGAAAAACATCTATTTCTGCTTTATTGACTATGTCAAAGCCTTTGACTGTGTGGATCACAATAAACTGTGGAAAATTCTGAAAGAGATGGGAATGCCAGACCACCTGACCTGCCTCTTGAGAAACCTGTATGTAGATCAGGAAGCAACAGTTAGAACTAGACTGGAACAACAGACTGGTTCCAAATAGGAAAAGGAGTACATCAAGGCTGTATATTGTCAACGTGTTTATTTAACTTCTATGCAGAGTACATCATGAGAAATGCTGGGCTGGAGGAAGCACAGGCTGGAATCAAGATTTCTGGGAGAAATATCAATAACCTCAGATATGCAGATTACACCACCCTTATGGCAGAAAGTGAAAAGGAACTAAAAAGCCTCTTGATGAAAGTGAAAGAGGAGAGTGAAAAGGTTGGCTTAAAGCTCAACATTCAGAAAACTAAGATCATGGCATCTGGTCCCATCACTTCATGGCAAATAGATGGGGAAATAGTGGAAACAGTGTCAGACTTTATTTTGGGGGGCTCCAAAATCACTGCAGCTGGTGACTGCAGCCATGAAATTAAAAGATGCTTACTCCTTGGAAGGAAAGTTATGACCAACCTAGATAGCATATTAAAAAACAGAGACATTACTTTGGCAACAAAGGTCCATCTAGTCAAGGCTATGGTTTTTCCAGTGGTCATGTATGGATGGGAGAGTTGGACTGTGAAGAAAGCTGAGCACAGAAGAATTGATGCCTTTGAACTGTGGAGTTGGAGAAGACTCTTGAGAGTCCCTTGGACTGCAAGGAAATCCAACCAGTCCATCCTGAAGGAGATCAGTCCTGGGTGTTCATTGGAAGGACTGATGCTGAAGCTGGAACTCCAATACTTTGGCCACCTCATGTGAAGAGCTGACTCATTGGAAAAGACCCTGATGCTGGGAGGGACTGGAGGCAGGAGGAGAAGGGGACAACAGAGGATGAGATGGCTGGATGGCATCACCGACTCGATGGACGTGAGTTTGAGTAAACTCCGGGAGTTGGTGATGGACAGGGAGGCCTGGCGTGCTGCGATTCATGGGGTTGCAAAGAGTTGGACACTACTGAGCAACTGAACTGAACTGACTGATGTTGAGTAACAGATGTGGGAGTGGCCAGCCTTTCATTACTTGGGATCTGAGAGGGAGAACAGTCTGTCAGTGTTAAGTGGTATGCTAGCTGTAGATTTTCCACAGTGGATCCTCTTTATGAGACTGCAGAATTTCCCATCCATTTTTAATGTTTTCTTTTAAACCATGAATCAGTGCTGAATTTTGTCAAATGTCATTTCTGAATCAAAAGATACAGCTCTTATCTGCTTTAGCCTCTTGATAATGTTGGATTATATTGATGAGTTTCCATATTGAACCCACCTTGTATCTGGAATAAATCTCTCATAAAATGTGTCAGGAAGTATTCCTTCTACTTTCTAAAAGAAATTGTGTAAAGTACTTCTTTGAATGTTTCAAAAAATTCTTCAGGGAAACTATCTTGTTCTGGATTTATTATTATTTTTTTTTAGAGTGTTTTAATTACAAATTCAATTTTAGCATTATCCAGGTTCTCTACTGCATCTTGGCTTCATTTGGTGGCTTTAGACTTTTGAGGAACTTGTCCATTTCTTCTGAATTTTTTAATTTGAGCATTTATTATTCTTTTAATAACTACAGTATCTGTTGTGACATTTCCTTTTTCATTCCTGATATTAGTAGCTTGTGTCTTCTTCTTGTTAGTCGCTCAGTCATGTCTCCTTGTAATGTAAATGTAATGTAATGTAATGTAAATGTAAAGTAATGTCTCTTTGTGACCCCATGGACTACAGTCCACCAGGCTCCTCTGTCTATGGAATTCGCCAAGTAAGAATACTGGAGTGGGTAGCCATTCTCTTCTCCAGGGAATCTTCCCAACCCACAGATCAAATCTGGGTCTCCTATATTGTAGGCAGACTCTTTACCATCTGAGTCATCAGGGAAGTCTTTTTTGGTGAATCTTGCTGATTCAATAAAATCTTCATCAATTTTGTTGGGTTTCTTAAGGGAGTAGCTTTGTTTCATTAATTTTCCCCTCTCATAGTCCTCTTTTCAATTTCATTAATTTCTGCTCTTTATACTTTCCTTTTTTGGGTTTCTTTTGCTTTTTTTCCCCTAGCTTCTTTAACTATGAACTTAGTGACTTGAGACACTTCTTTTACAAAGTAAGCACTTAAATTTCCCTCAGTACAGTGCTATACTCAAATTGTCAGCAAATTTGGAAAACTCAGCAGTGGTCACAGTATTGGAAAAGGTCAGTTTTCATTCCAATCCCAAAGAAGGGCAATGCCAAAGAATATTCAAACTACCATTCAATTTCACTCATTTCACATGCTAGCAAGGTTATGTTCAAAATCTTTCAAGCTAGGTTTCAGCAGTACGTGAACCAAGAACTTCCAGATGTACAAACTGGATTTAGAAAAGGCAGAAGAACCAGAGATCAAATTGCCAACATTCATTGGATCACAGAAAAAGCAAGGAAATTCCAGAAAAACATACTTTTGCTTCATTGACTATGCTAAAGCCTTTGTGTTGATCACAACAAACTGTGGGAAATTTTAGAGAGACAGGAATACCAGACCACCTTACCTGCCTCCTGAAAAGCCTGTATGTGGGTCAAGAAGCAACAGCTAGAACCAAACATGGGGAAATGGACTGGTACAAAATTGGGAAAGGAGTGTGATAAGGCTGTATACTGTCACCCTGCTTATGTAACTTGTATGCAGAGTATATCATGCAAAATGCCAGGCTGCATGAATCACAAACTGGAATCAAGATTTCCAGGAAAAATATCAACAAACTCAGATATGCAGATGGTACCCCATTCTAATGGCAGAAAGTGAAGAGGAACTAAAGAACCTTTTGATGAAAGTGAAAAAAGAGAGTGAAAAGGCTGGCTTGAAACTCAACACTCAAAAAACTAAGATCATCCATTGGTCACATCACTTCATGGCAAATAGATGGGGAACAAGTGGAAATAGCAATACATTTTATTTTCTTGGGCTCCAATATCACTGCAGACGGTGACTGCAGCCATGAAATTTAAAGATGCTTGCTCCTTGGAAGAAAGCTATGATTAACCTAGACAGCATATTAAAAAGCAACTTTACCAGCAAAGGTCCATATAGCCAAAGTTGTGATTTTTCCAGTAGTCATGTATGGGTGTGAGAGTTGGACCACAAAGAAGGCTGAGTGCCAAAGAATTTTGATGCTTTTGAATTGTGTTGGAGAAGACTCCTGAGAGTCTCTTGAACTGCAGGGGTCAAACAAGTCAATCCTAAAGGAAATCAACCCTGAATATTCATTAGGAGGACTAATTCTAAAGCTATGCGAAGAGCCAACTCATTGGAAAAGACCCTGATGTTGGGCAGGGTTGAAGGCAAAAGGAGAAGGGGCAGCAGACTGAATAATTAGATAGCATCACTGACTCAATGAACATGAATCTGAGCAGACTGGGAGACAGCGGAGGACAGGGGAGCCTGGTGTGCTGTATGTAGTCCATGGGGTTGCAAAGAGCTGGATGTGACTTACTGACTGAACAACAACAGATTTTGATGTTTTCATCTTCATTCCTTCTTTTTTCCCTTCAAAAATCTTCTTTGACCCATAGATTACTTAGAAGGGTGCTGTTTAATTTCCAAGTGTTCGTGATTTTCTTATTGCCATTGTAAGGTATGGAGTTAGAGCAGGCGAGGTTCAGAAAAAGAACGAGACTGGCAATCTACAGTAACAGACCACCTTTAATGAGGCGAGAAGGGGCAGCAGTCAGATTAGCGAGCTGCTGCACTTATCTAAGAAAAGAGTAAGTATATATAGGCATGTATGTAGAAAGCTACTGTCTTAAGGGGGCCTGTTCTTCTTCAAGGTTGCTGGGAGTAGTTATCTCTTAAACGGCTGGGGCAAGGAGTTCTGGAGATCAGCCAGAGGCTGGGCCGGCTTGGAGCTGGGTGTAATCAACCTAATGTCTATTTTTCTCTGGGTGAGAGAGTTCTTTGTTTTGCCTAGAATGGTGGGGAGGACCTGGAAGGGAGTTTTAACTCCAGGCTACCTTGAGCCACGCAACTTTCCTTCATTCCAGACCTTAAGGAATATATATAAAAAGAGAAAGAGATGTGGGCGCTGTTAATGCTCAGGGCTTCTTCATGCTGATAAATGAGGGTCAGGGTTTTGCAGTCTGGGAAGAAGGAAGTCTAAGGCCTGTAGTGTTGATTTTCTATTCTTGCCATCAGGGTTTCAAGCAAAAGAACAGTCTTGACTTGATCTTGAGAGACGGCCCGAATCCGTTCTTGGAGGAACAGCTGAAAGAGATTGAAGAGACAGGGTCCAAATAAGAGGAATAAAATGATAAGCACCAATGGTCCCAAGAAAGGGAGCAACCAAGGGAGGGCCTGTTGGAACAGGTTTTGGGGAGTTTAAAGGTTTTGTAACTCTTTTTTGCAGCATTCAATTCTGTCTCTAAGTTCTTTGACTCTGCCTTGGACTATGCCCATTTCATTAACAAAATAGCAGCAGTCTTCCCCTAGAAAAAGGCAGGTCCCTCTCTTCTCTGTGGTGAGGTCCAGGGTTCGCCTATTTTGTAGGGCCACAGAAGCTAATGAGTTAATTTGTCTTTGGACTGAAATGAAGGACTCTGCTGCTTGCTCCATATCCTCATTAAGTTCTTGGGACAGCTTGTAGTAAAAATGGGCCGAGGTTGAGATGTCCCCAATCTCGGTGCCTAGGGCTGCTGCTATGCCAGTCCCAATCAGGAGGGGGGCTATGACAGCTCGTCTTTTTCTGTGGGAAAGTTTCCCTTGGGGGTAGACTATTTGTTCTGCCTCTTCTTCTTTGAAGAATGTTAGACCTGGGGTCAGGAAGACCAAGATGCAAGGTCCAGGGGGGTCAAGGGGGAGACATGGATATGCATAGGTCCCACAGAGAATGAAGATTCCCGGGTTGGTGTAGTTATTTGTGCTGTTCCAGAGAACCTAAGTGGAACAGAAGGAGGGAGTGGAGTTTTTAGACCAGTGTAGTTGGGACTAGAGTAGTTGATACAGGTTAGGTTTGAAGAGGCTGAGAGTAGGACATTGTCAGAGACTGGCCCATGAGTTGTGTAGTTTTCTGTTGGGAAGGGGAAGCACAGTTGCCCTGTGACAGCCAGGTTGAGGGTAAGGGACTGGCTCTGTGTGGTGAGGGAGTCAGTGACATGCCTGTCCAACACTGGGATGTGTCTTGTGTGCACTGGAAGAATTGGAAGGAAGAGTTGAGAAGGCTGGTAAGGTGTTGGTTATCAGAGGGAGGTTTTAGGAGAGGCCGTAATTGGGAAAGGAGGTCTAGGCGTTTATAAGGCTCAGGGGTCTCCTGTAACTGGGAAATTAAGTTCTTTATATTATAACTTGTTCTTGGTTGTTTTTTTTCTTCTTCTGATTTTGATCCAGTATCCCGCCCCCATCTGAGTACCCCCAGTGGGTAATGGGATAGAAACATATGTTTGTTTGTTTGTTTGTTTTGGCAAAGGCAGTTTAATGTCTTAAGAAACTTGTATCATGCACAAAACTCTTCTACTTGCCACAAACCTTTTTTACACTTTCTGTTTTCATCACTTTATTTGTCCATTCGTAGAACAGCCATCTATAAGCCATACTTCCTTTTACTATTAATAAAATGTAATTCCATTTCTTATACCTTTTTTACTGAAAACATGCATCTTACTTTCTTTCAGAAACCACGAACTGTTGCTTAGCTCATTTATAAATTAACCTCAGCAATATTATCCAGAGACAAAGACATACACTGAGACATACATATAAATCCAGACAGAGAGAGATCTCAGAGTTTTCTGCTTTAAGATTTAAAAGATCTCTTTGCCCTCTTTTTTTGGGGGGGGGGCCTTGAAGTTGTACTAATCTGTCTAAGGCTGACATCTCAGGCCAAGTGGGTTGTCTATTTCAATAATGTGATAAGAGTTAACTACAGCCTTTTGCCTAGGCATGTTTCTGTTATATCAGGGTTGGAGCTGTTGGGTCAGCAACAGCTGTAGGTTGAAGAGTGTCCAGGTCATTCAGTGTCTTCTTGGATGGTGGACAGAGGTTGTCGCTGGGTGATTTTTAAGGAGGTAGGCCCTGTGAGAGAGACCTGATAGGGGTCAGTTAAGGAGGGCAGCGCAGTATCAGAAGTGACCCATTTTAGGCAAGAGAGATGTACCCAGGAGGTGACCTCCTCGAGTTTAGCTGCAGTTGGGGTAAGCAGGATGACTTTGAATGGTCCCTGCCACTTTGGGTTTAGGACACCCTGGGGATTATCTGACAGACAGACCATGTCCCCAGTTTGTAAAGAGGGCAGGGAGGCTTGGGGGTCAGGGGCAGGCAGGTTGTGGCTGACGAATTTCCAGAGGGCATTGTGAAATTCCGCCAGCAGAGGGGAGTGTAGGAAGCTTGGTATGGGAGGAGGCTCAGGGGGCAGTCCAGGAGGGAGCATGGGCCTTCCGTACATCACCTCAAAGGGGCTCAGCCCCAGGGGCTTTCTGGGCAAAGCCCACGCTTTGAGGAGAACAATCAGCAAAAGTTTAGTCCAATCCAGATGTACCTCGAGGGTTAATTTGGTAAGAGCTTCTTTGACTATTCTATTCATCCTTTCCACCTTTCCTGAGGACTGGGGACGATAAGGACTGTGAAATTTCCAGGGTATCTGTAAGAATTGGACAAGTTGTTGGGTGACCTTGGATGTAAATTCCAGGCCCTTATCAGATTGTAGGGAGGAAGGCAGGCCAAACCTGGGGATAATTTCTGTGAGGAGGATTTGGGCTACAGTGTGGGCTCTTTTGTTTGTAGTGGGAAATGCTTCTACCCATCCCGAAAAAGTGTCCACAAGGACCAGGAGGTATCTGAATCTCCGAACCGGGGGCATATGAGTAAAGTCTATCTGCCAATCCTGCTGGGAGGCTGCCTCGCGTTAGATGGGTTGGAAAGGAGGTAGGTTTAAGGTTGGAATTGGGATTAATATGCTGACATGTTTGACAGGAGCAGGTAAGGTTATCTAAATATTGTTGGTCAGCAGTGGATATGGGGAAGTGGTTATGGAGGGACTGCTGGAGTGTCTTGGATGAGGGATGAAAGAGTGAGTGTAGATAAGAGAGGATTTTTCTGGTGGTGGGAGGGTCGGATGGAGTCAGAGCTAAGACGACAGGGAGGGAGGGATGGGACAGGGCTATCTCTTTTGCCTTCTGGTCTGTAGCATTGTTGGAGGCTGATATGAGACTTCTTTTTTGATGTCCCCTACAGTGGAGGATGGCAGCTTTGTTTGGTAAGAGTGCTGCTTCTAGAAGTTTGTGGATCAGGTCTGAATTAATAATGGGGATCCCTTTTGGGTTAGGAAACCTCTCTCTCTCCATATTAGGATGTTTGAGTGAGGTATGTTATAGGCATATTTGGAGTCTGTGTGGATGTTAATCCTTAGATTTTTAGCCAGAGTCAAAGCTCTGGTGAGAGCTATCAGCTCTGCCTGTTTGGAGGTGGTGTGAGGTGGCAGAGGTGAAGCTTCAACTGTCTGGGTCTCGTAATTGTGCCAAAGGTCCCCCTGGATGTGGCACATCCTGCTGCAAAGGGTGGGGAGTTTTGAGGGCTGCCATCAACGAATCAGTGTAGGGTAGGTATCTGGGTCTAGGATGGGCTGATCTGTTAAATGTTGAAAGGGGTTTTGGGTAAGATCTACTGTTAGGCTGCAGCTATGTAGGAGAGGGTCTGTTGTAGAGGATGTGGGTAATAAGCTGACTGGGTTAAGGGGAGACCAGGGGGAGAATGAGAGCCAAGGGTTGAGGAGAAAGGCATGTAGGACTTGCACCCTGAAAGGGGGAAGGGAGAGGAAAGCCCGATGTGATAGTAAGTCTCAGGTGTGTGAACAGACTCTTAAAGGGGCATGCCTAGAGAGCTTATTTGCTTGGAGTACAAGGGCTGTGATAGCAGCCATGGCCTGTATGCAGGGAGGCCACCCCTTGCTCACCATGTCAAGCTGTTTTGACAGATAGGCTATGGGAGCCCAGGTGTCTCCAGCCCTCTGACATAGAAGCCCCAGGACCTGTCCTTGGTTGGAATGTGCAAAGAGAAAGAATGGTCTGGTGTGATCTGGCAGGTGCAGAGTTGGCACTCGGAGGAGGCTCTGGGTGAGCTGGCGAAGAGGATTGGCCAGAGAGGAGGGGTTAAAGAGGGGCTCATCTAGACATCCTTTAGTAGCCTCATAGAGTGGCTTTCCAATGAGGGAGAAGTTAGGGATCCAGATATGGAAAAAGTTTAGGAGGCTGAGGATAGACAAGAGTTCTCTTTTTGTTTTTGGAAGTGGACAGTTAATTAAGGCCTGCATTCTATCTGGGGGATAGTTTTTTGTTGGTGGGATATGGAGAGCCCCAAGTAGGTGACATTTGTCTATACTACTTGGGCCTTGGATCAGGACACCTGGTAACCCCAGGATCCCAGGGCCCCAAGGAGTTTGGCAGTTATGTTGCAGACAGAGTTTTTGGGTTGGGCTACAAAGGAGGTCATATTGGAGGAGATGACTTGGGGCTAGGTCGAGTGTCTGTAGGTCCTTTTGTAAAGCCTGTCCAAAAAAGTGGGGGCTGTCTCTGAACCCCTGGGGGAGAACTGTCCATGTTAGTTGTTGGCAAATGTGAGTCTTGGGGTCTTGCCAGGTGAAAGCGAAAAGGGGTTGGGAGAGGGGATAGAGGTGAATGGTGAAAAAGGCATCTTTGAGATCTAATACTGTGAAGTGGGTTGCAATTGGGGGTACGGCAGACAGAAGGGTATAAGGATTAGGGACTACTGGGAATGTTGGCATAATAGCCTCATTGATTTTTCTCAGGTCCTGGACCAGTCTCCAAGAGTTTGGTCCCTTTCTTACTGCCAGAATAGGGTGTTGTGTGGTGAATGGGTAGGAATTAAGATAGAGGCTTGAAGAAGACGGTCTATGATAGGCTTAAGTCCCTTGTGGGCCTCCAGGGTTAGAGTACTGTTGTTGGGTGATTATAGTCGAGGGGTCTTTTAGGGTAATGTGGACTGGGGGATTATGTTTGGCTATGGATGGGTGATCAGTGTCCCAGACTTGGGGGTCTAAGGTGGGTAGATCCAAGGGAAGGTCAGGGGTGAGGGATAGGGACCGTCCAGGTGCCATCTGCATGCATAATATAGAGACTGTATCGAGGGAGGGGTATGGTAATAAAGACTCCCAATCTGGATAATAGATGTCTCCCTAGGAGCGCCATTGAGCACTTGCGTTCAATGAGGGATGAGTGTATGAGGGATGATTTTCCAAATTGACAGAGTAATGGAGGGCTGATTTTTGGCCTTAAGGGAACTCCAGAGACCCCCTTGATGGCGAGTTCTGAGTCTTGAGTTAGGCCAGAGTAGGAAGTTAACAGAGAGAAAGTGGCTCCAGTGTCTACTGTAAAGGAGGTCTTTCTTCCGGCCACTATCCTGTCTACCCTAAGTTCCGAGCTCATGTCCAGCACACGGGCTGGGGGGCTGGAATCTGGGCCCCGTCATTGGAACAACTCTCGTAGTATTGGGCGAGGGATTTGGGAAGAAGTGGTGATCTCCCCAGGGGCACCAGGGCGTCCCTGTGGACATTCCATTCTCCAGGTCTGGGAGGTGGGGACCTCTCCAGGGGTGTCAGGGCATCCCTGGGGACAGTCCATCTTCCAGTGCCCCCATTGGCCACAGGTTGGGCATGCTTTTGTGGGGGGCCGCAGGTTTGGGCATGCCTTTGCCCAGCATCCTGACTGGCTGCGTCAGAAGCAGGGTCCGGGGCGGGTCTTAAGTCCCAGTCTGGGATGACTTGGGCCGGGCTGATCTCTTCCCTTAATTGCTGCCGCCAAAAGGGCATATTTAGCTTTTCTCTCACGGTCTTTTTCTCTCACGGTCTTTTTCTCTCTTAGCTTCCTCCTATTATTGAACACCTTGAAGGCTACTTCTAGAAGGTCTCTTTGAGGAACCTTCTCTAGTTGTTGAAGCTTGCGTCTTATGTCAGGGGCGGACTGGCTGATGAATTGTACATGAAGGTAGAGTAACCCAGTAGGGGTTGTGATATCTAGGTTAGTATACTTTTGGATTGCCTCTATGAGGCATGCCAAGAATAAGGCTGGATTTTCATCTGCCCCTTGGGTGATTTCTCTAACTTTATCATAATTGACATGGATATGAGTATTTTTCTGCATTCCTTCTAGAAGGCAAGTAATCATATGATTGAGTCTCTTGATACCTGGGTCATTGGGCTGGTAAGTCCAGTGGGGAACTGATTTGAGGCACAGCCTCATCAGCAACTGAGCTGTCCCGGTCTTGGTTATTTAAGTGATCGGCATGGGCTTTTGCTGCTTGCCAGATGTGGTCTTTTTCATCTGGGGTGAGAGTGGCATTTAGGATATAATATATGTCACTCCATGTGAGGTTATAGGCCTGGGAGTCTCAGGAATTCTTTTCTGTATCTGGTAGGATTTTCAGAAAATGATCCTAACTTTTCTTCTATCTGGCTCATATCTGACAATGAAAATGGCATGTGGACTCGGGTGGGGCCCTCTGGCCCTGCTACCTCTCAGGGGAAACACATGTTGGGTAGGAGGGGAGGGAAGAGGGGAGGGGGAGTCAGGGGGATGGGGTAGCGGGGTTGAGGGGGAGTCAGGAGAGGTTTTGGGGTCAGTAGGTGAATTGGATGAGGGGGAAGGAGAGGGTTGGTGGGGTGGCAGACAGGGAGGGGGCTCATACGCTGGGTCAAACTCTGGGGGTGCAGAAGGTCGTGACCGGTGGTGGTTAGTTGAAGAGCCCTTTGGTTTGGGAGGCAAGGTGCACAGAATGACCTTGTGGGTGGAGCAGGGCCTGCTCCGAAGGGCCCAAAAGGCTTGGGCATACGGGATCTCTGACCCTTTGCCATTCTGTTTGAGGAAGTTTGTGAGGTCTGATAAAATATTGAAATCGAAAGTCCCAAACTCAGGCCAGTGGTTTTGGTTGTCTAATTGGTATTGAGGCCAGATCTGTATACAGAGTTGTTTTAAGTGGTTAGCTTTGAGTTCAGTTAGAGAGAGTGGCTTGAGATTTTTGAGAACCCAGGCCAGAGGGGAATCCTTTGGGACAGATTGGCCAGACCCCGTAATTGAAAGGCAAGCAGAGGCTCCTATTGGGAGCTAGAGTCGTCACCCATAGTCGCAATAGGAGTTATGAGAAAGGAGCTCTGTGTCAAGGTGGAGCGTCCCCCATCGTCACCTACAGAGTGGCCCTAGGCCGGGGGTCCCCGGGACCTGGAAAGGACTAAGTTTTAGGGCACCTCTAGAAAACCATCCGGATTGGATCTTACCTTATGGCCGGCCTGAATGGAGTGTTGCATGTAAAGCGGTCGAATGGCAAAAGGCCTCTGTTCTGGAGTTGGTTGGTCTCACGAAAAAGAGTGTAGAGAAAGCAGGAAGAGAGAGAGAGAGGCCAATATTCCTCAGGGTACATGGAAAACCAATAAAACCCTTACACAGAACTTGTACCGCTCACAAAGGCACAGGGTGTCCTCTCGAGGAGGTCTTGAAAGCCCAGGCAGGAAAGTGAGCTCGGCAGCCTTCCACGCTCCAAAGAGCTGGCCGTGGAGAAGGAGAAGGAACCTCAACCTCTCGGGTTTCGGCACCAAAATGTAAGGTACGGAGTTAGAGTAGGCGAGGTTCAGAAAAAACAACGAGACTGGCAATCTACAGTAACAGACCACCTTTAATGAGGCGAGAAGGGGCAGCAGTCAGATTAGCGAGCTGCTGCACTTATCTAAGAAAAGAGTAAGTATATATAGGCATGTATGTAGAAAGCTACTGTCTTAAGGCGGCCTGTTCTTCTTCAAGGTTGCTGGGAGTAGTTATCTCTTAAACGGCTGAGGCAAGGAGTTCTGGAGATCAGCCAGAGGCTGGGCTGGCTTGGAGCTGGGTGTAATCAACATAATATCTATTTTTTCTTTGGGTGAGAGAGCTCTTTGTTTTGCCTAGAATGGTGGGGAGGACCTGGAAAGGAGTTTTAACTCCAGGCTACCTTGAGCCACGCAACTTTCCTTCAGCCATTATACTGTTGATTTCTGTGGGATTCCATTATGGTCAAGGAGCCTATTCTGCATTATTCTGATTCTTTTAAATGTGTCAAGGTTTGTTTTATGGTCCAGATTATGGTCTATGTTGGTGTATATTTTATATGTGCTTGAAAAGAATGTGTATTCTGCTATTGCTCGGTGTTCTATGACTGCCAATTAGTTCCTGTTGATATGATGATTTTCATCAGTTTTTCTATATCCTTGATGATTTTCTCTCTAGCAATTCTATCAATCAGTGAGAGTGTGGTGTTGAAGTTCCCAAGTATAATTGATTTTTCTACTTCTCCTTTTAGTTCTATCAGTTTTTGCTTCATGTATTTTAAAGCTTTCTTGCTTGGTTTTAAACATTTAGATTGATACATCTTTTTGGTGGATTGGTCTTTTCATTGTCATGCAGTGTTCCTCTTTGTCTCTAGTAATACACTTTGCTTTAGAGTATAATTATCTGATATTAATATAACCAGTTTAAAAAAACTGGTGGCCCAGTTTTGAAGTATAGTTTCCTAGAGCCATTTGCAGTACTGATCTCAATCTGTCTCAGTAAGAAACAGCACACTGAATAATGGAAATAAAAACAAAAATAACAAATGGGACCTACTTAAACTCAAAAGCTTTTGCACAGCAAAGGAAAAAATAAGCAAAATGAAGACAGCCCACCGACTGGGAAAAAATATTTGCAAATGATATGACCGGTAAAGGATTAGTTTCCAAAATTTAAAAAGTTTATGACACTTTACAGCATCAAAACAAACAATCCACTTAAAAAATGGGCAGAAGACCTGGACAGACATTTTGCCAAAGAGGACACACAGATGGCCAACAGGCACATGAAAAGATATTCACAAGTTACTAGAGAAATGCAAATCAAACTACAAGGGGGTATCACCTCACACTGGTCAGAATGGCTATCATCAAAAATTTCACAAACAACAAAAGCTGGAGAGGGTGTAGAGAGAAGGGAACCCTCCTGCACTGTTGGGGGGAATGTAAATTGGTACAGTCACTATAGAGAACAGCATGGAGGTTCCTTACAAAACTGAAAATAGAGATACAATATGACCTTGCAATCCTACTCCTGGGCATATCACTGGAGAAAAAAAATGAAAGGGTACATGTACCCCAGTGTTCACTGCAGCACTGTTTACAAAAGACAAGACATGAAAACAACCTAAACGTCCATCAAAAGAGGAATGGATAAAGATGATGTGGTACATATATACAGTGGAATATTACTCAAATCATTAAAAAGAATGAAATAATGCCATTTGCAGCCACATGGATTGACCTAAGGATGTCATACTGAGTGAAGTCAGGCAGAGAAGGAAAAATATATGACATCCCTTATATGTGGAATCTAAAAAGAAATGATACAGATGAACTCACTTACAAAACAGAAAAAGACTCACAGACTTAGAAAATGAAATTATGGTTGCTGGTAGGGAAGGGATAGTTAGGGAGTTTGAGAAGGTCACGAACACACTGCTATATTCAAAATGAATAACCAACAAGGATCTACTGTATAGCACATGTGAGTCTACTCAACATTATGTGCCAGCCTGGATGGTGGGGGATGGGGGTTGTGGGAGAATGGGTACATGTCTATGCATGGCTGAGCCCCTTGGCTGTTCACCTGAAACTACCGCGTTGTTAATTGGCTATACCCCAATACAATTTAAAGTTTGAAAAGAAAAAAAGAAATAGCATACTGATATTAGGATAACTTAAGGAAGATTTAATAAAGGTATGGAGGCTCTGGGGGAACAACGGGTAGTTCAGCACCTTAGGATGAGTATCAGCAGTTACTAGCTACTGGAACCTAAATGGAGATTCCTATAAAGAACACACAGCCTTGATAAAAAATATTGATCTACGATCAAAGTACAAAGCCTATCTGAGGTGATCCTGCAGGGAGAGAGCCAGGAGAAATACTCTATAACCTCATTCTGTTCAATCTCTTTCCCTGGCTCCTCATTATTCAAAGCCACTAAGAAGTGGACAAGCAAGGGATGCAGTTCACACAGGTTAGCCTCCTAGCCAGAAAGCAGGGTGAGAAAGGGTAGAGTGGATCTGGAAGGCCAAACAAAAATACTCCTTCAATGGACAGACACTCTGTGGTAGAAATGCCATGGAGAATTTCAAGCTTCTGAGGACTGCTCTTGGTGACCTCCGACAGCCCTCCCAGAACTGAGATTCCACTGCCAAGACAGCTACAACAAACAGCCTGAAAAGTATGGAAACTATAGTCAGTGTGGAGGTCCCAACCACTGGCATTAGGACTCAGGCGGGAGTCAGAGGACGGAGACTGGGGTTGTCCAAAAGACATGAGTCACTGTGTGTGTGGATGCTTGAAGCAAGGCTGAGGAGATGCAAGAGATAAGAGACTAGTGGACATCAGCCACAGATGAACAAGGAAAGCAGCAATATTACATTACAGAAAATGTGGGGGGAAAGCCATTCCCTTACATCAGCATCAGAGAAGGTGGCATGTAAAAATCACTGTGTAAATGTAATTTTCCTAAATATAGGATTTCCTCTCAAAACTCTGCAAATTTTCCCTTGACGATGAGATGAAGTTCAAATTCCTTACCTGAACATCTAAAGCTAATTAAGAGTCTGAGAGAATGCTGACAAAACCTAAGAAAATGTGTTAGTTCTCAGAACTGAAAACCCAGAGGTAGGGTGGCTTCCATATTGGTCCCCAGTGGCAGGGCTACCTAGAAGGGAAGAAATGAGTGCTTCACAAGCAAGCATCAATAATCACATATATACAAGCCCTCCTAAGTATCTTTCATTCCCACCTCTAAACCTCACTTCCCCACCACATCAACCCTTCTCTCTCAGGTCTTGGAGCTATAGTATATGCCCCTTTAATTGACATGTTGGACAGATGAGATTGGAAGTTTGAAATACTTAACGTACTAAGCTCTTCTACTCAAGGAGAAAGGCACCCTGGGTGAACACAAGAAGGCATGATCTTTGCCTTCCTTCTAACTGTAGGTCACAGGTATAATTCCAAGTTTAATGACACAATGTATTTAAGTAAGAAAGGCCTGAAATACAAGCTAATTACTTAATCAAGGGCTCAAAGAAAGTAAAGAACAGATTCAACATTCTTCTGTTGAATTCCATTTCCTTTTGTCTAAGTGTTTCTCAGCTTTCTAACATAATATAGCTTTGAATATTATGAGTTAGACGAACGTGATTGGGTCGCACTAAACAAAGAGCCCCAGCAGCTCACAGTGAAGTATGGGGCCACCTCTATAACTGCAGAGTAGTTACATCTCAGTGCAAAAGTTTGAACCTCACCTTTGCAACATCCCTGAGGTGTTTTGACCCCCTCCTTCCCTGGCTGTGACAGCTGACCACAGGGGTCTGCCTCGGGAAGGTGGTGGCAACAGGTCTGTTGGAGTTAGAGGACTGAAAATTAGAAAGTTTCAGACAACAGGGCCATAACAGGATAGGTAACACCTGAGTGCAGGTCCCAGTCAGTCCCTGCAGTGTCTGTTACAAGCCAGGCATCTTCTCTCTGGTCCTTAAATCATGACTAGCACGACCTCTGGGGCCTGTGCACACCTGGAGTCAAGAGGCTGTCCTCCCTGCAACCAAGCCTAGGAAGTGGTGGTGCATGAATTACACTTCCACTCAAGCCTCTGGCTAATCTTTTCAAAAAGGCACCAACAAACTCCAGGTGCCCCTCCTGCCCACAAGGAAGCTTTTCTTGGCAAGTGAGGAGAGGCTCAGAGGCTGTGGCTGTTCTACAGGCTGAAGCAGTCACCCCAGATGCAGCAGGGCTGCCCCTGCTAGGGGCATGCAGCCTGCTAGCAGGGGTGCACAGAGGCAGAGCAATGGGCATGAAGGCCAAACTGGGAGAAGAGGCAGTGTGTGAAATACTTAAAAACAATAAAAACTGAATATGACTGCTTTTTATCATCATCATTTACTGCAGGAAACTCTATGCAATAATAGTGATAAAATACCCTACCCTACCAGAAACCACTCCTACCAGTGAGCTACCAAGATTTTCCACCTTATCCACTAATGCTTTTGCAAGTAAACAAAATACTCCTTCCCTATGCAAGGCCATTCTTCTTCCTTCTCTGACTCCATCACTATGTTTATCTATCAATTTCTCTTCCTCATGACCCCAAGGATTCTAATCAGCCAACCAGAACTCTGAAGGGTAAAAAAAGCATGAGGCTCTGGGATAATGGTTTTCAGTTCCAGTGCTATCACTTGCTAGATGTAGTCACCATCTCTTTGAGCTTGCTTCCTCACTAAGTAGAATGGGAATTATCATAGCATCTATTTCCTAGGATTATTTTGAAGATTAACTGAGAATGCTGCAAAACACTTAGCATTCTGGCACATAGATAAGATTCATATTCCACATACTCCTAGATTATGAGAATTAAATACTACAAGTCCACACTCTACAAGACAATAATCTTTTTTTCACTCACTCCTGACTCTAGTTCCATTCCAATGTCTAGTTTGATAAATTAGCTCATCTTACATAAGAAAGAATTTTCATACAACTTATACGTCTACAGTCACTGGAGCTGTTCCCTCATAGGTTATATTACTTTCTCTGTAAGAAAACTTAAAATTTACGAAAAGTAAAACCTTCATCTACAAGTTTAATGCCCACTACAGTACAAGAAGCTGGCCAAGGAGGATGTGCTAACCACTTAAGTTTCAGTTCATGCCTAAAGTATATTTTAGTTCAATTGAAATATACAGTCCATTGACATTTCATAAAATTATTGATACACATAGGGTCCAAGTCTGTAAGTTTTCAATCTTTCTGTAAGTTTTCAAACAGAAAACTTAATCCTTTATTTGCCCTTTCCTTTTTTTTGGGGGGGTTAGATTATTTTTTAGTAATCATTTATCTTCTCTGTTGACTTTTTAAACGTATCTGGTTTGTTTTTTGGTTTGGTGGTAGATGGTTAATTTATCACCATCTATCTTGAGTTATTATACTTCACAAGTAACATAAAAATTTACAACAGTATAATTCCATTTTACTAACCTTCCTCCTCTGTTGTAATTTTTCTTTTCCATATGTTACTTCCAAGTTTTAGTTTTCCATATGTTACTTCCATATTTTACTTTTCCATATGTTCCAATTCTCAACATCTATACCTCTCAGCATTCAGCATAGGTGAAGTTGTCAACTATCTTTTTATGCTTCTGTTCCCATATAACCCTTTGAAAAAGACAGGAACATGATTTATATACAATATATTTACACATACCCTTTTTTTAAAAAAGTTCAGCAAATACCTCAGAAGCCTGTAATGTTTTGCTGATGAAGATTCATAGATGTCAGGGCAGAGCAAAATGGTAGAGTCAATCACAGAACCCTATCTCCCTTTTCTCATGGACTCTGTAGCATAGAATATGTTTTCCATTTCCCACTCTCTCCTTTCAAATCTTCTAAAGATCTTATAAAAACCACTCCTTTAATAAAAAAAATACTAGTTTTATTAAAAGATGTACTTCAGCTCATGGAACATGTAATTTTAACTTCAGCAGTTTTGTAATATATTAAAGATTCAGCATCTGGCAAATCCCCTCTTCTTATGTTTATAAAGGATTCAGATATTCCCAGCTTCTCCTCTACCTTCAACCTCTGTTTTTATTGTCACTGGATCCCCATTAAGGTTGGGCTTCCCAGGTGGCACAGTGGTAAAGAAGCCACCTGCCAAGGTCAAAGACCCAAGAGACATGGGTTTGATTCCTGGGTCAGCAAGATACTTTGGTGTAGGAAATGGCACTTCACTCCAGTATTTTTGCCTGAAAATCCTATAGACAGAGGAGCCTAGTCGGCTACAGTCCATAGGGTCACAAAGAGTCAGACATGACTGAGCACACATGCAAGCACACGATCTCCATTTAGGCTGGCAATCAACGGCACAAGGTTATCTGATTATCCTATGGGTATGACTCTGCATATATACATAAAAATATATTACAAAATTAACAAAGACAGGTTACTTGTATCAGAAAGAAAACCAAGAGAATGGAGATAGAAGCTAGGCTTCTTCTTAAGTGTGACTTTAGAACCATGTAAAATGTTTTAGGTAACACAAAATTAAATTGAAAAGGTAACCCTTAGAAACAAAAAATGAAATGAAATAAACCTCAGTGTTAATCTAGATGGCAGCATAACTGTTAATTATCGGAGGTGACTTGAAAGCCCTATACTTTGAAGACAAAGTAAAAGGGAAATAGAAAAAAATTTTATTGGAGTACAGTTGATTTATAATGTCGTGTTAGTTTCAGGTATACAGCAATGTGAATCAGTTATACATACTTGTTTTGTAGATAAGTTCATTTGTAACATTTTTTAGATTCCACTTATAAGCAATACCATGTATTTGTGTCTTACTTCACCTTGTGTAACAATCTCTAGGTCCATTCATGTTGCTGCAAATCACATTTCATTCTTTTTTTGTGGCTAACTAATATTCCATTGTAGATACGCACCACTACCACATCTTCTTTTATCCATTCCTCTGTCGATGGACATTTAGGTTGCGTCTTATGTCCTGGCTATTGTAGATAACACTGCAATGAACATTGGGCTGCATGTATTTTTTTGAATTATGATTTTCTCTAGATAGATGCCCAGGACTGGGATTGCTGAATGATATGGTAGCTCTATTTTTAGGTTTTTGAGGAACCTCCATACAGCTCTCCGAAGTGGCTATACCAATTTACCTTCCCAACAGTGTAGAGGTTTCCCCTTTCTTCACACCCTCCTCAGCATTTACTGTTAGTATTAATAGATTTTTGGATGATGGCCATTCTGACTGGTGTGAGGTGATACCTCATTGTAGTTCTGATTTGCATTTTTCTAATAATTAATGGTGCTGAGCATCTTTTCATGTTCTTTTTTGGCTATGTGTATGTCTCTTTGGAGATATGTCTATTTAAATTTTTCACCCATTTTTTGTTGGGTTGTTTCTTTTGACATTGAATTGCATGAGCTGTTTCTATATTGCTTTGGCCCAAAAGTTCACTCAGGTTGGAAAAACCTGAAAGAAACTTTTGGCCAGCCCAGTTATTTTGGAGATTAATCTTGTTGGTTGCCTTGTTTGCAAACATTTTCTCCCATTCTGAGGGTCATCTTTTCATTTTGTTTATGGTTTCTTTTGATATAGAAAAGCTTTTGAGTTTAAAATTTTGTTTTTAATAGTCACAATGTGCTCTTGATATTGTTAATTCTAACTGATGTCCTTAAGAATCAGAATTTCTTACACAGGACAAAGAAAGATTTAGATTTAAGACAGAAGAGATTAAATATATTCGGTCTTAGTTGTGGCATGTGGGATATAGTTCCCTGACCAGGGATTGAACTTGGGTCACCTGCATTGGGAGCACAGACTCTTAGCCATTGGACCACCAGGGAAGTCTCCATGATGCATTTTATTTTAAAAACAAAACATATAATTCCAAATTCCATCTACTAAAGAGCAATAACCAAATATAAGCAATGAACACCCTAAATAGCCACTGTTCTTTAAGAAATGACTGACTCCAGATCTAGGGCAGGAGGTATATAAAATGAGTCTGCAAAACCTTCACATACTAATAGCAAGGAACCTATGAAAATTACCTGTGTCATGTTAAAAAGAATGAAAAGTCAAATAAAAAAGGCCAAAAATCAAACAATTTGAATATCAACAGGCTAATATTGCAAAGGTTTTACAACAAATATACTAAGATTTATGAATTAAAATACTTCAAATGTGCTTCTCAAACTATGTAATGCATCAGAGTTTAGTTTTCACCCCTATTTTTCAATCACAGACTAATATTTGTACAATTTTTTAAATCAAATAAAAAACAAACAAAAAAAAAACACAAGCCCAATTTTAAAAATTATTAGATCCAAGAGACAGTCTCTGTCAAACTATGACAAATTTTCTTTCAATTTCTATACTAATACCAGTTTGTGGACTGGCCCTAGATCCAAAGACCAAATTCTGAGTAGCATGGCTTTACAGAACTGAATATCTCATGCCTTCATTAAATAAAATACCAGAAGAGAGTCTATATATTAAAAATAATTTAAAAGACCTATGAACACTAACAATATATGGATCTAACTTTGATCTTGATTCAAACAGTAAAAGAAAAATCATCTATGAAAAGAGTAGAAAACCTTAACTTGATTTATATTTAAGAAATATTTTTTATATACAAGCAACTCCTCCAGCTCAACTCCAGAAAAATAAATGACCCAATCAAAAAATGGGCCAAAGAACTCAACAGACATTTCTCCAAGGAAGACATACGGATGGCTAAAAAACACATGAAAAGATGCTCAACATCACTCATTATCAGAGAAATGCAAATCAAAACCACAATGAGGTACCATTACACGCCAGTCAGGATGGCTGCTATCCAAAAGTCTACAAGCAATAAATGCTGGAGAGGGTGTGGAGAAAAGGGAACCCTCTTACACTGTTGGTGGGAATGCAAACTAGTACAGCCGCTATGGAAAACAGTATGGAGATTTCTTAAAAAACTGGAAATAGAACTGCCATATGACCCAGCAATACCACTTCTAGGCATATACACCAAGGAAACCAGATCTGAAAGAGACACGTGCACCCCAATGTTCATCGCAGCACTGTTTATAATTGCCAGGACATGGAAGCAACCTAGATGCCCATCAGCAGATGAATGGATAAGGAAGCTGTGGTACATATACACCATGGAATATTACTCAGCCGTTAGAAAGAATTCATTTGAATCAGTTCTAATGAGATGGGTGAAACTGGAGCCCATTATACAGAGCGAAGTAAGCCAGAAAGATAAAGACCATTACAGTATACTAACACATATATATGGAATTTAGAAAGATGGTAACGATAACCCTATATGCAAAAAAAAGAAAAAGAGACTCAGATGTATAGAACAGACTTGTGGACTCTATGGGAGAACCCGGGAGTGGGCTGTTTCAAGAGAACAGCATCGAAACATGTATATCTAGGGTGAAACAGATCACCAGCCCAGGTGGGATGCATGAGACAAGTGCTCAGGCCTGGTGCACTGGGAGGACCCAGAGGGATGGGGTGGAGAGGGAGGTGGGAGGGGGGACCGGGATGGGGAATACATGTAAATCCATGGCTAATTCAATGTATGACAAAAACCACTGCAATGCTGTAAAGTAATTAGCCTCCAACTAATAAAAATAAATGGGAAAAAAAAAAAAAAGAAATATTTTTAATCATATTATTGGTTAAGAATCCTTATCTTTTAGAAGTACATAATGAAACATTTATGGGTAAAATGACATGCTGAGATTTACTTTACAATAATATGAGAAGTGAAACTAGGTAATTAAGTATGTACAGATAAATTACTGTATTCTTTTTAAAATGTTTGGTATTTTCTACAATCATATAATAAAACATTAAAAATTTTAAGTTTTAAAACCTGACTCTCATACCTTTTTTTTTTTTTAAAAAAGAACACAAAAGGAGCCATTTTGGAGAGGCAAACTTCCACATTCTATGCCAGAAAGGGTAAAAAATCTAAAAGCTTTTATAGCGGTGTTGAACACAAACTTTTCTTGTTCTGGTGTCTAGATAAAGAAATGATACAAACTATGATGAAATGATAAAAGTTGCAATCCAATTATATCCCTTAACTAACTAGTAAGCAGAAACTACTATGCAAATAACAGTCCATGTATGTAGTGTGAATAAAGGGAGGGAGATATTTCTAAGCTTTCCTGGAAAAGTCTAGAATACTTCTAAGATTATATGCAAAGAATATATGCTTATTTTGGGGGGGAGGGAATATAAATAAATAAAAATCTTTTATATTTGGAGCCCTAAGATAAAACTCCCCAGTCTTAAATACAGGAAGCAGTAGAGACCACTGTTTACTACATAGAGTGAAAACATCAACATCTGTTGCCAGGATGAAACACATAAAAATCACCTCTACTATACTTTCACACTTTAACAGTTCCTTTTAATTTAGAATCTCAATGTCCTGATAACTAATTTGAAGGAAATAAGTGTTTCACATTTAAACTCTAATGATTAGGGAATTCCCAGGTGATCTAGTGGTTAGGACTATGCTTTTCACTGCCATGCCCTGGGTTCAGTCCCTAGTTGGGGAACTGAGATCCTACAAGCCACAATTCAGTTAAGTTCAGTTGCGCAGTTGTGTCCGACTCTTTGCGACCCCATGGACTACAGCACACCAGGATTCCCTGTCCATTACCATCTCCCGGAGGTAACTCAAACTCATGTTCGAGTCAGTGATGCCATTCAACCATCTCATTATCTGTTGTCCCGTTCTCCTACCTTCAATCTTTGCCAGCATCCGGGTCTTTTCAAATGACTCAGTTCTTTGCATCAGGTGGCCAAAGTATTGGAGTTTCAGCTTCCAATGAATATTCAGGACTGATTTCCATCAGGATTGACTGGTTTGATCTCTCTGCAGTCCAAGGGACTCTCAAGAGTCTTCTCCAACACCACAGTTCAAAGCATCGATTCTTTGGCACTCGGCTTTCTTTATAGTCTAACTCTCACATCCATACATGACTCCTGGAAAAACTATAGCTTTGACTAGATGGATCTTTGCTGGCAAAGGCACAGCCAAAAATAAAAGTTCCAGACCAGGGAGTGAATGAATGCAAGCCTTGGCAGTGAAAGGGCCTGCCAGCACCTTATACTCCAATCTTTTAACAGTTCTTCTCTCTCTTGTCACCTCATTCACCTATATGGTTTTAATAATAACAGACTCTTGGCATTCACAAGCCATCCCTCTCCACACACCATTCCTTAGTTTGTGGCATGTGGTAATATGCCATTTGCTCAGGTTATGGTTAAATGTGAACCGGTTGTGCATTTGGTGTGGTGAGCAACAACAGAAAAATGCTGTCTTGTGTTCTTCATTTCACTCTTGCTGACTGTGAGGTAATGTGTGCTGTTATGGGAGTAAGAGATCTAAAAAAGTAGTTGTTTTTTGTTTCCGTCCATTCACCCTCTTTGTTAATTAGTGCATTCTAATAAAAAGAGGGGCTTCCCTGATGGCTTAATGGTAAAGAAACTGCTTGCCAATGCAGGAGCCACAGGTCTGATCCCCTGGGTTGGGAGAAGGAAATGGCTACCCATTCCAATATGCTTGCCTGAAGAATTTCACGGATGGAGGGCCCTGGCAGGCAGGCTACAGTTAACAGGGTCACAAAAGAGGCGGACATGACTGAGCAACTAAAACAGCAGCAATATAGAGAGATGGAAGGATCAGATATTAAAAATTCAAAGTCAGTAGGCTTGTGTCTAAAGCACGGTTTCATCTACAACTTCACAGTACAGGACTGTGTCCAGCACCTAACAATTCAGTGAGTTCCTTTTTTGCACCTTTATAACTCCCTACGAACATATTCAATAATAATTCAAATGGTTTACAAAGCAATTCCTGTGGTCTATAGGAAGTAAAAGTTGTTCTGTCTTCGCAGTTTCAAGGTAATATTAAATGACTTGCTAGGAATCACCTTAAATGGATCCTGGCAAAAACAGCTGTTACCAGAAGCAGAAAAAGTATCTTTCTAATCCATTAAAAAAGTCAAGCAAAGTTTTACTCAAACCTACCCGGGCTAAGCATGCCATAATTAAATTTTATTCAGAAAAACTGAAAATTTTAAGAAATCTTTGACCTGTACAAGGATAGCTGAAGCAAAGCCAAACACTCATGCCTTGATTCCTAGTAACATAAGAAAGAATGCCCAAGCACCCCAAGTCACAGTGGTTGTAGAGAAGCCTGTCTGCAACCAGAGGCAAGCAAGTCTTTAATAAATCAGCCACAAACACAACATAATATTTTAAATATACAGTAGGAACATTTATTTTAACACTTCTAAAAGATATTTCTCCATGCCTGATGATTTGATATAAAAATCAAACCCATCATACTTTCCCCATCAGTCTCTCTACATCAAGGGCAATCAGAAATTTGTACAACATGAATATTTGCTTCTGAAACAAAAATTACAAATTAAGTGATAACAAAAATACACAAATCAACTGGACCCTAAACAAATTTCTAATGAATTCTTCCCCCCACCCCATCAATCACCTAGAGCTTCTTTCTTCAGCCTCATTCTGCTCCTTTTCCTTTCTTTGCTTGGCCATGAACTTCTGTTAAAAGTAATTCACAATATAAAATATTTATTAGATGTTGCTTTGCTGTGTTACAATTATACCTAATACATTTCATTGTATTTACAATTTATAAAGCTTGATCCTACAAAATAAAGATTAAAGAAACACAGTGCCTTACATTAACATTACTTCTTTTCATCAATCAATTGGTATTTATGATATACTATGCATTATATTGATGCTTGGGGACTCAGTGGTCAACAGGATAGGTAAGACCCTTTACCTTATGGAGCTTACATTCTAGTGGGGAAAGAGAAATAATAAACAAATAATTAAGATAATTTGGGGGGTGGCAGTAAGTATTATAAGGGGAAGAAAGACAGTGTAGTAAATGAGACTGATCCTTTTTTAGGTGGGAGGAGTTCTCTATTTTAGCTAGGTCTTTTCTCTGTCAAAGGCCTTTCAGGGAAGCTGTTGCTTGAGCTGGGATTTAAAAGATGATGAAGAACCAGTTAGACAAAAGGGGTCGCGAAAGGGCAAAAGAATAGTAATATAAAGGTGCAAAGGGGCCCTTAATATAGGAAAAATAAAGAGACAAAAAAGCTGGAATACAGTGAGCAATAATAGGAGGTCAGAGAAGCAGAAAAGAATCAGATCATGTAGGGCCTTAAAGACCCACAATAAGAAGTTTGGATATTATTCTAAGGATAATATGACACCAGTGGAAGATTTCAAGTGGAAAAGTGATATGTTAACTTAAGAGCACAGGTAACATAGTACAATGTTTAAGGGCATAAGCCTAGAATAAAACAAAAGTAAATGTGCCCCTAACTAGCTATGTGATCTTGGGGATTAGATCCTTGGGTTTAGATACTCTTTAAATTGACTGGGGGATTGAATAAGCTTCCAGCAAATAAATAACAGCTCAAAGAATGTTAGGTGAGTGTCTGTGCCACAAATAAAACATAGAGGATATTATAGACCAACTCTTAAACATTCAGGAGGAAATGAGAACCACTGTTTCAACTATGGCTAATGATGATTCTCTGGGGTTGTAATCTAAATGCTTCCCAAAGATATATACAACTTAAAAAGGGGGTAGTGGAAGTAATGAAATGGTTTAAATAAAGTTAAGTGGATTCTTTGGGTAGACAAGTCCAAAACATTAATACATTATGTGTCCATGCAAGAGGGCATCAGATTATATAGTTTCCTACACTTTAATGGAGTGTCACATGGGACTAGTAATACACAAAATCTATTCTGGCAAATGCTACCAGAAAATAAGGAATAAAAGCTAGAAGTCAGTGGCAAGATACAGTGAAGGACACAAATAAACTGGCACAAACCTTAAAAGGCTGTTTCAAGGGGAAAGGATGTACACTGTGTAAGGATACTTCAGTACTCTGACTGTGGTAACAACACCTGAAGATTCTGAGGCGTTAACGATAAAACACTCACCTCTGTATTTTGCTTATGACGTGTACTCTTGCAGTGATTCGTCATTGCTTTCTCATCTGAGTAGAAGAGGGAACAAATTGGACAGAAGAATCCAGCCTTCGGTACAAGAAAGTCTAAATCTTGAAAATTCAGAAAGAGAGAAGGGGAAGAGGATGGGGGGAAAAAAATCAATGATTTTTTTTTATAGCTGTGTAATAAATTTATCTAAACATGACAAATATATTAAGCACAGCATACATTTATATATATACAAACACAGCGATCAAGAGCAATTAAATCTCTAATCACAAAACTGAGGTCTTTATTTTTAAATGAATTCTACAATATCCCAGAGCTTCCAGGATGCCAGGGTACTGGAAAAGAACCTGGCAGTCTTTGAAATAAATCTCTTAAGAATCCACTGGGGTTTTTTTTTTTTAAAGAAACGGTATAATGGTATGAAGAGGCAAAATGACAGGCAACTATCTGCTTGAGGAATGTATTAGGTAAACAAAGAAGGTGCCCCCCAGCTCATTTGAGCTGGCCATAAACAAAGTTTGCTAGCTAAGCTTTTACAGCATGTCCTAATACTCAACTATAATTTCTGTCTGGGAAAGTATAACTCAATTTTTACCAGAGCAACAAAGAGAGTACATATCCCAGACTTCAAGAGTGCAATAAAAATATCTTTGCCAGGTCAAAACACAGAAATGCCAGTGTGCAAAACTTGTTAATTTCCACTCTAATCATCTAAGCAAGGTCACCACATTACTTATCTAAACAACAGAATACTTATTATGATACTGAATTTTTATTTCATGTGGATAAGGAAAAATGTTATTTTTACCCTACCTTCAGGGACTTCAGGTGCCACTGATCTCCCTGAAGAGTCCTCAGTCTTCTTGCGTTTCTGTTCTGGTTCTGAATCCTCTAATCCAGATTCTTCACCAACTAAAGTCATTAAATTTTTCAAAGAAAAAAGTCACTCAAAATAGATTTACAGATTTGTCTTTTAATTTTTACGAAGTTGTGTTGGTTTCTGCTATACAGTAACGTGAATCAGCCATAATTATGTATATACACACATCCCCTCCCTCCTGAGCCTCCCTCTCCCTCCCTCCCATTCCACCCTCCAGGTCATCACAGAGCACCACACTGGGTCCCTGTGATACAGCAACTTCTTACCAACTATCCACTTCACACGCAATAGTGTATATATGTTGATACTACTTTCTCCATTCATCCCACTCATTCTCTCCCCCAGCTGTGTCTACAAAGTCCATTCTTTACATCTGCATCTCCACTCCTTCACTGCAAATAGGTTCATTTCTAGATTTTGTGAGGCTAATATCAGATAATCTCTGCCTTCAAAGACTAATTTATGGATCATCTCTCTAAGTAAACCTTTCTCACCCAACTATATTTCCAAGAGTCTTTATATAAGGAATAAATGGGTAAATTGGTTCAACCTTATTAAATGAATTTAAGGATATGGGACTGAAGTTTAACAGCATATTTATACATGATTCCAGAAAAAATTCAAAGGTTAATGGGAGAAGTTCAAGTTCTACATTATGGATAACAGTTAGCATGTGATACAAAAGTGCTGGCTTGGGAGAAGAGTGTAGGTTAAAGGGAAAAGCACACGAGCAGAGAATAATTCTGACAGCCTCTACAGAAGCCATTCCAACCAAGAAAAACAGAGTCTACACTGATGGACTGAGACCCTTGTTAGACTGAATTACAAGTAGAATTACAAACATTCAAATCCAGCAAAGTGAATTAACATCTAAGAAAGCACTCAATGTTATCAGCAGACTGCATAATATGATCTTGGGGAAAGACAAAAACAAAAACTGGTTCCAAGCAATTCTAGTTATCCTCAGTAGGTGAAATACCTAACTGTTATATAGCACTTGACAGATCTTTTTCATATATAGATCCCATTTGGTTTTTAACACATGTGAGATAGGCAGGTCAAATCATTATTATCCATATTTCTTCACAATGGAGAAAGAAAAACCAAAAGAGGTAAGAAACTGATTTTGTTCAAGGTTGCATAGCCAGGAAGTGATGGGAGATTTGTGACTTCAAGTTCAGTGCTCTGCCCATGTAACTGGGCCACCGTTTACCACATCTGAGGGGATGGCTAGAAACTATTGAATTCATTACTTACTCTTCTTTTATTCCTTTCAATTTTAACAGTCATCAAATCCCAAAGAGTTGATTAAAAAGACTGTCTCCCTTTTCTTGACTTGATAGTTAAAACAGCCTCCAATCTCTTGCTCTAAGAATTTATTCCCTTACCAGAGTAACAAGCTTTCTCAAACATATTTGCTCCTACCATTCCAAAGGCACCTTTATCTAATAATAAAAACAATAATGACATGTATTATTAATATATAGTTACATAATAATTAAAAGATTAAAACAATTATTTTAAATTTAAAATTGTTTAAGAAATGGCTTTCTTAAGCTAGGTTCTTCATCAAACATATTGCCCAATAATGAAAATAAATGGTTACAAAAGCAGTAAAGAAGTGATGCTTGCTTTATTTTTCTGTGGAAATGAGGCAGTACTAAGCAAGTTGATAGCTGAAGCTGCCGCATCACAACAGAAATCCTGAGGGGGGACAAGCTCTGATGAAATCATGCTAGAAGCATTTGTCAGTTAGTAAAACCACTGACGGGTTTCCCTGGTGGCTCAGTGGTAAAGAATCTGCCTGCAATGCAGGAGACACGGTTTAACCCCTGGGTTGGGAAGATCCTCTGAAGAAGGAACGGCAACTCACTCCAGTAACCTGGCCTGAGAAATCCTGTGGACAGAGGCACCTGGCAGACCAGACTGTGGGGTCACAAGAGCTGGACACAACTGAACAACTAAACAACAACAAAACCACTGACAATGGTTTGGTATCAAGGAGAGGTTAATGGAGAAGAATAGACAGAGGAGGAGTACCCAGTTAGCCAAGAGGGAGGGCATCAAGAAAGAGCACATGATCAACAGTAACAGATGATACAGAGAAATCAAGTAAGACTAAAATGAAAAAAACTATCCAGTTTGACAAAAAGCAGAAGGGTTTCAAGTTTCTATCACACCTGGTCAGGAAACGGGAAAGGAAGGAGGCCTAGATAAACTGTGGAGCAGCACGAAGGACCCAGCTGAGAGCTAGGTCAATGAGCCTGGACTGCATCACAGCTGGCGATCTTTCCTTAGAGAACATGGGATACAAAAGCAAGAGGGCATTGAGGATGCTGCAGAGAGAATGGTACAAGGAATTTAGCATTTTGCTATGAATATAACAGACACTGGAGAAGGGCATGGCAACCCACTCCAGTATTCTTGCCTGGAGAAGCCATGGACAGAGAAGCCTGATCCACAAGGAAGAATTAGCTAGTAAACGATCCCTACTTGATGCTGCAACATGGTCAGAATAACCTTTCATGGATCATTTCCATGAAAATTAGTAACAAATTACAACAGGATCGCCTATTATTCTATTATCCCACTCCACTAATCACTTTAATGTAAAGATAAAAACCTTTACCTAGATCTAATTATTAATAGGCTGCCTCCCCTCACTCCCATCCCTTGCCCTGTTCAATATTTTTCGATACTTTTCTTGGTAGATCTTTGGAACTTTAACCACCACCACCTCATGTCGTGTTACTCTCTCTCCCACTTCAATTAATCTTAGTTTACCTTCACTAAGTTGGAAGGCCTCTTCATCTTTCACTGGTTCCACTGTGACAGCTTTTTCTGATGGTGGCATTTTTCCAATTCTAACTCTCTTGGTTGGCACTGTAGCTTTAAAGAGAAAGACTAATTTCTTACAGCAGTAACAGTGTTTAAATTAGTTTTAATTCTGAATAACAACTTTAATACTTCTTTGCAAAAAATAGAGACCTATACAAATTTGGAAAGGAAACCTATTTCTAATAAAAAAAAAAATAGGAGAATTCTATTTTAAAACATTCAGCATTAGTCTAAGGATTCTCCTTTCATTTTCCCATTTATCTTGACCAAAACTATACTTTCCTACCTGCTTTTCTTAAAGAACCTACACACATTTTTTTCTATTTTGTTCCACAAGTCTGTGGGATCTTTCTAGTATTTTTTACTCTTAGTATGGCTAAATCACTCAAGATTTCTGTATTGGAAATTATCTTGCTCTCCCTAAAGTACTAAAAGTGAACTGACCTAGCATTGTATACCATCAAATTACTTAAAAGTGAAATGGGACCTTTACAAATTTTCCTAAATTCTGTGTCTAAGCAAAAACTAAGAGGCAGTCAGATATAAACAGCCTTCTACTTACCAAAGCTGTATTATTCTCAATAATACAAATATAATATTGTCATTCCAATTCTAATCTGGGTACCCTAGTCTGCCTTCTGTTTTTGTTATTTTTTCCTTGAGATACAGTAACTTAGGCATAAGATCTGAACTAAGACAACTTAGTGAATCTTGAACATATTTCTTTGGAAAATATCACTTGGCCACAACTATCTGTTGGCTAAACAATGACATTATCAGTAATACTGTAAATATATTTTAAAAAATTTAAATGTAGTCCTCTCATAAAAAAAAAAAAATTACCACTTCTAAGTATCTACCTGCTGAACGTCTTTCAATCACGGTTTTCGGATTTTCTTCCATAACATTCTCATTTACTGGGCCCACCTGAGACAAAGCTTCAAGTTTTGTCTTCTTTTTGTCCACAGTTCTCTTTTTTCTATCACCTCTCTTATCAGTGGGATGGTCATTTTTCCTCTGTGTTAACTCAATTTTTAAATCATTGTCTCCATCTTCTTCCTCCCCAACTTCATCAACAGTAACAAAATTAAGCTCTTCTTTAAGGTTGTTAAAATCTGCCAGAGAGTCTTCATCCTCTTCAGTTACTTCATCTAAAGTCACTAAATGCAGATCACTGCTGTCATCCTGTATTTCATCTACAGTAACTAAAGTAGAAGGGTCTTCAGGCATCTGAGAAGAAATGAACCCAATAGAATCCCTTCCAGTATTTCCCTCATCTCCTTTAGTATTTAAAGCAGCAAAACTGATATCTGCCGACTCGTTTAAAGGTAGCTCTTCTACTTCCCCAATTTCATCCACAGTTACCAAGCGTTCCTGTTTGAGAAGATCTTGCTCTTCAGCCACAGACAACACAGTAACATCTTTAGTTTCACTGTGAGAAATGCAATCATCTTGATCAATTAACTCATCTAATGTAAGAAGTGAGTTTGAATTTTTAACCATGTCTTCCACATTTATGTCATCTTCATCAATTACTTCATCCACAGTGACCAGAGCTTGTGCTAGCTGTGCGGCTGCATCTTCCTCTTCCCCAATCTCATCCAATGTTACAAAAGATAACTCTCCCTCAACCACACGAGGAGCAGAGATCTTTCCCTTCTTCTTCTTTAAGTTCAGTTCAGAGGAAGGGGTATTTTTGAGAGCTTCTTTCCTTTTTCCCTTCAGTGGATTCTGCTTGACTTGAAAAGGATTTACTTCTTCTATAACCTCATCCACAGTAACAAATTCATCCAAATTAAATGGAAATAAAGGTTCCTGTTGGAAAAATTTTTTTTAAAAATCAGAATTGTGAACAACTGCTGATTAACTGGCTAGGTCCCAAATAGTTTCAATAAATGTGCATGACATATCTATCATTTGTGAGAATTTCAAGAGACAGTATGAGAATTTCAGCATAGAGATGTTTCCTAAAGCTGCCCCAAAAAGCCAAAGAGTAAACAATGCCAAAGGTAAATCCTAACTGTGTCAATTCAATTTCAGCAAGATTAAAATTATTTCCTAAATGATGTATGAGTTTTAAAATATGATGCACAAAAATACTGCATTTAAAGCACTTATCAAACAATATAATGTCAAAGCTTACAGCTTCCATATGTTAAATGATATCTAGCAAGAGTTTTGGAGACTTCATAGACTACTAAAAGCACTTCAAATGAAACTAGAAAATTAACAGCTAACTAGATTGTTCCACTGACGAATTTACACATATAATACATATTTTAAGATACGCAATATTAAGATACTGGCATACTTTGCTTTATTGTACTTTGCAGATACATTTTTTACAAACTGAAGATTCATGAAAATCCTGTGATAAGCAAGTCTACTGGTGCCACTTTTTCAACAGCATCTAACTTCATGTCTCTGTCACATTTCAGTAATTCTCACATTATTCAAACTTTTTCATCATTATTATATTTGTTATGATGATCTCTAGTTAGTGATCTTTGATGTTTCTATTTATAAAAAGATTGAGTTACTTAAGGCTCAGATGGTAGTTAGTGTTTTTTGGCAATAAGGTATTTTAAAATTAAGGTATGTACATTTTCTTAAGACACACAATGCAACTGCACACTTAACAGAGTACAGTATAGTACAAACAACATACATGCACTGGGGAACCAAAAAATTCATGTGACTCACTTTTATTGTGATATTCACTTTACTATGGCAGTCTGGAACCAAATTTGTAATATCTCTAAGGTATGCCTATATAAGGTTTATGTTTTGAGAAAGTTACATGGAAAACTTATTACTAAGACTTAATGACAAATATAACTACATTAAAAAAAAAAAAGAACAGTTATCTGTGATTTGAAAAATGGTGCCAATACTAAAGAAAATCAATTCCTGGCAGGCCTCCTACACATTTAGTATGCTATCAATGGTCAATTACTAGCAATCATAATAATGGCATTAGAATACACACCCCATTAATTTGGAGGCAGGAGGAATCTGTACACAATTGTATGATCAATTTATTAAGCCATGAAACAAACCATAATCCTTACTTCTGGCTTTTAAAACTAGTAACATTTCTCCCTGCCCTAATAAAATAGGTTCAAATTTATCCCCTACCAGAAGAAAAACATAAAATAACTGAAAAAATAATCTATGAGTAACAGAAACCTAAAATACCAAATAGCCAAATAAAAATTATAGTATGTTTATTTGGCAGTAGATGTCAGTAACCCTTAAGAGTCCATCTAGTTAGAGTAAACTGAACCATACCAAAAGGACCACAAATTGGAGAGGACTCCAGTCAAAAGTCAATCTCCTTTACACACAAGACTTTACTCTGTATTATAACCTAACTCCTACTGAGAGGAGACTGTAGGTGTCTCCCTTTCTAATTCCCTTTCCATCCTTGTATAACTTT
Organism: Odocoileus virginianus; assembly: GCF_023699985.2. NCBI lineage: Eukaryota > Metazoa > Chordata > Mammalia > Artiodactyla > Cervidae > Odocoileus > Odocoileus virginianus. The sequence continues at coordinate 12,924,264 of NC_069675.1, forward strand.
TTGCCCCACACTAAGAACACAAACTATTTAGCTTAGCTCAAGGTCAGAAAACAAACTGGTAGTAAGGTCAAAAATAAAATATCTCATTCCTGTCCCTTGCTCTATACCAAGCTAATAGGAGAGACACAAATTACAAGGTAGACAAACTCTCATGGAATGATGAACAGATGGGTCCATATTAGTGGACTGTTTCTTACCTCTTTGGATTTTGAACTTCTACCAGTGGTGTTTTTAGGATTCTTAGCGTTTTGCCCTGTCAAAGTCTGAAATATTAAATAAGAAACACAAAAAACAGAATTTACAACTCGATTATTAATGTCCTTTAAAACCAAAAAAAAAAAAAAAAAAGCAGAAAGCAAATATTACCCAAACACATTTAATTATACAAATATTTAATAGGTATTTCAAGTGAAGTCAACAATCATTTTAATAGTACAGGCATCATCTCCATAAACTGTAGTTAAAATCAGTTTTACTGATCTTTTCTTCTCAATAGCTACAATGTCTATCAGTAAGTTGATAAATGAAGCTTCAATTTAAAAGAAAAAAGTTTCCCATTTCAGAAGCAGGATGTTAAATCACTGCAGGAGATTCACTGAAGAATTTTTTTTTAAATGCAAAGTTTTATTACTGACCATATTTTATCCAAATAGTGCTTTCACATGTTAATTACAAATTTGAGCTTATTATTCTAACTGTCTACTGGCTTAAATCAATGGAGTCATTTAAGAAAGGGAAAAGGGAGTTTGGGGGCAAAAGGAATGAGGAGATGAACGTATAAAATGGAATTACATCTCCTACTCCTTAGCTACAATAGAGAAACTAATCACTTCAAAGACACTTAGCCATTCTTCCTACCCTCCTCACCTTATTGTTGCTGTCATCCCGTTTCATGACTGAAGGTTTAGCCTCTGTTTCCTGAGGCTGTTTTGTAACATCCCTGTAATCCAGTTTAGAATCTTTGCCTTGCAGGGCTGAGATCCTTCCACTGCTTCCTCTGGTAACACCGCTCTGAATGGGTTTTAATTTACTGCTGTTTTCAGCCAAGCCTGACCTGGCACTTGTAGCTTTAAGTAGACCTGATTCCTTGGCTGAAAGCCTCTTTTCAGCATTTATTTGATCTCTGAGTACAGATTTTAGAAAACTTTTCTGGTTTTCAGATTTTGAAGCTGTAGCTTTTGCCTTTGTAGAAGAGACCACATCAGCCTTGATGCCTGATTTACTGCTAGATGCATTTGATGCAACCAGCATACTAATTTTACTAGTTTCATCAGGCTTATTGGCCTGAACCACTGTCTTATTTGGACATGCCTTGGTCACTGAGTTTTCTGCAGGTTTTTCTTTCACTGCTGCTACAACCTTATCCAGCTTCTCTGCAACCATCCTATCATTCTTCTCAGCCTTCTCTCTTCCTATTTTCAGATCCATTCTGGCTTCCTTAGTATTCAATTCATTCTCCTTCTCATCCATGTTAGTTTTTTCAGAAATTCCCTTTGTGCTCACTGCTTGCTCATCCCCAGTAGAAATCCCAGGTACTAAGGCCACAACACAAGTAGATGGTACTATTTCTGAAACAGTTTCTTGTTTGTCTACTTCAGCTATAGCTTCAATCACAGACTGTGTAATCCCAGAAAAGAAATCTGCTTCAGATGGAGAGTCTTCTAGAATTCCTTTGATGTTCTTTTCTTCTATAAATGTATTATCACATGTTGATAACTCTGTTTCCGGGTTAATAATTTCTGTCTCTTCCTTCTCAAAGTCACCGGCATATACCTGCTGATTTAAAACAGAGTCCCCTACATTTTCAGTGAATAAGTCAATACTGGCTGACGTGGACGCTACAAGAGGAATTTCCACTTTGACCTCCTCTCCTTGAGTTTCAACTTCAAATGTTTCAAGAGCAAAATCAGAGACACATAGTGTTTTTTCTGGTTCTTCCTCAAAAGGCTCTTTCTGCTGTATAAAAGTTCCTGTTTGAACGTTGGGAACAGATTCTTCTTCAACCTCACTATGTTTAATAGAGGGACTATCAGCTGCTGTCTGCACCTCACTTTCATCAACTGGACTGTTTTTCAAGTCAGAGCTAAAAGTATTTAAAAACAAAAAGAATACAAACAAAAACACAAACAAAAATCAAACTATGATGAGAATTCAACCATCATAAATAATCATGCCAATGCTGCTAAAACTTCCTAATGCAATAGCGATAAGCACTGGGAAATCCAATCAATCAACATTAAAATGGTTAAGAAGTTTTGATGTAAATATATAGATAACAAAATTTTAAAAAGAGCCTCCACTACACTAATGATTTAGCTCAATGAAATAATTAGCTCAATGAAATAATGGCAATATTATGACTACTGGTATGAACTTTTTACCCACGTAAGTTATAACCATTTTTTCCCCTTCTGTGTCATTTCCCCCCCTGATATTAGAAGGTGAATGTGAATTCAAGACATTGCAAATTATTATTAGATACTATCTTCCCAACAGTAAAATAAGTTCATGGTTCATAAAGCTAATGACTCATGCTTTAAAATTTACAATTTTCTAAGGGAGCCTTACGAAAAAGGAACATAAAGAGAAAGTGCAAGTTCACACAATATGTCACCTCTTTCTTTAGGATGTGAAACAGATTTGTTTTTAATCTCCCAAGAACTTTATTTATTAGTAATACTTACAAGAAAACTTTCTTGGGAAATATCTTTTAAATACTCTTGTCAGAAATTAAGTTTGTGGCAAAGCTGATAGGATCACCTTTACATAAACAGGTAGTCTTATTATAAAGTATGTAGGTGCCTTTGCTATATCACAAGAAGAAAGATGTTAAATCTTTCCAGTTATAGAGAATAATTAAAGATACACTACTCTTCAGTTACCGCAAGATGATGTATTACCTGTGTCCTGAGACATTAATAATATTTTAAAAGTTTGGAAAAATGGCTATCATATTAGGGTCTAATCATATGAGGCAATAAACAATTCCTCCCTCCCTCAAAGATGGTAAACTTAAAATTCCAAAGGAGAAAACTTTCCTAAGAGATCAGAGAAACACCTCTTGACTATCAAAGCTGTTAAGGCAAAGAGTTTCAAGAATTTATTTAAGTTAAAAAGTCAGTAACCATACACTTTAATCAAACAATATTCTATTCATCTGTATAAGCTACCCTTTGTATGCTGAAAAGATTTAAAGTCTTTTATTTGAAATAATTCGCATCCCTTATATTAAAATATAAAATGGCTGATTTTTGATGTCTCAAATTCTTAACACAAGTGAAGAAAAAACTTGTTGCCAAGCACAAATATGATAAAGAAAAAGCTGTGAAGTCTTTAATATTCAATTAAAGCAGTCATGAGAATATTACTTCTCAAAAGGTGAGTTTTCATTTTTAAATTATAAATTTATAACTTCATTTGTAAGTTTCATTTTTAAGAGACTGATTTCCAATAATGATTTAATTCAAATTCCTGCCTCATTATAGAACTGCACATTAACCCTAAAGGCTTACAAGTTAGAGCTCTATGAAACTACCAATTTATCGGGCTTTAGAAAGAGAAAAACGGTGATTTTGATTCCTGGCTCTAGGATATAGCAAGTCCTTCCTGTTTACCATATTTGCATTTTGTCAGTAAATTTAAAAAGCTATTATCTTTTTAACATAATGAATCACTATGTAGGTCCACACTTCAGACAGACAGAGTCTACTTGGGAAAATAGCTTAATTCTATATTTGTTCTTGTGTGTCAGTCTTTTAAAATTATACTGCTTTCTTCACAAGATTCAAATAGTATCTAGTTTTCTGGCTAATATGGAAAAAGCTTCAGTGTTCACCAAGTTAACTTGGAGAGTAAGTTTGAGAAGTCAAATAAGTGAAATTATTAACACCAGAGTCAAAAAATCAGTCTCTTGAAAGATCAAAGAAAACAAAATCATATTCTGGAAACTAGACCAAAAAAGGACTTCAGGAAGGCAGGATTCAGTACAGAGGTATCTAATTTCCCATTCCCGTCCTATCCCCATTCCACCATAACAGCAGGGTTTCAAAATCTTCAGAGAAGGTAAACAATAAAAGCTGGCCATGAGATCAAAGATTAACACCATACACACATTTTCCATGTTTGCACAATAAAGGACAGAAACTCTAAGGATCTAAAAGCAGCAGAAGAGATTAAGAAGTGGCAAAAATACACAGAAGAACTGTATAAAAAAAGTCTTAATGATCCAGATAACCATGATGGTATGGTCACTCATCTAGAGCCAGACATCCTGGGGTGTGAAAGTAAAGTGGGCCTTAGGAAGCATCACTACAAACAAAGCTAGGGTAGGTGATGGAATTTCAGTTGATCTATTTCAAATCCTAAAACATGGTGCTGATAAAGTGCTGCACTCAATATGCCAGCACATTTGGCAAACTCAGCAGTGGCCACAGGACTGGAAAAGGTCAGTTTTCATTCCAATCCCAAAGAAAGGCAATGCTAAAGAATGTTCAAACTACCGCACAATTGCACTCATCTCACATGCTAGCAAAGTAACACCCCAATTTCTCCAAGCGAGTTTTTAACAATACATGAACCAAGGACTTCCAGATGTTCAAGCTAGATTTAGAAAAGGCAGAGGAACCAGAGATCAAATTGCCAACATCCGTTAGATCATCAAAAAAGCAAGTTCCAGAAAAACATCTGCTTCATCCACCTTACCTGCCTTGTGAGAAACCCGTATGCAGGTCAAGAAGTAACAGAACCAGAAATAGAACAGACTGGTTCAAAACTGGGAAAGGAGTAAGTCAAGGCTATATATTATTACTCTGTCTCTTTAACTTACATGCAAAGTACGTCACACGAAATGCCGGGCTTGATGAATCACAAGCTTGAACCAAGACTGCCAGGAGAAGTAGAAACAACCTTAGATATGCAGATAATACCACTCTAATGGCACAAAGTGAAGAGGAACTAAAGAGCTTCTTGGTAAGGGTGAAAGAATGAAAAAGATGCCTTGAAACTCAACATTCAAAAAATGAAGACCATGGCATTGGGTCCCATTACTTCATGGCAAATAGATGGGGGAAAATGTAGAAACAAGTGACAGATTTTATTTTCCTGGGCTCCAAAATCACTGTGGATGGTGACTGCATCCATGTAATTAAATGGATTGTTTGCTCCTTGGAAAAAAAGCTATGACAAACCTAGACAGCATATTAAAAAGTAGAGACATCAGTTTGCTGACAAAGGTCCATATAGACAAAGTGAAGGTTTTTCCAGTAGCCATGTATGATGTGAGTGTTTGACCATAAAGAAGGCTGAGTGCTGAAGAACTGATGCTTTCAAACTGTGGTGCTAGAGAAGACTTTTGAGAGTCCCTTGGACAACAAGGAGATCAAATCAGTCAATCCTAAAGGCAATCAATCCTGAATATTCATTGGAAGGAATGACGCTGAAATCTCTAATACTTGAGCCACCTAATGGGAGGAGCTGACTCATTGGAAAAGACCCTGATGCTGGGAAAGATTGAGGGCAGGAGAAGGGGTTGATAGCAGATGAGATGGTTGGACGGCATCACTGACTCAATGGACATGAGTTTGAGCAAACTCCAGGAGAAACAGTAGAGGATAGGGAAGCCTGGCGTGCTGCAGTCCATTGGGTTGCAAAGTCAGACACGACTTAGCGACTGAACACAACACAATTCCAAGAAACTTTAGAATGAGACGTTAACACTGAATATTAGCTACAGCCACTGAGTTTTTCCCAACATTATTAATTAACTTGCAAACACTTCATTTTGCACCCTTATTTGCAGTTTTAATCACATGATAAATAATGCTGACATGGAGGGCAGTTAGAACAGGTAAAATGCAGAATTTTATTAAATTATTAATATATCCATGTGAGATTTCTTTTAAAAAGGAAACACTTTACAGTAACTATAAACAAGAGGATCATATTAATGAATTAGTATCCACAAGTGCTTTAACAAAAAAAATATAATAAGCACCAGTATTTTCTCAGGATCACCCTAATAAAGAAATGTGAATAAAAAAGAGAGAGAAAAAAGAAATGTGAAGTATTCAGCAATATCCAACATCTCTTTTCTCTAATGTCATACATATATCAGAAAAAAATGACTGCAAAACGGAAATTGAAAAATTATTAGTGCTAGAACTTTAAAAACTATTTTCATAAGCTTAGACAACTATCTGTAAATTAAGACACACTTGATTTTAAAAGTCAAAACAATGAAAGAGAAAATGACCAAAACACATACAATAACTATTCTTCCACACATGAAAGAACTGTCAAGTGAAATATATAAAGTGGATTTTTGGAAGAGCTGACTTACTTACTAGCCAGTTACTGTGCCGAAACTGCAGGTCTATCTATATTATCACATGTGGCACTGTTACTTATTTTATAGCAAACACTGCTATTGGTTTCTACTTCTTAGGCATGTAAATATAACTGGTACGATGATGTGCCACTTAAAAAAGTGGCAAATCTATTGCTTATAAATATACTTGTAATCTGCAATGATTTTGGAGCCCAAAAAGCTTTAAGATGTCACTTTTAAAGTCACTGCAGATGGTAACTGCAGCCATGAAATTAAAAGACGCTTGCTCCTTGGAAGGAAAGTGATGACCAACCTAGACAGCATATTAAAAAGCAGAGACATTACTTTGCCAACAAAGGTCCATCTAATCAAGGCTATGACTTTTCCAGTGGTCATGTATGGATGTGAGAGTTGGACCGTAAAGAAAGCTGAGCACCGAAGAATTGATGCTTTTGAACTGTGGTGTCAGAGAAGACTCTTGAGAGTCCCTTGGACTGCAAGGAGATCCAACCAGTCCATCCTAAAGGAGATCAGTCCTGAGTGTCCATTGGAAGGACTGATGCTGAAGCTGAACCTCCAGTACTTTGGCCACCTCATGAGAAGAGCTGACTCATTGGAAAAGACCCTGATGCTGGGAGGGATTGGGGGCAGGAGGAGAAGGGGACGACAGAGGATGAAATGGTTGGATGGCATCACCAACTTGATGCACGTGGGTTTGAGTAAACTCCAGGAGTTGGTGATGGACACGGAGGCCTGGCGTGCTGCAATTCATGGGGTCACAAAGAGTCGGACACGACTGAGTGACTGAACTGAACTGAACTGAACTGATACTCGTAATCAGCTTTATCATTTAAAAGTCTCATTTTATAAAAATTGAGACAAAAACTTGTAAGATGTTCTGTTTCTCAGGCATCTTATAATTAGGCAGTGTATCAAATAAGATAAACTTCCCATATTTAAACACTCAAACTCCTCTTTCAAATTGATAAGCTCTTACTACAACTGACTGGGAGATAAGGGTAAACTCCTTACTATAAAAGGGAAAAAAATTCTGAATGAGTGATTCCCAGTGATGAGCAGTAAAACGGGGGTTTATTCACTGGGACAAAGGTGGTAATGAGTATGATATTTATCAGGATAAGAAAGTCACTAAGCAGAGGATATACCATATGTGGTCCAAAAAAGTGGTGAGTTACTATTTTGTATAGACTCTGAAGAACAAACTTTCAACCTCTGAAAATATAAAGGAGTATACATATTGTTTTATACCAAAATACACACTAAATAGTATCTTCTTCATTTTAAAAACTCAATGAACTTTCAAAGGGTTCTACAAAAAAAATTGAAAATTTACTACTGTGCCTAACTATTTTGAAATAGAAAAGTCTAGCAAGTAATGATAACATAGTTGAATTGTTCAAGTCTTGGCAAAACATTTTATAAAGAAGTCAAATTTATATAATTAATACAAACTGTGTATATACATTCTCTTTTCCTTTAAAAAAAAAAAAAAAAAAGAATTCAGTAAATATCTGAAAGAGACCAAAAAGAACAGTAACAAAAAGCCCCAAAGTCAAACATAGGCCCCTAAAACCCCCAAACAAAACAAAAAACACCCTGACAACACTCATATACACACAAAATTATCATGAAGATAAAACTTTTTGTTGTAAGTAAACAATTATCATAAAATATAGAAATAAAATTCATTAATTAACTTTTAAAAAAATGTTAGCAAACTTAAAGAAACATACCTTTCTTTTCCTAGTTCTGGGTCTTTCTCAGCTTTCACCTGTAATATAATTCCATATTTTATTAGCATCTATTCTACTGGATTTAAAATATTCAACTCATCAATGCAGTGTTTCCAGTTCTTAAAAATCTAAGCTAAAAAAAGACAAAACCATACCTGAAAAATAAATCAAAACAGGTAGTTCTCAGTGTCCATATAATTATCATGTTCTAGAACTTTTTCCCCCATTTTTAAAGAGTTCTAAACAAGGTTATACAGAATAAATGATACACAGAAATTAATGAAAAAAATAAGTTTCCATAATGGTGATAATAGGAAAAATTATAACTTTAAAAGCCTGGCAATGCCACTTTTGCTAAAGATAAAAACCTGAAATATCAACATCTTTTTGTATGAAATTATAATTTTAAAAGACTCCTAGAGGAGAACATAGGCAAAACACTCTCCGACATAAATCACAGCAGGATCCTCTATGACCCACATCCCAGAATTTTAGAAACAAAAGCAAAAATAAACAAATGGGACCTAATGAAACTTAAAAGCTTTTGCACAACAAAGGAAACTATAAGCAAGGTGAAAAGACAGCCCTCAGATTGGGAGAAAATAATAGCAAATGAAGCAACAGACAAAGGATTAATCTCAAAAATATACAAGCAACTCCTCCAGCTCAACTCCAGAAAAATAAATGACCCAATCAAAAAATGGGCCAAAGAACTAAACAGACATTTCTCCAAGGAAGACATACAGACGGCTAACAAACACATGAAAAGATGCTCAAAAGATACTCATTATCAGAGAAATGCAAATCAAAACCACAATGAGGTACCATCACACGCCAGTCAGGATGGCTGCTATCCAAAAGTCTACAAGCAATAAATGCTGGAGAGGGTGTGGAGAAAAGGGAACCCTCTTACACTGTTGGTGGGAATGCAAATTAGTACAGCCACTATGGAAAACAGTGTGGAGATTTCTTAAAAAGCTGGAAATAGAACTGCCATATGGACCCAGCAATCCCACTTCTGGGCATACACACCGAGGAAACCAGCTGAAAGAGACACGTGCACCCCAATGCTCATCGCAGCACTGTTTATCATAGCCAGGACATGGAAGCAACCTAGATGCCCATCAGCAGACGAATGGATGAGGAAGCTGTGGGACATATACACCATGGAATATTACTCAGCCATTAAAAAGAATGCATTTGAATCAGTTCTAATGAGATGGATGAAACTGGAGCCCATTATACAGAGTGAAGTAAGCCAGAAAGATAAAGACCATTACAGTATACTAACACATATATATGGAATTTAGAAAGATGGTTAACGATAACCCTATATGCAAAACAGAAAAAGAGACACAGATGTATAGAACAGACTTTTGGACTCTGTGGAAGAAGGCGAGGGTGGGATGTTTCAAGAGAACAGCATCGAAACATGTATATTATCTAGGGTGAAAGAGATCACCAGCCCAGGTTGGATGCATGAGACAAGTGCTCTGACCTGGTGCACTGGGAAGACCCAGAGGGATCGGGTAGAGAGGGAGGTGGGAGGGGGGATCGGGATGGGGAATACATGTATATCCTTGGCTGATTCATGTCAATGTATGACAAAAACCACTACAATACTGTAAAATAATTAGCCTCCAACTAATAAAAAATTTTTAAAAAAAAAAGACTTCTATTAATATTTATAAGGGAGACTAGTTGACTTAAAAAGCTTTCTACACTAAACATACAGAAATGCTGGACAAATTTTAACAATAATCCTTTTAAACATATATCTGAACCACCAAGAAAGCAATGTCCTGGAGCCCAAAATCAAAGAAGCAGGAATTAAAATTCAATGCTTATGTACCAAGCATTGACCCAGGCACTTAGGATACATCACTGAACAAAAGAGCAAAAATATCCACATTTCAGAACTTTTACATACTAGATGAAGGCTTTTTCTGTGGGAATCATGTGTGCTGAATTGAGAATTATCTTTCTTTATATCTTGTCAGATTAAAAGCCAAGAACTATATTATATAGAAATTGAATAATATTTCTAGAGAGGTTCCTGGTGTGAGTTGACATCCCAGAGTAAAGGCCTTCTTTACTAGGATACCTGGTAAGGTATTGCATCTATTTTGTAATGATATATAAAGAAAACTAAAGATGGCAGTATAAACCCTATCCACAGTGCTTACAAACGGTTTTCTCTTGTTAGAGAAAGCTTGTTAGAAAACAAACCAACCTATATGATAGTGAAGGAAATCTATACCAGATACCTGTATTAGCTAACTTGCTTTTTTATTTATAAATTATTAAGAGAGAAAACAAATGCACAAGAGAGAACAAATTAAGCACACAAAACTGACTGAAGATATTTCAGAGAACTCCTTTAAAAACAACTCTAAAGAATACTCTCTAAAGAACTGTTCTTAAAATTTTTTAAATTCAATAGGATATAGCATCCACAGTATCAGTACAAGTGCTACTTTCAGAAAGAACATTAAACTTTGAAGAGAATATTCAAAGACGTAAGAGAAAAATTTTCCTCAGGTGAAGGAACATACCAATTTTTAGATCTGCAGAATGTAGGAAATAAAATTCAAATCAAGTTAACGCCTTGTTCATTGTTCATACTGATCCTCCCAAATCACCAAACTGTCCTCAAGGCCCTAGAGCTTATTTTCTCTAAAAACCTCTTCTTGCTATGTTAGTAGAACTTGCTCTCTTACTTCTTTCTTTCAGGTCTCTCAAATAATTCTTTCTCAGAAGGGCCTGACCAGTCTAAAATACGCATATTCCCCTGGCATACCCGGTCATTCAGCACTCTGTATCCTTTTATCTTGATTTGTCTCCACAGTACCTCACAGCACTTTTTAATCACCTGACACACAACATATTACAGCTAACCTATTTTATAATAGATAAGGTGTATATGTGTGTGTGAATTATCTACAGTCTGTCTTCTCCACTAAAAAAACAAACAATAAAAGAACAGTATGGGCAAAGAATTCTTCACCTAGACACATTATCAATAAAATAAGTAAGAGAAAAATAAAGGCATTGCCAAATATGCAAGGATTCAAAAGGTCTACTGGCCTTACATATGTTCTAGGAAAATTAGCTGACAATGTATTCTAGCAAACAGAAAGTAATCCAAGAGAGTAGGAGATACAGAGTCCAAGAAATAACAGATGTAACTCAGAAGACCAATAAAAAGAAAAGCAGAGGTATACAGGTGCTTTACAAAGCAAATGACCATAAATTCAGAACAGAGTGTGAGAAAAACAGCTCTGAAAGCAGATTCCACAAATAGTTAACTAAGTGATATGAACCAAGTAACACGACTGTTTTTACTATGGTGCAAGCCAAGAAACTGTAAAATCTTATTTCTTATACAAGAAGAGAGTTTGCAAATAACTTAAACAAAAGAAAAAAACAAACTTCTATAAGGAGGAAGCAAAAATGGACTCAATGTAGATTCTGCATTCTGGAGATAATCATGCTATGGATATTGAATAGCTCTGCATATATGACCATATATGCTACATTTCCTAAGATTACCTCAATTTATTCTCATTTAGACAAATTCACACTGTTTCATAAACTATAAGAACTGGAATAGTGATTGCAAAATAAAATTTTAAAGCAAACTATCTAAACTTATAACCAGTTTGACTACTGCCCAAGAACAATTCTCAAAATTACTTTCAGATTACATCCGCTAGCTTTGGGAAAATAAATAACCTTTATGTCTCCTTCATTTTCTAAAAGCACAAACAAAAATTGATACAAAATAATCTTACCTCTGATGAGTCCATCTTTGGAGATAATGTGCAGGTCAATACATGGTCACCTATGTTCTGTGGGTTTTGTTTAAGAAAGTTGTACATTGACTGAGCAGATTCAGGGCTATCTAACTGAAGAATTGCCTTTGGAGAAGACAAAAAAATATTAAGTTTCTTAAAAAATTAAAAGTAGAATTACCATAAGATCTAGCAACTTTATTTTTTAATATATACCTAAAAGAATTGAAAGCCAGAACTGGAACAAGTATTTGTACATGCATGTTCATACAGTATTATTCACACAGTCAAAAGGCAAAAGCAACCCCACGTGTCAATCAACAGATGAGTAGACAGATAAAATGTGGCTCATGCATATAATGGGATATTTTATCAGCCTCAGCCTCAAAAAGGAAGAAAATTCTGACACAGGCTACAACACATGCTGAAGTATTTTTTTACATTACATTACATTACTTTACATTATGCTAAGTAAAATAAACCAGACACAAAAGGACAAATATTGTACAATTTCACTTATATGAGGTACCTAAAATATCAATAGTCAAATTCAGAGCGACACAAATGTGAATGGTACAGTGGTGGTTGCCAGGAGCTAGGAAAAGGGGGGATGGGGAGTTCCTATTTAATGGACAGAAAGTTTCAGTTTATAAGAGGCTCTGGAGATGCAGAGTGGTGATGGCTGAACAATAATGTAAATATGGTTAACACTACTCAACTTTGACAAACATGATTAAAGAAATTTCTTAAACATGTCAAAGAAATTAGTATCTACTACTTGGTAGATCGGATATATTTTATGGAGCAAATACTGTTAAGTTTGCTGTAAAACCCTTTCGAACTTTCTAGGTAACATACGGTTGTGTCCATGTGTGCTCAGTCATGTCCAACTCTGCTACCCCATGGGCTGCAGCCTGCCAGGCTCCTCTGTCCATGGGATTTCTCATGCAAGAATACTGGAGTGGGTTGTCATTTCCTCCTCCAGGGGCTCTTCCCAACTCAGGAATTGAACCCATGTCTCCTGCATTAGCAAGTGGATCCTACCACTAAGCCACCTGGGAAGCCCCAAGACATAGTTAACCAAACCCTAATTTTCATGGGTACATGTCTGAATTAAGACAGAGGGTATAGCAAATGTATAAAGGATTTATCCTTTTGGCTTTAGCCAAATTATGAAAATAAGGTATGATTATTTCTACTTCTTTACATATAACTTAACAGTTATCTCTGTATGTTTTAACACTGGAAAGGACTTTAGAAAATACCTGGTTAACCCACTTTCATTTTACAAATAAGAAGTAAAAGTGTAAACAACTTAGCTAAGGTCACAAAGGTACTTAAGGCTAGATGAACTCAAGTCTAAACTTCCCCATAAGATAATGGTCTTTGCACACATTACCCTTCTACCCTGTGCAAGTTTCTAGTTCCCCTTAAAACTAAGAGTTCTTCCTTCTTATTACAACCCAGGAGAAAATAAGATGGTATATTATAATTCTGCTCAGAGGCGGAATAATGTTTACAGGTGTTTCAGTTCAGAAGTTGAATTAAAAGTTGCAGACCATACTGAATATAGAGTTCAGCTACATATTCTCTACAAGATAAACAGCTGAAACAGAAGGGCCCTTGTTACCTTGTTTTTATTGCTCATGTATACATGGTGATCCACCTTCCCAAACTGAAGTCCCACACAAAGTACACACTGAAGCCCATCTTCCGGTAAGTTATCAAGATGTACAAATCGATCGTAAATTTTATCTACATTTACCTGTAGTTTTTTTTTAAGAGACAGCACAGAAAAAAAAAAAACACACACACACAGCTGAAGTATCAAACTGCAAAACACAGATTAACAATAATTTAATTTTTCAGAGGTCAGGTGACATCCTCTCCCACGAGTAAGAAAATGACTATATAGGTAAAGATAATGTGGTATTAATTTTATCTGAATGATCAGTGAAACAATATGCTTTAAAAGGAAGTATAATCTTTTTTCTATCAACATAACATTTACCCAAAATACCTAATATATACCCAATATTTATCCAAGTCAGTTAATACGGCTCCAGAATCTAAAAAATTTTTCACATTAGGGACTCCTTTATCCTCTATTTCTTATTTTTTTACCAAGAGAAGGCTCATATGACATCTCCATCACTTCAATATTTTAAAACTAGTGCCAAGAGTTTCTTTAATTCTTAACAGGTGAAAACAATACAACAAACAATGTTTTTTTATTAATTCAACAAGCGTATAAAAGCATTTAACTGCAAAATTTACCTCTGGGTCATTTTCTCTAATCAAGGTTGTAAATATAGCTTCCTAGAAAGGCAAAATAAAGAAGATTGAAGGTGCACACTCTTTCTTATTTATATATTTAATTAGTCAAGATTTATAATAAAATATGAACAAGCATTAAGAACTACCTCATAAAATGAGAGTCAAGCAAAATTTCTGTTCCTTCCAAAAATCTTTCCCTCTTTCTACACAAGTTATTTAAGTCACACCTGACCATAGACTTTAATTCTTCTTAGTCCTCTAGAATATTAAAGACTAGTAAGGGGGTACCATTTAGGGAAAGACACTCAAATTCACATAAAAGGAATAAGAGATCTAATTTAGCAGACAGTAAGAGAACTCAAATTACAAAGCAAACTCGAGGATGGGAACGAACAGGGGTATAAGCTAGTGAAAAAAACACCACAAGGTTATCAAGTGTACAGCAATTCGATGTTACTGAATTGTATAAAGAGGCCAAGAGTGGCAAAACACAAAACACATCACAGCTGGAAGAAGCTATAGATAAAAGGCTTAAATGTACAGAGAACGAACTTTACCTTATGAGACAAGAATTCTTAACATTTTTTTCTCTTCAATGCTGACATATATAAAACTCCCCGCAATTATATCACATTAGAATGATTCTCTATGGAAAGCTTTTTCGAAAGACATGCATTTCCACCCTTCTCTAGAGATTCCTAGTATCTCTGCTTCATGCCTCTTTAGCAGTAAATGTTTGTAGGCCAAACAAAAACAATGAAGGATTTCTAAATCAGTTAAAGTGGAATAGATTTGAATTTTATGCCAGTGTCATGACTTTGTGAAAAAGGTTTTGAGGGAGACAAAACTGAAGGCAGAGCATATAACAACTATTTTTAGTATGAGTTTTAAAGAGGTGAGGCAAAGGTGAATGGGATGAAGAGAGAATAAGTTCCAGAAATTTCAGGAGTTAAAACAGATCAGACCTAGCACCAGCTGGTTATGAAAAATAAAAGGAAATAATCCCTTCCACCATACATGAGGGATTGGATTCCCTCAGTATGGAAGTAACTCTCAAACAATGAGATGGGAGACTACAGAGAAACAGGAAGATGCTTTCTTAGTGTTTGAGAAAAAACACATGACCCAAAGGAGAAAACTAGAAAACAAAACAGACTATAATAAATTTGATTAAAAATTTTAATAATATTCTAGTAAATATGATGTTAAATCTATTATTTACCTCGTCTTTTAAATTCATGTTTTCAGGAGCCATACTTATTGAGAGTTGATTTCCATCCATTGATATTGGGAAGCAGGTATAAAATTTTACCATAGAATCTGCAGATTTTTTATTTATTTCTATAAATGCCTTTTAAAATAGAAATTATAAGAACAAAAAAAGTCTTATTAAGTTACTTCTCCTTAAAAAATTTAATACTTAAGAGTTAAATGAATTTTGTAACTTAGCAAATATTTTTAAAATAAAAAATGCATTCCTTAAAAGGTAAGGCCTATACACTAAGAACATTACAACTAAAACCAAGAAATAATGACTGAATTCATAAGGCAATACTAAAGAGGAATAACAAGGGACACTGTAGCAAATGACACTAAGGAAATCTTATTTTCTTATTCATCACTATATCGTTACTACTGAGAGCAGCATCTAGCATGTAGCAGACATCAAACGAACATGTACTGAGTAAATGAACTCAATGACTGACAAAATATGAGAAATATGAGGAATGAAAGAACCAAAGAAATGTGTGATGGTTATCAAGTTATGTTCTATTATTTTCTTCAGTATAAAATTGGAGTACCATACAATTTGGTTTTAATTTTCATACCTGGGTTAAGTAAAAAGATTGAACCTTGTTCCATACGTTTGATAGTTAATGAGGTGAAAACAGTCCATATTTTTATTTATAGTTGTAGCTTTCTAAAACGAATTATCTCTTTGTGTTAGTTAGCATATTTATCAAACTTTTAGTATTTTATAGCATGTTTATACAAATCCTTTGTTTCCCATTTACACAAATATTTTAAATCTTTTATTTCAGTTTTGCTTTATGTTAATTTTAATTTCAAAATGTTTAAAATGTTTCTATGAGTGCATCTGATATTTTTCCACATAACATCTAGAAAAATATTAAATCTCCAAAAACGTAATAGTCTATTCAACTCTTAAAAGTGGGCATAAATAATCTAGATTTGTATTTGGATTTTACATTTTGCACATTCACTTTGGTATGTGATGCAAACTACAAATCTGAATTATTCATTCCCAGAGTTTCACAATTTCCCCCTATTTCAAGGTATTATCACATAAAATTCTTATATTAAAAAAGTATTTTTCAATTTTTATCCATCTCTAAACATTACAAATAATGTGCTTTTTAGAAAATAGCTTTAACGAAATATAGTCTACATATCATAAAGTTCACCTGTTTAAGTGTACAATTCAATGATTTTTAATGTAGAGCTGTGCAACCATTCAAGTAATCTACTTTTGATCATTGGGAGCACTGATACTGAAGCTGAAACTCCAATACTTCGGCCACCTCATGCAAAGAGTTGACTCATTGGAAAAGACCCTGATGCTGGGAGGGATTGGGGGCAGGAGGAGAAGGGGACGACAGAGGATGAGATGGTTGGATGGCATCACCGACTCGATGGACATGAGTTTGAGTAAACTCCGGGAGTTGGTGATGGACAGGGAGGCCTGGCGTGCTGCGATTCATGGGGTCACAAAGAGTTGGACATGACTGAGCGACTGAACTGAACTGAAAAGTGAATATAATTACTTACACTTACTATCCCTTCCTTCTGTTTTCTTGAGTACACTGGTTCGACTCTCAAAAATTTCTAATGATCACCAACTCCTTTCTATAAGAATGCTACTCCCCACCACTCTGAGGGTGCTGTTTCCATTATTTAAACTTCTCTGAACCTTCATGTCCGATAAATATTTTCTACAAGTTGTTCATTATTAACACATTGTTTTAAAATTACAAAAGTAATAAACACTTATTATAGAAAATTGAAGACATACAGATAAAACTAGGCTGGTTCTATGTACTGATGACTCCATCAGTGTGAGTCTGAAAATGGTTATTTCCCATTTGAGTATAAACGGTAAAAAAAAAAAAAAAAAAGCAGAAATACTAGTAAAGACAGCTAAACAAAACTTTGTAAGTTGTTAAAAAACTATTATTACATAAGGTATTTTCTGTTAAATGTTCAAGCAAATTTTTAATGGGGAAATCCATCCTTCCCACCATAAAACTACACCTGACTACAGAATAAAACTTTAAAAATAAGTGATTAACTGTATTTTGTATTTTAAAAATGCCTTAGCTTGAGACAGCTTATTTTGAGGTGTTGCTCTTAAACCCTTTCTTTCAAGCTTTGTAAAGTTAATATTTTTCAAAATGAGCTTGCAGACAACATGAATTCACAACTATTTTCAACTCTTACCTTTTTATGAGATGACAAAATCAAAATATCCTTTAAACCACCAAATGGTTTTACAAGGTTGGAAACTTCTTCAACAGAATATCCTTTACTAGGCAAATCAGATATAAGTACCAGACACATTTCTTCTGTTTCCTTCAAAACAAATTTAAGAACTGACATTAAAACTGTTATTTACTTAGTTATATTTATGTTTTACACTGCAGATCACTGTTAGTATTTAAATTGCTTTTAATACTCTGATTAATTCAGAAAGTTGGTCTAAACCACAAATTAAAAACAATACAAAATGCATTTTTCCACTCTTGAAGTACACAGAATAATTCTGTCATCTAGTCAAGGTCTTTAGTTCTCTTCTGTAACCACTGCTTAAAAACAAGTTTAAAAACATAACGCTGCCTGTCTTTGATTAGAACTCTTTCCTTTCGTGTACTGTTCCCATTCCCGTGCCTTGTGATGCTAATATATTTGATGCTCCAAATCAGCTCAGTTCAGTTCACTCAGTCCTGTCCAACTCTTTGCGACTCCATGAATTGCAGCACGCCAAGCCTCCCTGTCCATCACCAACTCCCGGAGTTTACTCAAACTCATGTCCATCGAGTCGGTGATGCCATCCAGCCATCTCATCCTCTGTCGTCCCCTTCTCCTCGTGGCCCCAATCCCTCCCAGCATCAGGGTCTTTTCCAATGAGTCAGCTCTTCACATGAGGTGGCCTATTAAGTACTGGGGTTTCAGCTTCATTATCAGTCCTTCCAATGATCACCCAGGACTGATCTCTTTTAAGATGGCCTGGTTGGATCTCCTTGCAGTCCAAGGGACTCTCAAGAGTCTTCTCCAACACCACAGTTCAAAAGCATCAATTCTTCTATGCTTAGCTTTCTTTACAGTCCAACTCTCACATCCGTACATGACTATTGGAAATCAGGACATATCCTTTTATCATACTGAGTAAAATAATTCCTTGTAAGCAATATAAAAAGGCTTACCTAGTCTCTTAGTATCCTTACCCCATAACCCAATCCTCACTACAAAATACTTTCATTTCTGCCTTCTCTTCTCTTAGATCTATTTTATTCTTCAAGATGACTCCCCCCAAAATGCCAACGTTCCCTTTAGTGGATGTTGGGTGAAATCCACAAAAGTGCACTACACTAAATTCGGCAACTTGTAACTTTTCTTTTTGGAGAGTGAGAGGGTAGGAAATTATAATTTTCATAAGCTAGTTGAGAACGATTTTTAAATAGCATGCAAACTGTGTTCGCAAATGATTCCTTCTAGAATGCAATAAGTCAATCTAAATATTCTCCTGCTGCTTTAAAATATTCTTCTCAAACCAAAATAGTAAGTTAACACATACTACTTAATTACTACTTGAAGAATAGGGCAACCACTTTAATATGAACTTACCCTCAGCACCTGAAGGGTCTCAAGATCTTAACCACTAATTTCTAAATTAATGAAATTTTAACATATTCAAAATGACACATATAAGCACAGGAAAACAATGTGAACTTAATGCCCTTGAAATAGAACTGCAAATGCCACTTGCTCCTCTAAACATACAAAAAATTAACTGGTATTCTAAGTATTAACATATCTCCAATTTGCCTCTATAAGAAAAAAAAAAAAAAAATTCACAAAATTCTGTTGCTTTTCTACTCAAAAACCCAGCTGGCTTAACACTTTCTTCTCAGTGAAAAGAAATGCTCAATAACATGTACATTTATTTATGATAATCTGCACCTAAATTTCTGTGACTTATTTTGCAACTCAAGATTTTTAAACTCAAAACACATTTTCAGTTCAGTTCACTCAGTTGTGTCCGACTCTTTGCGATCCCATGAATCGCAGCACGTCAGGCCTCCCTGTCCATCACCAACTCCCAGAGTTTACTCAAACTCATGTCCATCGAGTCGGTGATGCCATCCAGCCATCTCATCCTCTGTCATCCCCTTCTCCTCCTGCCCCCAATCCCTCCCAGCATCAGGGTCTTTTCCAATGAGTCAACTCTTTGCATGAGGTGGCCGAAGTATTGGAGTTTCAGCTTCAGCATCAGTCCTTCCAATGAACACCCAGGACTGATCTCCTTTAGGATGGACTGGTTGGATCTCCTTGCAGTCCAAGGGACTCTCAAGAGTCTTCTCCAACACCACAGTTCAAAAGCATCAATTTTTCGGACTCAGCTTTCTTCACAGTCCAACTCTCACATCCATACATGACCACTGGAAAAACCATAGCCTTGACCAGACGGACCTTTGTTGGCAAAGTAATGTCTCTGCTTTTTAATGTGCTATCTAGGTTGGTCATAACTTTCCTTCCAAGGAGTAAGCGTCTTTTAATTTCATGGCTGCAGTCACCATCCACAGTGATTTTGGAGCCCCCAAAAATAAAGTCTGACACTGTTTCCACTGTCTCCCCATCTATTACAAGGTCACAAAAGACCAGGATTTTCACCATACCTTATATGTACATTTTTTACCTAGGTTTATAGTAAGAAAACTATACTGTGTCACAATCTCTTAAGCTTAAAACAAAAAGGGGGGAAATTAAAAACTGACCTTGTTGACTGGTTCATTTTCTGTGGCCTCTACAGCAGCTAAAGATACAAAATAAAATAAGAATTCATGCAAATATATTTTATTTATCAGGATCTAACTTTATTCCACAATAGATTAAATTGTAGCTTCATGAAAATGTACGTAACAGGCAAAAGACCAGAGAAATTTAAACAGGATACAGTTACAAAATTAACTGGCTTTCAAATAATACATTCAGTTTTACTTCTTCTGGGGGCAAAATCAAGAGATAAGGTGAAGATCTGAATCAAATATTCTTAAATTCACCTAGGTACAACCCTGCTATTGGGGAAAAATATAAATATATATATAGTTGTTGCTGTTGAATCACTCAGCTGTTTCCAACTCTTTGTGACCTCATGGCCTGTAGCCCGCCAGGCTCCTCTGTCCGTGGGATTTCCCAAGTAAGAACACTACACTGGGTTTTTATTTCTAACATACTATATATATATATATATATGTAATATTTATATATTTCCTACATATATATATGACACAAAAACCTTAGTAAAACTTTTTTTAATCTTTCATCTTTAAACATAAGAGAACAAAATAAAATTTCTATTTACCTACCTGAAATAGTTTCTTTAGCACCATTTTCAGTGGTTTTGACTTCCACATTTGTCTTCATTTCAGAGCTTTCTGCAAGATCAAAGTCAAAGTCAAAGTTGCTCAGTCGCATCCAATTCTGTGAACCCATGGACTATACAGTCCATGAAATTCTCTACGTCAGAATACTGGAGTGGGTAGCCTTTCCCTTCTCCAGGGAATCTTCCCAACTGAGGGATCGAACCAATGCAGGTCTCCCGCATTGCAGGCGGATTCTTTACCAGCTGAGCCCTTCTTAGTCTAGAAAAACACTAATACAATTAAACTAATGAATATAAACAGGAACTTAAGCTAGGTTATTTTGTTACTTCAAGTCTCCATAAGCTGACCTGATTGAAGACAAAGCTAATGCAAATTTTCCTTTGAAACACAAAACAATCCTTTTCATTTTAAAGCAATGACTTCAAAATATATCTCGAATGTATACCAATAGGATTTAATGAAACAAAAGCACTGAATGATAGCAATTCAAGCTTACCTGGTATATTCACAGATTTACTGGTGTCTTTGTTCTTGACAAGTCCAGCCTTTTTGACTTCCAGGGACTTCTTTCCACTAGATTTTGCTTTTAAAAAGTAGAGTTGAACCATTATTATAAGGCTCTATTCAGCCATTTACGTTTCATACCAATATATCAGTAAATAAGTAGTTCAATTTCATTATAAAAGCAGCTCTTTTCCATGTATTTATTTCTAATTTTTTTCCAGTATCTGTTTATCAGTAAGATTAAACAAAAATATAAACTGAGATGTAATTTTTGTTAAGGGTTATTAATGATTCACAAATTTGATCCTCATGTGCCAAAAGCACACCAAATCACACACAAAAATTCTACTTTTTTATTTTCACAAAGATTCTTTACAATTAACATTAGTCTACTGGGAAAATATATTAATAAACAGATCATGTTAGTTTCAACATGTTACAATTTAGTGTTCCATTTCTTGATGGAGGATACATTCTTATAAACATGGAAAGCAAATCTTTAAAGTAGAAATATTAGGGGAGTTCTATAAGCTGAGAAAGATAATATGAAGTGACAACTCTAAAAATATGAGGAAAAGAAAGATTAAACAGGGGGGAGGTGGTTATAACAGCCTATTATACAGCTGTCAGAAATGTTTCCAAAAATATCTGCAATGGCAAAAGCTGTCAAAGACCAAAGCACCTAAAAACAAATGTTATATGTGTGTGAAGTTTTAAGTATCAAAGAAGTATCTACTAAACTTTTCAAGATGTTATTAGATACAAATTATATCAAACTTGCTTTTGATATTATATTTATTACATTCTTTAAAACAGAATTATGAATAAGCTTAATATAACCTTTCAACAGTCTTACCTGTTTTGATTGAAGCTTTATTACCTTTAGCAGCTACTGTTACCACAGATTTGACAGAACCCGCTGACTTCCCTAAATCACAAAAGCTCAGTCAAAACTGGTTTATTTATTAACAAGTATCAACAATACTGAAAGAACGTCAAAAAGGATATAAGAGCAACAGACTATATTTTATTCAAACATAAAATGCTATCATCTTTAGGGACACAGATCATTTGCTAAATTAGAAATGATAATTCACCTCCCTTTTTGGGTACTTAAAAAATAGCATTCAGGCAAGTTACTTAAATCATATCAACTAGAAGCAAAATTATTAACTACAGGATATAAAAACATTTCTATGATGGCTTTAATGGTTCCAAAAGTAGTTATATTTAGGACCTCCCAATTCAGGCTTCCTTGGCTCCCAGTCGATTAAAAAGCCCTTCAAAGTGAAAGTCGCTCAGTCTTGTCTGACTCTCTATAACCCCATGGACTATTGCAGTCCATGGAATTCTCTAGGCTAGAATACTAGAGTGGGTAGCCATTCCCTTCTCCAGGAGATCTTCCTAACCCAAGGATCAAACCCAAATCTCCCTCATTGCAGGCAAATTCTTTACCAGCTGAGTTACCAGGGAAGCCCTTAAGAATACCTATATCATGGTCAGGCCACATCAAGATTGTTTTGACTCAGTCCTAATGGGTCCTATTTTAACAGAACTTTTTGAACTGCTCTAACACTTTGTACACATGCATATGTTACTGTTGCCTATATTCCAAAATGAAGTTTATATGAAGACTGTGATCATCTAAGTGTCACTAAAAAGACTGCCAGAGAACAAGAAAAACTGAACCTTTTTATTCAGAGAGCAACAAGAGGTTTAGTTCTTAAAATCAGGATTCTCAACAAGTAGCAAGACAGTATATGAGGAAAAAGACCAGGTTCAGAAGTCATTAAATCCAAGCTGAATTCCAAGTTAAATTGTGAGGTCTGGGATAATTTACTGATTGCTGTGCACACTACCCCATTTATAAACAGTGGTGGTAATCGCCCTATTTAACAGGACCTTCTGTGAAAATATGATCATGCTTTTGAAAAGTTATTAAAATGAATTATGACATCTACAATATTTAATCAAAATAGCTTACAAATCCACTGCTCATATCCAAAGAGAGACCTTAATTTTTGCTCAAAAAGAGAAATACTAATCTTTATATTGTCATTTAACCAGTCATTTTCCTAGTCATGCCCAAGTTTTGTCACACTGCAGTAACCTAAGCCCAAATGAACCCTTAAGGTGTTTCTTTCACTATTCTATGCTATTACCACAAATCAATTCACTTTACTACTTCTAGTAGAGGAAAAACAGAAAGGGGGATAAATACTAGGGGCAAGCAGAAAAAAATTAAATTATTACTTTAAAATATAATGTAGCCTACAAAAAAGGCAAAAAGAACATAATTTGCCATAAGTTTGTTATCTGGACTATTTTATAAACGAAAAGTGAACAGAGAAGACCAAAATAAGAGAGAAAAAGGGAAATATTTCTAATATTCATCAGGAAAATAGTTTGCCAGTTAAATTATCTTATTTTGATAATAACTGCAGGAAAAGAGCATTGTCTACTGAACATGTTTTCTCAAAACTTCTAGATGACTGTAAATTTCAAAAATTGGTATATACTCAGCAAACACTGTACCACATGAAATCAAGACTACTGACAAAACCATCTTAAACAATTTAATCAATATGTCTAACATTCTCATATAGAAAACATACCTGAAGATTTATTTACTTTGGCTGCAGATGTCTTGGTTTGTCCAGTTTTGGCTAAAACAATAAGAAAAATACATCAATAACACATTACAAAAAATGTAATTTACATTTAGGAAAGAGCTAACTTGGCATAAGCTTCTTATCCTTCTCCATCAGAGGGCAGACAGAATGAAAACCACAATCACAGAAAACTAACCAACTGATCACATGGATCACAGCCTGGCTTAACTCAATGAAACTATGTGCCATGCCATGTAGGGCCACCCAAGACGGACAGGTCATGGTGGAGAGTTCTGACAAAACATGGTCCACTGGAGAAGGGAATGGCAAACTACTTCAGCATTCTTGCCTTGAGAACCCCATGAACAGTATGAAAAGGCAAAAAGATACGACACTGAAAGATGAACTCCCCAGGATGGTAGATGCCCAATATGCTACTGGAGAAGAGAGGAGAAATAGCTCCAGAAGGAATGAAAAGGCCAAAGCTGAAACAACATCCAGTTGTGGATGTGGCTGGTGGTGAAAGTAAAAGTCTGATGCTGAAAAGAACAATACTGCATAGGAACCTGGAATGTTAGGTTCATGAATCAAGGTGAACTGGAAGTGGTCAAACAGGAGACTGAAGAAGGCAATGGCACCCCACTCCAGTACTCTTGCCTGGAAAATCCCATGGACAGAGGAGCCTGGTAGGCTGCAGTCCACGGGGTTGCTAAGAGTTGGACACGACTGGGTGACTTCACTTTCACTTTTCACTTTCATGCATTAGAGAAGGAAACGGCAACCCACTCCAGTGTTCTTGCCTGGAGAATCCCAGGGACAGGGGAGCCTGGTGGGCTGCCGTCTATGGGGTCGCAGAGTCGGACACGACTGAAGTGACTTAGCAGCAGTAGCAAACAGGAGATGGCAAGAGTAAACAACAACATTTTAGAAATCAGTGAACTAAAATGGACCGGAATGGGCAAATTTAGTTCATATGATCATTGTATCTACTACTGGTGGCAAGAATCCCTGAGAAGAAATGGAATAGCCCTCATAGTCAACAAGAGTCCAAAATGCATCACTTGGGTGCAGTCTCAAAAACGACAGAATGATCGCAGTTTGTTTCCAAGGAAAACCATTCAATACTGCAGTAATTCAGTTCATTTCAAGGCCAATGATTCAATATCACAGTAATTCAAGTCTATGGCCCAACCACTAATGCTGAAGAAGGTGAAGTTGAATGCTTCTATGATGACCTCATAGTCAACAAGAGTCTGAAATGCAATCTCAAAAATGACAGAATGATCTCTGTTCGTATCCAAGGCAAACCATTCAATATCATAGCAATCCAAGTCTATACTCCAACCACTAATGCCAAAGAAGCTGAAGTTAAACAGTTCTATGATGACCTGAAAGACCTTACAGAATGAACACCTTTTCATCATAGGGGACCGGAATGTAAAAATAGGAAGTCAAGAGATACCTGGCAAGCGTGGCCTTAGAGTACAAAATTAAGCATGGCAGAGGCTAACAGAGTTTTGCCAAAAGAACACACCGGTCATAGCAAACACCCTCTTTTAACAACACAAGAGTCGACTCTATACATGGACATCTCAGGATGGTCAATGCTAAAATCAGACTGATCATATTTTCTTTGCAGGCAAAGATGGAGAAGCTCTATACAGTCAGCAAAAACAAGACCAGGAGCTGACTGCGGCTCAGATCATAACCTCTGATTGCAAAATTCTGACTTAAATTGAAGAAAGTAGGGAAAACCACTAGACCATTCAGGTATGACCTAAATCAAATCCCTTGCAATTACACAATGGAAGTAACAAGTCGATTCAAGGGATTAGATCTGATCGAGTGTCTGAATAACTATGGATGGAGGTTCGTTACATTGTTCATGAGGCAGTGGTAAAACCATCCCCAAGAAAAAGAAATGCAAAAAGGCAAAATGGTTGTCTGAGGAGGCCTTACAAATAACTGAGATAAGAAGAGAAGCTAAAGGCAAAGTAGAAAAGGAAAGTTATAACAAACTGAATGCAGAATCCCAAAGAATAGCAAGGATAGACAAGAAAGCCTACCTAAGTGAATGATGTAAGGAAACAGAGGAACACAACAGAGTGCAAAAAGACTAGAGATAAAAATCAGAGACACCAAGGGAGCGTTTCACACAAAGATGGGGACAGTGAAGGACAGACACGGCATGGACCTAACAGAAGCAGAAGAGATTAATAAGAGGGGGCAGGAATACATAGAAGAACTATACAGAAAGGATCTTAATGATCTGGATAACCATGACGGTGTGATCACTCACCTAGAGCCAGACATCCTGAAATGGGAAGTCAAGTTGAGACTTAGGAAGCATCACTACAAAGTTAGTGGAGGTGATAGAATTCCAGTTGAGCTATTTCAAATCCTAAAAGATGATGTTGTGAAAGTGCTGCCCTTCAATATGCCAGCAAATTTGGAAAACTCAGCAGTGGCCACAGGACTGGAGAAGGTCAGTATCATTCTAATCTCCAATCTCAAAAAGGGCAATGCCAAAGAATGTTCAAACTACCACACAACTGCACTTATTTCACATGCTAGCAAGGTCTTGCTCAAAATCCTTCAAGCAAGGATTCACAGTATGTGAACCAAGAACTTCCAGATGTTCAAGCTGGATTTAGAAAAGGCAAAGGGACCAGAGATCAAACTGCCAATAACTGCTGGATGATAGAAAAAGCAAGAGAATTCCAGAAAAACACCTACTTCTGCTTCACTGACTACATTAAAGCCTTTGACTGTGTGGGTCACAACAAACTGCAGAAAATTCTTCAAGAGATGGGAACACCAGACCACCCTGGTATTCTGCCTGCTTCCTGTGACACCTGCATGTAGGTCAAGAAGCAACAGTTAGAACCAGGCATGGAACAACGGACAAGTTCAAAATTGGGAAAGGAGTACGTCAAGGCTGTATATTGTCACCTGCTTATATAACTTATGTGCAGAGTACATCATGCAAAATGCTGGGCTGGACAAAGCACAAGCTGGAATCAAGATTGTGGGGAGAAATATCAATAACCTCAGATATGCAGATAACACCACCCTTATGGCAGAAAGCAAAAAGGAACTAAGTCTCTTGATGAAGGTGAAAGAGGAGAGTGAAAAGGCTGGCTTAAAACTCAAACAATCAAAAAATGAAGATCATGGCACCTGGTCCCATCACTTCATGGTGAATAGGTGGGGGGAAAATGGAAAGTGGTAGGTTTAATTTTCTTGGGTTCCAAAATCACTGCAGATGGTGACTGCAGCCATGAAATTAAAAGACGCTTGCTCCTTGGAAGAAAAGCTATGACAAACCCAGACAGCATGTTAAGAAGCAGAGACATTACTTTGCCGACAAAGGTCTGTATAGTCAAAGCTATGGTTTTTCCAGTAGTCATGTATGGATGTGTGAATTGGACCATAAAAATAGCTGAGTGCCAAAGAATTGACGCTTTTGAACTATGGTGTTGGAGAAAACTCTTCAGAGTCCCTTAGCCTGAAAGCAGATCAAAGATATGATGTGAAGAACTGACTCATTGGAAAAGACCCTGATGTTGGGAAAGATTTAAGGCAGGAGAAGGGGGCAACAGAAGATAAGACGGTTGGATGCAATCACC
This sequence comes from Odocoileus virginianus, assembly GCF_023699985.2. Classification (NCBI taxonomy): domain Eukaryota; kingdom Metazoa; phylum Chordata; class Mammalia; order Artiodactyla; family Cervidae; genus Odocoileus; species Odocoileus virginianus. The sequence goes on from NC_069675.1 coordinate 12,951,782, forward strand.
GAGTCAATGGACATGAGTTTGAGCAGGGTCCAGGAGCTGGTGATGGACAGGGAAGCCTGGCCTATTGCAGTCCACAGGGTCACAAAGAGTCAGACACAACTGAGTGACTGAAAACTGCCTAAGGGTCATGAAAGGTTATCAAAAAGAAGCACTTTCTGAGACAGGCCTTAAAGAATAAATTAGAATTTGCCCCACCCTGACCCTCTAAAAGGAGTTTTAACTGGCTTTGTATTTTAATTACCTTGCACAAGGCCTGGTACCTACTAAGGAGGTACTTTAGAAGTACTTACTGATGTTGCTGCTGCTAAGTCGCTTTAGTCGTGTCCGACTCTGTGCGATCCCAGAGATGGCAACCCACCAGGCTCCTCTGTCCCTGGGATTCTCCAGGCAACAATACTGCAGTGGGTTGCCACTTCCTTCTCCAATGCATGCAAGCATGTTAAGTTGCTTCAGTAGTGTCCAACTCTGTGGGACCCCAAGGACAGCAACCCACCAGGCTCCTCTGTCCACGGTATGTCTAGGCAAGAATACTGGAGTGGGTTGTTACTAAGTAAAGTTAACTGGAATTTAGACAATGATTCCACATGAATGGAGTATTTCACAGTATAAAGACCTGTGAAATGAAATAGGACAGAAGAGCTGGAAAATAAACTGCTCTGAGTAACTGAAACATAATATACATCTGTGTGAAAAGAGACTGAAAAAGTTTCAGGGGAAAGGTAAGGGGTCATTTATGCAAGGCTGAAGAATTATGGGCTTTCTCCAGTGGATCACCAGCTTAAAACAGGGGCCAATGTGGATCCCTTCTACTAAAGCACAATGAATACTATTTTCCTAGCATCATCTTCCAAGAAGTTTCCAGTAAACTGACAAAATATACTCATCATATTGGAGGAATATTAAAAGTAACAACTTACTAGCAGAAGCTGCAGTCACAGTTTCAACAGCTGTGGAAGCATCTGTATCTTTTCTATTAAAAGAAGAAAGAAATCAGCAAAGAAATTCTAACACCAAAATCTTCTAAAGATGCAAAGCTTAAATCTAAAAAAGTTTAAAATAATTCAATTAGAATGATGTTCCATTTGAACAGGGAGAGAAAATATAATAAAAATGTAGTCAAAACTTTTAAAGTTTAATTCATATGCATATTTGTTCTCACACAGAAAATCACAGAATTACTTACTTCAAAGTAGATGCAGATGTTTTCTTTGAATCTGACATCTTTTTCTTCACCTCTTTGTTCTATGAAGGAAAAATATTTTGAAACCTTAAGCCTCTTCTCAAATTATGAAAGGGAATATACAAAATACACAAAAGCTTAAGAAATCTACACACATATATAACCACAAATAAAAATCTTCTTACCCTAAATAAAAATGCTCATTACCTTTTCTATTTATAGACATAAATAAAATATTTTCAACCTGTGATTATACAGTATAATTTTACATCTTGTCTTTTATCACTTATTGACATTTTCTTATCACTATCTTTCAAAGACACTTCTAATAGTGCCATATCATTTCTGATATCTAATTACTATCATTCTGGTCAAAGCTATCACAATCTTTTGCTTTAATTACTATAATAAACTCATAATGGTCTCTGCTTCTGTCTTTGCTTTTCAACCACCCTCACACCACTTTTAACATAGGACCAGACTGATAACTGCCACTCCTAAACTCAAAACCTTTCATCACACTCAGAAAAAAAGCTAACACTTAAAAAAGTTTACACTACTCATTTCACCCACTCTCTACCCCAAAATCACCACATATCTCTTTACGGCTATCTCTACTTTCAGTCCCAAGCACCCTTTAAATTCCTAAAACAAAACAAACTACACAGGCATGGACTTGAGAAGTCTTCTGCAGTTGCTGTTTGGAATGCTCCCAATTCAAGAAACAATTTACACCTTCACCTCCTTTTCACATTTTTAATAAGACCTTCCATAACTACCTTACTGAAAGGTGCATTGCTCTTTAAGCCTGGCAATTAGTGAACATCCAATAAATATGTGTTAAAATGATTTGAACTTATAATTATTGTCATTTTATGTTTTCTATTCTTTGGAGGCATCCTTGACATTTCCTTTTGTGCCATACAGGACTTTATCCAAACATCTCCCTTACGCCCACTGGTTTAGAAGATACTCATCCTCCTACTTATATTCTACTAATGGGTATCTCCAATTTCAAAAGAAATATGAAACTATTGATTTCTTCTTATAAAATTTAAAATTAAATTAATTTAATTTAATTTAATTTAATAAATTAAAATTTAAAAGCCCTTACACCTTGGCTTACATGCTAATTTTTGATGACATTATTTTAGGACAAAGTTATTGTTTTTAATTTTTTTTTTTAACAATTTATACTATTTTGACTTCCCTGGTAGCTCAGGCAGTAAAGCTTTCCACCTACAGTGCGGGAGATCTGGGTTTGATCCCTGGCTCAGGAAGATCTCCTGGAGAAGGAAGTGGCAACCGACTCTGTTATTCTTGCCCACCCCAACCCCCTCCAAAAAAGGGGCTCAACGGAACAATTTATACTATTTTATAAAGGTACAACTATTTGTGTTTTATCCTGTTTAAATGGGCTTCCCAGGTGGCTCAGTGATTAAAAAAAAAAAAAAAAAAATCTGCCTACCAATTCAGGAGATCCAAAAGACTCAGGTTTGATCCCTGGATCAGAAAGATCTCCTGGAGGAAGAAACGGCAACCCACTTCAGTACTCTTGTCTGGGAATTACCAAAGACAGAGGAGCCTGGTGGGCTACAGTCCATGGGGTAGCAGAGTCGGAAATGACTGAGCATACATGCACTCTATGTTTAAATGGTTTTATTACTTGTTGTTGTTTAGTCACTAAACCATGTCCAATTCTTTTGGGATCCCATGGACTGTAGCCCACCCGGCTCCTCTGTCCATGGCATTTCCCAGGCAAGAATACTGGAGTGAGTTGCCATTTCCTTCTCTGGGGGATCTTTCTGACCCAGGGATCAAACCTGCGTCTTCTGCATTCACAGACGGATTCTTCACCAGGGAAGCCTGGTGCAATGACCATTTTATATCATAACTTCTCCATTTCTTAAGTTCTTCATTTTGATAATTATATTTTAGGAAATACATATAGATGAAAGGTTCTTTGAGCCCATACATGTCTGAGAATAATGTCCTAGCATACAACTTGATTATTTGCCTTGAAATACGCAAAATAAATTACAATGAATCAATCTTTTTTTTCCACTCAACCTTGAGAATGAGTTGCTTGGCTATCTAAGGCTGGTCTACTGCTTTTTACATTTACACAGTTTCTGCCTGGATCACTAGGGCTTTCACCTTTATAACTGTGAAACTTAACATCTTCACCAGTTTTTAAGTGCTATCTTCTTTCTGGAATCCTAGTTATATAACAGATTGGGTCTCTTAGATGTATCCACCATGACTTTCCTCTTCATTATTTTACACTTTTTATCCTTTACTAATAGACTGTTAAGTCCTAAGAAGGATGGAAGCACATCTGCCTTGTTCATTAATGCATCTTCTGCACGTACCACAATGGCTGACATACAAAAGATGTTTAAGAAATAGTTCTTTCCTTAAATATTTATTCATTGGGTCGTGCTGGTTCTTAGTTGCAACAAACCAACTATTAGTTGTCGCATGTGAGATCTAGTTTCCTGATCAGGGATCGAACCCACACCCCCCTGCACTGGAAGCATACAGTCTTAGTCACTGGACCACCAGGGAAGTCCCAAGAAATAGTTTTTGAATTAAAATGAAACTAAACTCTCTTCTGAACTGATTGTATATCCTCAGTTTTATCTGTTATTAATTAGATTTTCCATAATGCTCAAACCACTGTGCACTGCTTCCTGGCACTGTTTTTGTTCTCCATGCAGTCTTCTTAAATCTAAGCTGACTGCTTGCTCTAGGTTTTAGATGTAATGTCACCATGAATCTTGATGAAACCAGTAAATCTGAGTTTTTTAAGTCTTGTTTTTTCTGATTTGTTTTCTTAAAGAGCCTTAACACTATTTTATAACTGCAAAGGTCTTTCTGTCTGTTGAAAACTCTGATTATATTCTTTTCTGTATCAAGAGCTCCTGCTTCCTTAAGGAAAATTTTGAGTACCAACATGTGTCCATTTTTCTGGAAAAGAAGAATGCTTGCTTTCAGCAGACTGGTTAAGAATCATTGTTAAAGACGCATGTCTACACTGGCTTGTAATTAAACACAAGGTTATTTGTCAAACAAGGTTTGTCAACAGAATTGTGCAGAACCATACTTTAATTCTTCAGGTGTAATACAGGGATGCAGAAAATTTTTACCTTTTCTCTAACATTTTATTACTGATTCCAAGAAGTAGCAAAATGAAGAAAATATTCTCTGAATCACAGAGTCCAAGGCAGTCCTAACATGAAACATCAAATGTGGGCAGAAAGGTTTTGTCATGGCTTTAACTATTCATGTCAAAATTAATGTGTAGACCAAGAAATCTATAGGGCTGACCTTCTTTTTCCTAATTTGAGTTTCCAGTCTATTTTGTGCTTGCTCTGACAGGAAAACTTAATGTCTTCCCCTATGGTAACAGGCCAATAGATTGTCCCATAAACTTCTAACCTTGAAGAAGCCATAACCAGAGTTCTGTTGGGGGTTCCCTCTGGTCAATCGCAAGAGAGAAGTCATGAGTAAACCTTCAAAGGCTTTAATTCAGCACCATTCAAACCATATTTAACTGAAGAACATCAATGTCTGTGACAGGTAGATGGCATGTTTTCTAGTTTTCAGTGTTGATACTTAGGCCATTCATTACTATGAAAATCAAAATAGTAAATGACTGAACTTTTCAACTTACACTGCTGCCTTACCAATCTTATAAAGAAGTCATCTAAGAGAATTATTTTAATCTGTTTGAAATACTCTAACACCCTAAATGTATCATTACTCAGTCATTTTCCCAGATTAAACATTTTAGAATTAAAGAATATTGATCTCCCATTTAAAAATTTAATAATCAGCTAGTCCTGCTTGAGAGTCAATGGTATAAAAGCTATTTCTTCTTTCTATTCTCAAGGTTACTAATCTACCCCAAACTGTTACTACTCTTAGAGTAGGCTGGTTGGCTAGATGAGTGCTCTAACTAGATTTCAGTGATCTTTTCTCTTCTTTCCTTTAATCAATATGCTAAGCTTTCTTTGCCTTCAGAGTCATTTCCCCAACTAATTCATTCTGCAGATCACTTCCTGATGAATCTTTAAAATCCATCGATTTCACTGTCACAGCCCTGCTGAAAACTCTGAATAACATTTAACTGTCTCAGAATAAAGTTTAAATTATTAAATTATGTATTCAATTCTTGCTTCCCCTTATTCTTCTCTGCAATAGAGGAGGATATGTGTCACAGTTCTGATAAATCAAATGTAGGTGGAAGTTGCTGGGGAACTCCTCCTTCTTGGTGGGGGGATGTGCAGGGGCGGGGGGGGGGGGGGGGGTGAAGACACTAAAAATTCATTGTGGAAAAAAAAAAATTGTGTTCCTGACACATTCCTTTCTTTCTGTTCAAAAGATTGAAATAATGCCAGAAGGTACAACAACCATCTTACAAAAAGAATGAAAAAGTAGATGCTAATGACAGTGAATTAGAAAAATCAAAAGGCTGGGTTCCTGAAGATATTTTAGAGCTGCTCTATCAGCCACAGATCACCCACCAGCCAATTTCCTGTTATAAGATAAATAAACCTCTTATTTGTTTAATAAACCACTGGAGAAGTTCTCTGTTAACTGAAAATGAAAGAAATTCTAAATTGGTCATGACAACAGTCACCATGTAATCATTATTCAAATTAGGACAACGGGACAATGAGATGGGCATGTATGTACCTAATATTAGTAAACCAGGATGATGGGTTACTCTAATAATAACTAACCAGAAAACATAAAAAATATAACTTTTCCTTAATAGCAATTGAAATAATATTTATGACATACACAAATAAATAAAAATTAACACTTCTTCCAAAATGCATGTTACAGAAGCATTACAAAAGAATGTTATGAAAAAAAATGCAAAAACTCATTGAGGGGCACAAAATGAAATCTAAATGAAGAAATAAAACCTGTTTTTGCACAAAAATATTTAGTACTGAAAATATATCAATACAAATTCAGTACAGTACCAATTAAACACCCATTAAGATTTTTTTAGAGAACAAACTGATTCTAAATCTAATATGTAGGAGTAAATGTTTAAGATTAAGCAAAAATACATGGAAGGAGAGAAAAAAGAAAAATGATTCTATTAGGAAAATGACAAGTATTATAAAGCTATAGTTAGAAAAATTTAAACCACATAGTATTTACATGAAAATAAAGACACTGAAACAGATCTATGTGTATAGGGTAATTTATACATAAGACAGCTTTACAAATCAATGAGGAAAGATAAATAAGGCATAAATAGTGTTGGGTTAATTGGTTACCCATTTTGCAAACAGTCGTATCATTCACACACTGCATCACAAATAATAGATTTAAAAAATAATGGAAACATATCTTTCTGGCACTAGTATAAAGGTCTTCTAAAATAAAAGAAAAAACCCATTAAGAGCAAAAGAGCAGTAAACTGGAGTACACCAAAAGTAAAAAAACTTTATGTATCATATAAGCAACAGACTAAAAGAAAATACTTCTCATGTATAATACAAAATTAGTATCTTAGGATAATGAACACCTTCAGATGAAAAATTTTTAAAAGGCAAATAACCCAATAGAAAAATGTGAGGAATAGGATGCACCACTCTCCTGCCACAGATAATCAAAAGTACATCTACACATAGACCAACTTTCAAAGAACATCTACTGAGCAATACCAGGAGACAGACTTCCAAAAGAGCATGAAAATCTCTGCATAACTGGGCAGGGCAAAAGAAGAGAGAAAATAAAGAAAGGAATCAGGACAGGACCTGTGCCTCTAGGAGGGAGCTGTGAAAGAGGAAAAGGTTTCTGCACACTGGGAAGTCCCCTCACTGAGGAGATCAGCTGGAACAGAGGGGGAGGAATGGAGCCTCAGAGGAGAGCTTAGCAACAGATGTGCAGGGGACAAAGCCAAGAGAGACCTGATCCCCACAGCCTAAAATGCTTGTCCAGTCAACCACTAGGGCAGGTGGAGCTTGTGTACTGAGGCTTGGGCTTTGGAGCTCAGGCACAAAGAACAGAACTGGAATTGGCTGTGTGAAGACAGTCTGAAGGGGCTACGAGGTAGAACACCACAACTGATGGAGTCCAAGAAGAAGCCTGGGTCTTTCAGAGACACAAGGGACCACTGTTAAGGAGCACTCAAGAGGAGAGAGGTATAGAAGCTTCTTTCTCCATATGCTTATAGGCAGCCCACACAAATTCCAGGGGTGGGTGCAAGTCGTGACTACCATCTCAGACTCCAGAGGTAGGCACAGACTGCTGCCACTGCCGTTGCCAAGAGTTCTACAAACGGGTGCAGGTCAATGCCCCCACCTCTCCAGGAACTTGCATGGCCTGCCACTGCCTCGAGTCCGCCATCAGAGTCAACTTCCCTGGGAGTGTGTGAGGCCTGCCACCGCTGCCAAGGGTTTCACGACCCAATGCCAATCACTGCCTCCACCTCTGGGGGTTTGCAAAAATAACACTGTCACTGCAATGGAACACAACTGCAGCCCCCACCTTCCTGGGAACCTGCATGAGTTGAGAATCTGTGCACTTGCATACTCCTTATCAAGGTGGTAACAACCAGCACATGCTGACGAAAGAGACAGCAAGAATCCAAATCAAAAATGGCCTTCACACCAAAAAAATATTAAAACCCACACAAGCTATACAGGGATGTTCTTGCTTATAAATAGCCTCTAAGACTGCACGAGACAGTTGTTTCTCCTGAACTCTCAGACTAAGAGAAGTACAAGGAAAATGAGAAGCAGAGAAACCACTCTCAGTTAAAATATCAAGAATATTTCCCTGAAGGAACAATGAAACAGAACTCTTCAGTCTAATAGACACTGAGTTGAAAAAGGAGGTAATGAAAATACTGAAGCAATTAAGAAAGGCTATCAAGAGAAATACAGATTATTATTTAAAAAAAAAAAAGAACTAGAAACTGTGAAAAGGAGCTAAGTAAAACCTAAAATTTCATTTGCCAAAATGAAAGCTGAGCTCAAGGTAGTAGATAGCAAAATGAATAATGCAGAAGAATAAGTGACCTAGAAGACAGACTAATGGAAATTACCCAATCAAAAGAGCAGACAGAAAGCCAAATGAAAAAAAAAAAAAGCTATGTATGAGACCTATGGTGTAATATAAAGCAGGTCAGTCTATGCAGAGATTGAAGAAGAAAGAAAAAAGGGGATTAAAAATGTATTTGAAGAAATTATGCCTGAAAATTTCCCAAACCTAAAGAAGGAAACATATCCAGATACAGGAAGCACAGAAGGTCCCAAACAAGATGAACCCAAATAGACCTACTCCAAGACATAATAAAAACGGCAAGTTAATGAGAGAATTCTAAAGGCAGCAAAACAAAAACAGAGTTCATTACTAGGGAACCTCCATAAGGCTATCAGTTGATTTCGATACAGAAATACTGCAGGCCAGAAGGGAGTGGCAGAAAAAAGAAAATGATCAAATCACAAAAAGTAAAAGAAAGGAAGAAGCAAAGAATCAAATGAAAACTACAGTTTGGTGTGGCAATATGTAAATCAACTACACTTCAACATTTTTTTTTAATGAAAAGTGCAAATCAACTATATTTCAATAAATTTTTTAAAGAAAAAAAAGCAATAAATACATGAATCAATAATTACCTTAAATGTCAATATTCCAATCCAAAGACATAGAGTGGGACTTCCCTAGGGGTGCGCTGGATAAGAATCTGCCTGCCACTGAAGCAGACACGTGTTCGATCGCTGGTGCTGGAGACTGCACGTGCCAGGGAGCACACGAGCCTGGCCCCACAGCGGAGGAGTCTGTGTGCCTCGACTGCTGAGCCCGCGCCAGAGCCCGGGCCCAGCGACAGAGGGTGCGCGGTGAGAAGCCCACACACAGCAAGGGCCCAGGCACAGCCAAAATTAATTAACTTTTAAAGATGAAGAGCAGATATACACTATCATGTGTAAAATTTAAAAAAAATCAAAGCCTACAATATTCTGCCTATAAGAGATCCACCTACACATACAGATTGAAAGTGAGGGCATGGAAAAAGATATTTCATCCAAAAATAAAGAAAGTGGGACTTACAGTATTCATATCAGACAAAATAAACTTTAAAGCAAAGACTAAAAAGATAAAGGACACTATATAATGATAAAAGGATCAATACAAGAGGAAGATTTTACACTCATCAACAAATATGCACATAATTTAAGAGCACCCAAATACATAAACAACTAACAGATATGAAGGGAGAAATCAGCAGGAAGACAACAACAGTAGGAGACTAACACCCTACTCACATCAGTGGAGAGATTTTCCAGACAGAGAATCAATATGGCAACAGAGGTCCCAAATGTTACAACAGAAAAGTAATATTTATTAGATATTTTCAGGATACTGCATCCAAAAAAACCCCACAGAATATACATATTTTTCAAGTGCACACACATTTTCTAGGATTGACCACATGTCCTGAGGCACAAAACTAACCTAAACAAATTTAAGGGTACAGAAATTATTTCAGGCATTTTCTCTGATCACAATGGCATGAAACTAGAAATCAACCAAAGAAAACAAGAAAAAAAAATGATTACATGGAGACTGAATAACATGCTACTAAAAGAAGAAAAAAAAAAAGGTTCAATAAGGAAATTAAAAAGTACTTTGAGACAACACAACCATACAAAATCTATGCAACCCAGCAAAAGCAGTTCTTAGAGAGCAGTTCATAGTGATACAGGTCTTCATCAAAAACAAGAAAAATATCCCAAGTAAAAAGCCTAATCTACTACACAAAAGAATTTTTAAAGGAATAAACAACCTAAAGTCAGAAGAAGGAAGGAAATAAAGATGGGGGCAGGGGAGAAATAAAATAGAGATTAAGAAAACAATAGGGGGGAAAAAAAGTCAACAAAATCAAGAGCTGGTTCTTTGAAAGGGTAAACAAAACTGAACTTCCAATACAAAAAGCCCAGGACTGGAGGGTGTCATAGGCAAACTCTCTCAAAGAAAAATATAAAAGACTGAAGAAGAGAGAACACTCTCAAAGACACTCTATAAAGCCACCATCACTCTAATACCAAAACCAGAGGAAGAAATCACCAAAAAAGAAAATTACAGGTCAGTATCGTTGATGCATATATAACACGACCAAGTAGGGTTCATCCCAGGTTTAAAAGTATGGTTCAACATACACAAATCAGCATAACACATCACAGTAACAAGTCAAAAACCACATGATCATCTCAATAGATACAGAAAAAGCATTTGATAAGATTCAATATCTATTCAAGATAAAAATTTACCACGTAGCAAATAAAAAGGATCTAAACTGGAAGGGAGGAGGTACAATTGTTACTATGCAGGTGACATGCTACATATATAGAAAGCCCTAAGACCTACACACAAAAATGAATAGATCTAGTAAACGAATTCAGCAAAGTAGTAGGATACAAGATTAACATTCAGAAATTGGTTGCATTCCTTCACAGTAACAATGAAATATCAGAAAGAGAATGCCTTTAAAATCTCACCAAAAGATATATGGCAGAAACAAACAATACTATAAAGCAAGTATCCTCCAACTGAAAAAAAAAAAACTTCCATGAGAAAAAAAGTGTCTTGCCAAAAAAATTTAAAAACCTAGAAATAAACTTGACCAAGGAGGTGAAAAACTTACATGCGAAAGATTCAAAGAAACTGAAAAATAGCCCATGCTCTTGAATTGAAAGAACATTGTTAAAATGGCAATACTATCCAGAGCAATCTACAGATTTAATGTGATCCCTATCAAATTACCCCACCCATGACATTTTTTCACAGAAGTAAAAAAATCCAAACATTTATGTGGAACCATAGACCCACAATTGCCAGAGCAATTTTTGGGGCGGGGGGGAGAAAATCAGGAAGCATAACTCTCCCAGACTTCAGACAATACTACAAAGCTACAGTAAACAAAACAGTTTGCACCTCGTACAAAAACAGACATGCAAATGAATGCAACAGACTAGAGAGCCCAGAAATAAACCTATACATCTACGGTCAATAATCCTCAATGAAGGAAGCAAGAATAAACAATGGGAAAAAGAGAGTCTTCTCAGCAAGTGGTACTGGGAAAGTTGGACAGCTGCATGTAAATAAATGAAGTTAGAACATACCCTCTCACAGCACACAGAAATGAACTCAAAATGGCTTAAAGACTTAAAACATATTTTGGCGTTTTTGTAAGACAGTGAGTTTATATCCTTCTGCTCTGCCACCTTCAGTGTATAGTTTTATTTATTTAACACCATAAAACTCCTAGAAGACAGCATAGTAAAATCATGCTAATACAAATGGTACCAACGTTTTTCTTAGCTTAGTCTCCCAAGGCAATAGATATAAAAACAAAAAAACAAACCACACAAATTGGAGCTAATAAAACTTACAAGCTTTTGTACAACAAAGAAAACTATAAGAAAAACCCAAACCCAACAACAACAACAAAAAACGAAGACAAGATCCGGAGTGGGAGAAAATTTCTATAAATGATCGGATCAACAAGTGCTTATCTCCAAAATATACAAACAGTTTATGTAACTAAAAAACAAAAACACAAACAACCCAATCAAAAAGTGAGCAAAAGATCTCAATAGTTACTTCTCCACCTCAACAGATATTTTTCCAAAGCCATACAGAGAGTCAGTAAGCACATGGAAAGCTGAACCTCACTAATTATTAGAGAAATGCAAATCAAAACTACAATGAGGTACAATCTCACAGCAGTCAGGATGCTCATCATTAAAAAGTCTATAAATAACAAATGCAGGAGAAGAGAAACCTCCTGCACTGCTGATGGGAATGCAAGCTGGTACAGCTGCGAAGGAAAATGAAAGGGTTCCTCAGAAAACTAAAAATAGAATTACCATATAATCGAGCCACCTTGGGAATATATCCAGGCAAAACTGCAATTCAAAAAGACACATGAACCCCTATGTTCATAGCAGTACTATTCACAAGAACTAAAACACCAAAACAACCTAAATTTCTATCAACAGATAAATGGACAAAGATATAGTATATATACAATGGAATACTACTCAGTCATAAAAAATGAAATAATGCCAAGTACAGCAATGTGGATGCAACTAAAGACATTATCACACTAAGTGAAGTTAAGTCAGAAAGAGAAAAACAATTATCACATGATATCACATGGGTGGAATCTAAAATATGGCACAAATGAACCTATCTGTAAAATGGAAAGACTTTTAAACATAGAGAACAGAATTGGAATTGACAAGGTCGAAGGGGGAGGGAGAGGGATGGCCTGGGAGTATGGGGTTGGTAGATGTAAATTATCACATTTAGAATGGATAAACAATAAAGTCCTAATGTACATCACAGAGAGCTATATACAATATCTTGTGATAAACCATAATGGAAAAGAATATAAAAGAGAATACATATGTCTACAACTGAGTCACTCTTCCAACAACACAAGAGAAGACTACACATGGACATCACCAGATGGGCAATACTGAAATCAGATTGATTATACTCTTTGCAGCCAAAGATGGAGAAGCTCTATACAGTCAGCAAAAAAAACAAGACCAGGAGCTGACTGTGGCTCAGATCATGAACTCCTTATTGCCAAATGCAGATTTAAATTGAAGAATGTAAGGAAAATCTCTAGACCATTCAGGTATGACCTAAATCAAATCCCTCATAATTATACAGCAGAAGGGAGAAATAAGATTCAAGGGATTAGATCTGAAAGACAGAGTGCCTGAAGAACTATGGATGGAAGTTCGGGACATTGTACAGAAGGCAGGGATCAAGATTACCCCCTTAAGAAAAAGAAATGCAAAAAGGCAAAATGGTTGTCTGAGGAGGCCTTACAAATAGCTGAGAAAAGAAGAGAAGCGAAAAGCAAAGGAGGAAAGGAAAGATATACTCATTTGAATGCAGAGTTCCAAAGAATAGCAAGGAGAGACAAGAAAGCCTTCCTCAGTGATCACTGCAAAGAAATAGAGGAAAACAACAGAATGGGAAAGACTATAGAGATCTTGTCAAGTAAATTAGAGGTGCCAAGGGAACAATTCATGCAAAGATGGGCACAATAAAGGACAGAAATGGCACGGACCTAACAGAAGCAGAATATATTAAGAAGAGGTGGCAAGAATACACAGAAGAACTGTACAAAAAAGATCTTCGTGACCCAGATAATCACGACGGTATGATCACTCACCTAGAGCCAGACATCCTGGAACGTGAAGTCAAGTGAGACTTATGAAGCGTCACTACAAACAAAGCTAGTGGAACTGATGAAATTCCAGTTGAGCTATTTCAAATCTTAAAAGATGATGATGTGAAAGTACTGGCCTTCAATATGCCAGCAAATTTGGAAAACTTAGTAGTGGCCATGGGACTGGAAAAGGTCAGTTTTCATTCCAATCCCAAAGAAAGGAAATGCCAAAGAATGCTCAAACTACTGCACAATTGCACTCATCTTACACGCTAGTAAAGTAATGCTCAAAATTCTCCAAGCCAGGTTTCAACAGTACATGTACTGTGAACTTCCAGATCAAGCTGGATCTAGAAAAGGCAGAGGAACCAGAGATCAAATTGCCAACATCTGTTGGATCATCAAAAAACAACAGAGTTCCAGAAAAATATCTACTTTTGCTTTATTGACTACACCAAAGCCTTTCACTGTGTGGATCACAACAAATTGTGGAAAATTCTTCAGGGGATGGGAGTACCAGACCACCTGACTTGCCTCTTGAGAAACCTGTATGCAGGTCAGGAAGCAACAGTTAGAGCCGGACATGGAACAACAGACTGGTTCCAAATCGGGAAAGGAGTACATCAAGGCTGTATATTGTCACCCTGCTTATTTAACTTACATGCAGAGTACATCATGAGAAATACTGGGCTGGAGAAAGCAAAAGCTGGAATCAAGACTGCCGGAAGAGCTATCAATAACCTCAGATATGCAGATGACACCACCCTTGTGGCAGAAAGTGAAGAAAAGCTAAAGAGACTCTTGATGAAAGTGAAAGAAAGTGAAAAAGTTGGCTTAAAACTCAACATTCAGAAAATTTAAGATCATGGCATATGATCCCATTACTTCATGGCAAATAGATGGGGAACAATGGAAACAGTGACAGACTTTATTTTGGGGGGCTCCAAAATCACTGCAGGTGGTCACTGCAGTGAAATTAAAAGACGCTTGTTCCTTGGAAGAGAAGTTATGACCAACCTAGACAGTTTATTAAAAAGCAGAGACGTTACTTTGCCAAAAAAGGTCCATCTAGTCAAAGCTATGGTTTTTCCACTAGTCACATATGGATGTGAGCTGGACTATAAAGAAAGCTGAATGCAGAAGAATTGATGCTTTTGAACTGTGGTTAGAATTGAACTTAGAGAAGACTCTTGAGAGTCCCTTGGACTGCAAGATCAAATCAGTCAATTCTAAAGGAAATCAACCCTGAATATTCAATGGACGAATAGGAGCTGAAGCTGAAGCTCCAATACTTTCGCCATCTGATGCAAAGAGCCAACTCAATTGGACAAGACCCTGATGCTGGGAAATACTGAAGGAGAAAGGAAAAAGAGGGCAGCAGAGGATGAGATGATTAGGTATCATCACCAATTCAATGGACATGAATCTGAGCAAACTCCTGGAGACAGTGAAAGACAGGGAAGCCTGGCATGCTTCTGAACTCAGCAACTGAACAACAACAATAACAAAAGCTAAGAGAATTTAGCACCACCAGACCAGCTTTGCAACAAACACTAAAGTAACTTCTCTAAACAGGAAAGAGACCAGCAACTTAAAATACCTTGTACATATATAGAAAACCTTGTGGGAATAGCAAATCCAAAAACTACAATTGAAAACC